>NW_026622841.1:18907500-19212500 GCF_023065955.2 Ursus arctos
CCCCGATACAAGGCTCAATCCCAGGACCCTGGGATCATGACCTGAGCTGAAGGTAGACACTCAACCGACTGAGCCACCCAGGTGCCCCAGGAAAGGGTTTTTTTTAAGTGAAATAAAAATCATTAAAGCATGAACCAAGAAGAGATCTGACAGAAGCCCAAGAGATGTCAATAATATGTCAGAAGCCTGAAAACAAGGATAAGTACCAATCACCTCACAGAGAGGAGAAAGTTAAAAACTAGGTGCCTGCTGGAGAAGAAATCAGCAAGAAGCCAGCCAATTAGCTCCACAGAACTTCAGAAACACTTAGGACAGCAGCTATTGAAAACACAAGAGGTTCTACCTTGTTTTAAGGAACACTTAAACTCCTGGATCCCCTCTACCCTTCTCCACCGGAACCATCATAGTGTAGGAACGTCTCTCCCACAGCCCACAGTCCTCAATAAAACCAAAAGATTCTGGATATGGGATCTGGTATACCCAAGAGCATAGCTGAAGAATTTTGATGGAAATAGAGAGATCAATTGAAAACTACCTACTGAAAATTGAGACCTCTCCACTCCTTTCTTGTTGTCTTCTATTGGTCAGAAAGGGACCATATTGCCCGTCAAAATAAAATTACTAATGAGGGGTTCTATTATAACCAGCATGTCTTCCACAAAATTAATGTCCCTACTAAACATATGAAATGATGTAGTGAGCCTTTGTATATCATTTACATTTTCAAGTCATTACTCTGATTATAACTTAAACTTCTCTTATTACATCAGCTTCTTCTGGGGGAGTCCTCTAGAATCTTACCTCCTGTTGACATTAGTGATTAGGAGGCCATGGGAGGTCAGCAAGAAACAAACAGATCTGACACTCTTCTCCACTCTGAAAAAATTCTACAACAGGAGGAAGAGACATCTCATTCCTTTGGTGAAGGGTCAAAAAGAAGGCCTTTAAAAAATCTGTTAAATGGTTTCTTGATAATATTTTAGCTGTGAGTGCTTTTAATGTTGTTATGGTTGATGTTTTGTTTTGTTTTTTACTATTCAGAAAACTTGCACACTAAAATACTTCCATTTGGTAATCACTCTTTAATTTTCCAAGCAAGTTCCAATATATTCAATATACTTACTATTTACTATGCCTTATCTAGTATATCCCATTTTATTTTATTCTCCATTCAACTTTGTAGAATGTGGTTTACAAAGGGGTTTTATGCTGTTGTAATTTGCTACTGTTGTCTGCATTTATTTCTTTAATGACATAAAATTGAAAAGCTGACAAAGTAACAAGTTAGTACATAATTTAGAAAATTTCCTTGGAAAAATAACCTTCTAGAAATATTCAGAATGATTTGTTATTAAAATGTTATCAGAGCACATAAGCCTTCTTAATATACAGAACAATAGCCATGCTGTCATAGAGACAAAGCATTTCCTCAATAAAACATCCAGTCTCAATTCCTAACCCCAGAGCATATAGACTTGGAAATGACCTTGGCAAATCTCCTTCAGACTTAACTTGCTTCTCCTGATTGTATTGCTAAAAATATGTAAAGGAGAAACCAATTACAAAATGCGCTTGGAATTATTTTATTAACACTGGTTCAATTGTCTCAACATTAAAAAAGCTGAAATAAACTTTCCACATGGCAACATTTTAACCTTAAAGTTTAATTAATAAACCTAATGTTGAAATACAATGGAACTAGTACAAAACCATAGTAGAAATGTTGATATTTCATTAAGTGATATCTAAGTTTTGGATATAGTCTTAATTTTACGAATCTCTCAATAAGCAGATAAAGCTAATGCACATAAACTTGGCAGACATTCAGTTAAAGTTCATGTATTGATATAATGGATAACCAAAAGACTGAATCAATACAACTCACTTTTTTTGCTTAAATGGAAGTCTTCAGGGACATAGCTTAGTACTATATTGTTCTCAATATAGTAGTTACTAAGATAAAACCAAACGTCATTCTCAAGATTTATCCAGCCTTTACAAGTTGAAGTCATTTAATGCTCTATGCCTGAAGGTTCAATTCCATCATCCTCCACCAATCTTAGCCAGAGAAGCTGTGTTAGTCAGCATTCCCCAGAGACACTGAAACAATAAGAAGGGGAGGGGAAGGGGAGGAGAGTGGATGGGGGAAGAGATAAGGGGAGAGGCGCTAAGGGAAGGGAAGGGAAGGAGCAATTTACTTATTATAAGGAATTGGCTCACAGGATTACAGATTTACAAATTCCAAGATCTGTGGTTGGCAAGCTTGACTGGTGCAAATTCCAATCCAAAAGCCATCAGGGTCAAAACTTACAAAGAGTCGATTTTCCAGTTCCAGTCAGAAGGCAGGAAAAGGCCAACATCCCAGCTCAAGACAGTGGAGAGAAGGAGTTTCCTCTTACTCAGCCTTTTTGTTCTGTTCAAGTTTTCAATTGGATGAGGCCCATCCACACTGGGGAGAACAACCTGCTTTACTCAGCCTACCAACTCAAATGCTAATCTGATCCAGAAAAACCCTCACAGACACACCCACAATGTTTGACCAAATGTCTAGGTATCTAATTCCCAGTCAAACTGAGCCACAATGTTTTTAATTTAATTCAAAGAAAAAAAAAATCAAAGCCCAAAAATAAAAGTGAAAAGATGCATGAGTCATCATTGATCTCCTTTGATTCAGGTACAAGATCTGATTACAGAGTGAGATTAACTTCATTTTATCAAATATATCAAGATACGAAGTTTGTCTCCCTGAGAGTAGTTAAGTCATTCCACAGATGCATCTGAGCCAATATGTTAAACATATGAGGAAATTCAGCCTAAAAGCTTTTGTTTTGGGTTGCCCAAAAACTTGAATCAAAATAACTTAGAGTTATTTTCAGAAATAAAATTCACCCTTAAAAATAAACATGTACCATCATTGAGGATATTCATGTTAGTGAGCTGCAAGCTCTAAAAGCATTTCTAAAAGAGAAGCGTATTTAATATTTTGAGTAAAGTTGTAAAATTGTACATTTAAATGTACAAATTCTGGTGCATCTGCCTTCAAAAAAATCTTGTGATCTCAGACTTCTATTTCCTTTTCTTGCTCAAGCAATTCAGAATATCATACCACATAATTTATTTTATTGAAGAATCATACTTTGAAAGAAATATATCACAAAAACTTTTAAAATAAATACCTCTCAAATGTGAAACTCCCATTGTCTAATAGTGCCATGCAGTATTTTTGTATATTAATTGGGATTAATTTGGAAAATAAAGGATAAACAGATTTCTTTTTCGACAACAAGGGCATCAACTGTCAAAACACTGAAAAAATGTCCATAGAAGGGCCAAATTATTTTTGTTTCCTGGATCTTCACTTTCTCAATGTCTTCCTTTTTATTTGCTTTATCTGCTTTAGCTACAGACAGAGAGCAGAAGGAAAATCTCCCTGTACCATCCACCTGTTATCTTCACATTAACCGAACCCTGTCAGTTGTGGGTCAATGGGGACCTTTCTCTCTGACAATGAGAAGATCAAAAAGGACCACACCATGGAGAAGAAATGCAATTCTCCCCCTGTTCTCACACTCCAACTATGATTTGCCCATTATGGTCGATACAAAGCCCAATCCACCTCTACGTGCAAAACCCCTAGCAAGATAACAAATGGTTTTTGCAGCTGGATGGGGATTTAGGAGTTGGGGGATTCTGAGGTATGTCTCCCAGGTTGCAGTGTGCCTAGAAACTTTTGTTCTTCACCCTAAAGCTATAATAGTGATGTTATTAGAACTGTTGACCCTCTCATCAGTCTTTTTCCTTTTCTCCAAGTCTGCATTTTTGTTCATTTTTACTTGCGTTCATCCACTTAAAACCACAGTGTAAAAACTCCATCCATGGAGGCTCACATCTAACAAGGAATATATAACACTTGGGGAACTCCAATCTTTTGCTTCTATGGAGAATGGCTTGCCTTCATTCCTCTCCACTCTAACCACCTGTTACTGCCCATAAGGATTTCTTTATTTTCATCTATATCAGAAAAAGAACAGTTTCCTCTCATTATCCCCATCATCCTGTCTCTAAAGCATCCACTGAACTTGGTATCATAATGCAAGTATCCTCCAATATTAATCAACTATGGCCACGCAACATCAACCTCAAAATCTCAGTGCTGTATACAACAGCATTTATTTCTTGTTCAGTCAGTGAGCTGGGTGGGTCTGTTTCATACATCTCTCATTCTCCTCCTCAGACCAACAAGCCAGCCAGGGCATATTCTTTTGGGGATGATAGCAAAAGGGCAAGGCCCATGCCCAAGCATATTTCAAGCCCCTGCTGTATCAAGCGTGTTAACATCTCATTGGCCAAAGCAAGTCGCAAGGTGAAGCCCGAATTCAAGTGGTGTAGATTACATTATATCTTTTGTAGGAAGGACTGCTATCTTTACATGACAAAGTATGGAGGGGGGATGAAATATTGGGATCACTAATTAAATCTACCACATCCTCAAATTTCATCAACTTGCAGGTATAAATGACATAACTTAATCGAACTATCTGTATATCTACATTTCAACAACTCAGTTTCCCCACTTGACTAATGGAAGGCCATCAGCCCACTCTCAAGGTTCCTTCTGATATGTCAAAGAGAGTTGACTGGAATGAGAGGAGTTCTCTTTTGTGTTCTCTCATCTATTCAGGCTATAGCTTGTGCCTTCAAGGTCACAGGAAACACCCAGCTAACAGATCTTCCCACAGGGTGCTATCTACTCTGCTGTCATCTGTCTCAGACAGTTTCAGTACTTAAGGACTGGGGCCATCTTTACCCAGGTACCTGGAAATATCCTTGAGTATACCCAGATTGCTTGGTATCCAGGCCCAGAGAGCAAGGGTAGGGGTCATCTTATTCCAAATGTCCACTTCCTGTTATGGGAACTGATTCTTCAAGAAATGACAGCAGAATGATCAGTTTTGTTCATGGAAGAAAGCCCCTTGTTTTCGCGTTCCATCTGAATAAAAGATTCTGCTACCAAAAATCTTTGAAAATCGTCATTAAAGGAATGGTCTTCCCAGAAGTTGTATGCATTTTCCCTTTTATAATACGGATGTTTTGAAATAATAATTACCTAAACTTCTATTCCTCTCCAAGTTTAAAAAAATAGCTCTTGTTTCAGCCTGGATCCACTTTCAAGGTACCAAAAGCAATCTCAGTAATAAATGATACCGAATGTTCAGTGGCTTACAACCATAAATATATGTTTTAGTTCACATCACATGTCAACAGTTCTCTTCTACATGCTTATATTTCTGGACCTGAGCTAAAGAACAGCCCCTATTAGACCTGTTTACTGTTTACAAGGCAGAGGATACAGAGAGCAGGGTAAAGTAAGCAACACCTTATAAAACTTCTACGTGGATATGGAATGTTGTCACTTCCACTCGCAAACCATTGGCTACAAGAAATCATATGGCCATGCCTGATGTCAGTGAAATGAAGTATACTCAACCCTTACTGAAGGAAAGATGCTCCAAGTCACACAGCCACACACAGAGAAGTCGGCAGAGCAAGAAAACAGTCAACAGCCCCACACTTCCAAATTTCAACACCACTATTTGGGGGTCCACTCTCTAGCTTCCTATTGTGAAGGGCAGCTGAAGAGGTGCCCTTGCTTCCAACCTAGCACTAGTGGTAGCCCAAGAAGTAGCTACTCCCTGAGGAATCAGTTTCTCCCCACACTGAGCCCTGACTGATTCCAAGGGTGAACACAGCTATCGACACTTTCTCCTTCTGCGCCCTCTCATTTCACTTAGACCCCTGTAGAATAGAAAAAAAGCACAAAGAACTAGAAGGAGCACATAAGATTAGAAGGAGGTTCTCCCACAAGGAGAATCTGAGGTAAAGCTGTGCACAAAGAGCTAGCGGGAGTTTCTCCCACATTTCCGAAGAGCAACCAAACTTAAGGAGAAGGCATGTATGTTGTGGCAAAAGGGGTGGCTGGCAAAGTGGAGGCAGAAGGAGAGAGAGTGGGAATCACAGTATTCAGGATAAGGCACAAGAAGAAAATAAAGGGCAAAGGGAGGGAGCACCGTCTATCCATTTAAGGTGGTAGTTCCAGGCAAATGGAGCCAGGCGTAAGCTGGTAGGTGTAATTCTTATGCCATATGCTTAAGCATCACAACACACCTATTTGGTCTGCAGCTCAAAGTAAACTATAGTGACATTTTACTTCCATCATCTCCTGAAGGCACTTAGTGGCCTTGATCATCTTGCAGTATATTATGGGTCTTAGAGATTTCTGAATGGCGGAATTTTATTGTCAACTTTTTATTGCTAATGATTTGCCCTACTCTTCATTCTCTCCCCCAAATGTGTACCTGTATATGTATAAAAAATACAAAATACTGGAGATGTAAAAATGTATTTGTACAGGGGGCGCCTGGGTGGCACAGCGGTTAAGCGTCTCTCTTCGGCTCAGGGCATGATCCCGGCGTTGTGGGATCGAGCCCCACATCAGGCTCCTCTGCTATGAGCCTGCTTCTTCCTCTCCCACTCCCCCTGCTTGTGTTCCCTCTCTCGCTGGCTATCTCTATCTCTGTCAAATAAATAAATAAAATCTTTAAAAAAAAAATGTATTTGTACAAACACACAGAAACAAAAGAAGAGAGTTCGCTATAAACACGATATTGACCACGATGTTACTCATTCTGCATCAGTATATGATTAAATTTATATTTATTTTCCATCTCTACTCCATTGAAGACCTTTAGGGGAAATGTGAAATATGACAGTATTAGTATCAGTTTGAATCAAATGTTTTATTTTTATGTAAATTGCTATTTACATAACAATAATCTTTTTAAAAATGTAACTATCATGTCAATCTTTCATTAACTTTCATGACATAAACTCTCTATAAGCAACAAATGCTCAAAAAAAAATAATGACGCGGGATTTTCTTTTCTTCTCTAAAATTACCAGGGTTTGTATATTCAAATGTATCTAGTGCATGAAAACATTCTTCTACCGCTCTTTGTATCTTCCCTTGCCAACCTTCTGATTGAGTGTTTTGCTTGACTTGAATCTGCTTAAAGGATATTTGCCTTTATCCTTTACTTATTCTTATTGCATCTTTCGGCTTAAGTGTAAAATCTTCTGGTTTTGCCATTTTTATCCCACAGGACATCACTATTTCTCTTTAATATTTCGTATTCATCTGATCTAGTCTTTTACTGTGCGTGGATTTCCCATTTGGCTTTAAGCTGCTTATAGAATTCTTATTTTGGCTAATTAGATTTAATTCTGAAAGCTGAGAAAGGACTAAGTGTATCACTTTCTGCCTCTCCACTCTCCCCAAAAAAGTTCTGTTTCAGATGTAGATGTGTGGAGCCTAGACAAGTGCAGGTTCAGATCATGGCATAATACATCTTATGGAATACAATGCAAGTGCTTTTCTTCCACCCCTCTTCCTGCCAAATTTCTCCCACCAGCAGCCTGCTGTCTGCTCTGAGAATATCTTTATCTGGGAGGTAAGCTTTGCATTCCACAATTACAGGTGGAATGCACAGACAGGTGGGGGAGGGAAATGATTCAAACTTACTTAAATGTAAATTTTCCTAGACTTAAGAGAATGTTTTTTCTTTCTTCAAGCTAGTTTCAATAGGAGACAGAGCTTAGTTGTCAAAAAATTAAGAAGCTGAAATTGTTCTAATTCACAGTTTGTCCAGACATAGCTGTGTAGCAAGATCCAGGCTCATCCAGGGATCTGGCCCACATGAGGAGTGGCCATAATAAAGGGATCCAGACTGTCTTAGAATGTGCTTCCTAGAGGCATGAGTCAACCTAAAGCCACTTGGCTCCTCCCATTTTATTTCATCTCTTCTCTTCTGGAAGGTGACATGAACAACTAAACTCCATACTCTATTGTTTGGAACAACACTGAACTGAATAGATAGATTATTTTCTACTTCTAGTGTGACCATAATTGTTGGTCTAAGTATATGGCCCATGAACAATATGTGGCGTAATTACTGACATTATTTTGAGTGTGCAGTTAACTTATTCTATCTACATGTTTCTGTAGGCGAAGTCACTCCTTAGCAAAAGTGAGACCACACTTCAAATGCTTTTGGTAGAGATAGGGTTAAACCAAGCAAGAAATGACAACAAAACTATCAAAACAAAACAATCAAACTCTTCTTTATGGTAGATTGTTAGAGAAAACTACAACAAATTCAGAAAATCTTTTAAAAATTTAACTATTTTTCAGTCTACAAAAAAAAATTAAATTTTAGTATTAAAATAATTTCATTTCGGGGCGCCTGGGTGGCACAGCGGTTAGGCATCTGCCTTCAGCTCAGGGCGTGATCCCGGCGTTGTGGGATCGAGCCCCTCATCGGGCTCCAGCCCCTCATCGGGCTCCTCCGCTGTGAGCCTGCTTCTTCCTCTCCCACTGCCCCTGCTTGTGTTCCCTCTCTCTCTGGCTGTCTCTATCTCTGTCGAATAAATAAATAAAATCTTTAAAATAATAATAATAATAATAATTTCATTTCACTTGAAATGTTTCAAAGCACACTTACACATAATTAATACCAATCTAACCAAGTATTTCAAAGTATTACAACAAATCTAATAATGACCCAAAAGACATAAAAGAATAAATTCAACAATACATAAATAAAGCATAGAACAAAAAATCTTAAACTTGAGCTTACAGATTTCCCAGACTTTGTAGAAACACTGTTTCCATTTCTGCACCTGGACAACTCTTCTATCTCTTGAGTGTATTGGGTCTATACTTTCTCCTCCTCAAATTCGCTCCATCACTGATTGCATTTATAAATGTTTTTCAATCCTTTCTTCCTTGTTTGCTCCTTTACCTTTACCTAGCAACACACTCTACTACATCAATGTCCAAGATTCACAGAACAAAATGCAGCTCTTACAAAGTGTTTTTATGGTGCTATTCCATTACTCTATCAACTCAATCGGGTTATTTTTTATTATTATTATTTGGGGGTAATATGCACACATGAGCAACATTCAAAACAACATGCATTCCTTAAGAACATATTTTTGTTTTAGTTGTTTTACTTTATAAACACTTTGTAAATATTCTGGAGACTAAGATTTTTCACTTAATGATCGTTAACATTTATCCACATTGTTTCATGTCACTATCACTCATTTATATCAACTAAGAGCTAATATTCTACTTCGAAAATACAACACAGTATATTCATTCATGGTCTTGTTAATGAACATTTGGGTTATTTTCAGATTTTTGCTGTTTGAAGAATGTGCTATGTGTATTTGATTGTACATGTGCAAAAGTTGTTCCTGGATAAATACCTAGGAGAAGAATTGTTGGATCTTAAGGAATGTGAATACTTAATTTTAAGAAGAAATACTAAACTGTTTTCTAAAGTGGCTGAATCATTTCACACTCCCACCAGTGATAAATAAGAGACCCTGTAGACTCACATCCTCTCCAACACTTGGTGTCAGATTTTTCTATTTTGCCAATAAAAGTGATATAAAGTGTTACCTAATTAAGATCTAGATAATTGCATTTCCCTGGTGACTAATAACGTTGAGTATCTTTTCATGTATTTAGTGGACATAAGTGATTTCTCATCTGTAAATAACTGTTCATGTCGCTTGCCCATTTTACTATCAATTCTTTGAAATTTTGACTTAAAGTTTAATTGCATATTATCAATACTAAATACTTACTTATAAATATCTTAGCCCAGTCTTTACTTGCTATTCATTATCTCTAAGATTTGTTTAATGAACAAAAGGTTTTAACTCTAATGTATGCAAATGTATTAATCTTTCTTTTTTAATCAATGTTTTCTGTGGTGTTTAAGAAATGCTGTCTTATCTCAAGATGTAAAAGATACTCAATTTTTTTTCTACCACGCCTTCAAATTTTAATTTTTAAGTTCTTAGTTCATTTGGAACCATTTTTGTATTAGGTATTTTTTTTACAAAGAGTAACCTTTTTTCCAGTTCCATTTATTGAACAGCCCCACATTTCTCCACTGATCTCACCATTTCTATCAAATTCCAAAGTTCTATACAGTCTCAGGTGTATTCTGGGCATCTAATCTATTCTGTTGGCTAACATGGGTATGCTATTGCTGATATCACACTATCTTCATTACTACAACCTCATAATAAATTCTGATACCTCGCAGGACACATCTCCCCTCTCTGCTCATCTTCAGGACTTGCATGGCTACTTTTGGCTTTTCATTCCTTCAAATAAATCTTTAAAAGACTGTATTCATCTTCATGAAAACCCATTCAGGACTTATTGAGTTGGCACTGAATCTATAAATCAATATGAAGGCTATATCATCTTTACAATACTAACTCCATCTATTGATAAACACGATACATCTCTTTATTTTTGTAGGTTTGCTTTAATATTTGTTAATAAGAATTTGTAATTTCCTGTGGAAGTCTTGCTCATGTTTTGTTAGATTTATTTCTAGGTACATGATATTCTCTGACCATATTGCGAATGTCATCATGTCTTTAATCTTCCAGTTGACTGTTGTGTGCTTATAGAAATGCAACTGCCTTCGTGTTTATCTTGCTAAATTTTCCAATTATTTCTAATAATTTGTAAATTGTTTTTCATTTCCTATGTTAGTGATCATATTACTACAAATATTCAAGTTTTACTTCCTTTTTCCAAATTCTTATGTATCTCATTTTTTTGTTTGTTTTATTTCACTGGGTAGGACCTCCACTAAAATGTTGAAAGGAGGCAGTGATAATGGACATCCTTGTCTCATTTCAAGTATGGAACCTACCCTGCACCAGTAAACACAATGTGATCACAGTGTATAATTATTAAATTTATTGCTAAATTCTATTTACTCATATCCTGTTAAGGATTTTTGCATCTATATTCATGAGACATATTCTTCTGTAATTTTCTTTGTTCAAACTGTCTTTTCCTGGTTTGGGTATCAGGGTAATACTAGCTTCTTAAAATGAATTGGGAAGTGTCCTCTCCTCTTCCATTTTTTGAAAGAGATTGTGTAAAATTTGGCTAATTCTTCCGTTAACGTTTGGTGGAATTCACCAATAAAAGATATGGTCCTGGAGACTTCTTTACTGGGAGTCTTCTAATTACAAATTCAATATCCTCAATAATTACAGAGCTACTCAAGTTATCTATCTCATATTCAGTGAGTTACGGTAGTTGTGGTTTTTGATAAATTCGTTCATTTCATCTAAGTTGTTAAAATTACACGTAGAGAGCCATGTGTAGTGTTCCCTTATTACCCTTTTGTTGTCAATACGGTGTATGGCAATATGCTGTTTTATTCCTAATAATAGTGATCTGTTTCTTCTTCCTTCTTTGTCAGTCTTGCTAGAGGTTTGTCAATTTTACTGCTCTTTTCAAAGAACCAGCTCTTTATTTCATTAATTTCCTCCATTGTATTTGGTTTGCAATCTCATTGATATCTTCTATTATTTCCTTTCTTCTTCTTTGAATTTATTTTGTTCTTTTTCTAGGCTATAGCAGAAGCTTAGCTTATTAATATTGGATTTTTTCTAATGTATTCATTTAGTATTATAAATTTTTCTCTCAGCACTGCTTTAGCTCTACATCACAAAAATTCATTTTCATTGAATTCAATTTCTTTTTTTCATTCTCTTAAGATTTCCCTTTTAACCTGTGGCTTGTTTGGGAATTTGTTGTTTAGTTTGCAAGTATTTGCAAATTTTCTTGTTATCTTTCCATTTTTGTTTCCTAGTTTAATCCCACTATGGTTAGAGAATACACTCTGTATGATTTCCATTATGTTAAATTTGGTCATTCTTGAGGGATATTTTCACTGGATATAGGATTCTGGGTTGACAGTTCTTTCAACATTTGAAATATGTTAGTTCCTTTTGCCTTCTATTGTTTTTGAAGAGAAATCCACTGTCATTCCAATTATTTTCTCCTATAACTAAGTTGTCTCTCTTGTTGCTTTCAAAGTTTTTCTTTAACTCAAGTTTTCAGAAATTTGACTATGATGTGTGTTGCTGTGGACTTCTTTGGGTATATCTTCTTTGTATTTTGCTCCGCTTATTGAATCTTCAGGTTTATGTCTTATGAAAATTTGACATTTTCAGCCATTATTTCTTTGTGGGTTTTGTTCTGGTGTTTTTTTCCAGCCCTACCCTCTTTCTCTTCTCTTCCCAAGACTGTGAGCACATGAATGCTAGCTCTTTTGTTATTGTCACATAAGTCCCTGAGGCTCTGGTCGTTTTTTGTTTTGGGGGGTTTTCTTTTCTTCTCTCTTTCAGATTATTTTCTCTGTATTTTTCAGATTAGGTAATTCTTATTGTTCCATTTTCTAATTCACTGATTCTTCCCTCTCTGTCCCTCCACTCTAATGTTGGGTCTATCCCTTGGGTTTTTATTTTGGTTACTATATTTTGCAGTTCTAGAATTTTCATTTAGTTCTTCTTTATGTTTTCTATTCCTTTGTTGAGACTTTCTATTTTTTTTCATTAGTTTTAAGTTCGTCATAATTGCTCACTGAAGCATTTTTATGATGGCTGCTTTAAAATTTTTGTTGGGTAATCCTACTTCTGTCATCTTAATGTTTGTATCAGTTGATTTTTCTTCATTCAGTGTGAGATCTTCCTAATTCTAGTCACCCTGATATGATGAGTAATTCTTCAATTGAAACCTGGTCATTATGGGTATTATATTATGAGACTCCTGATCTTATTTAAACCTCTATTTTAGCTAGCTTCTACTAACACCACTCCAGCAAAGGAAGGGAGGAATGTCTTGTTACTGCCAGGTAGAGGTAAAAGTCTAGGTTTCTCTTGCATGTCTGAAGGGTGGAGCTCCTCATTATTGCCAGGAAGGGGAGGGAGTCCAATTTCCCAGCAGACCACCACTGATAACTCCTTGGTAGGGAAGGGTAGGAGTGCCTCATTACCACTTCTCTGGTAGCCTTTGCAAATACCATGATAGAGGGTGGTCTCATTACCAATGGTGGTGGCAAAAGTCCTAACTCTCTTCCTTAGTATTCCGTAGTGTTAAGCTATCCCTCATTCCTCAGTGAGGAAAGGGAGGGTGACTTCTTATTGCCACGTGGGGTTGAAAGTCCAGGTTTTCTACATGATCTCCACTGACATGAAGAAAGAGGGTCTCATTATTGCCCAACAGAAATATAACCTACACTGCCTATTCAACATGCTTCTAACATGATACCAATATGAGGACTGAGGTACCTCTTTCAATTTTGCTTTATATATTTTGAACTCATTTCATCATTTACCATTATTCCCATTCCCAAGGATGCTCTTCACTGGGGGGGGGGGTATCTTAAAGTCCATCTAATTAGTTATTAATATATGTACACAAATTTTTTATTGGTATTCCCCTGTTTTAAAAATCTTTTTACTTTTGGGGAGCCTGGATGGCTCAGTCGTTAAGCGTCTGCCTTCGGTTCAGGGCCTGGCCCCGGGGTTCTGGGACTGAGCCCCACATCGGGTTCCTCCACTGGGAGCCTGCTTCTTCCTTCCCACTCCCCCTGCTTGTGTTCCCTCTCTCACTGGCTGTCTCTATCTCTGTCAAATAAATAAATAAAATCTTAAAAAAATATTCTATTAATAAAAAAAATCTTTTTACTTGCAATCTTGTTATATTATAATGTCTAAGGTTTGCCTAGTAGGAACAGCATAATTCTCGATTTTTCCCCCAATCTGTCAACATCTTTTTGTCCTTTTATATTTATCATAATTATTGATTTTTAAGACATTTTTCTAACTACCTAATTTATTTCCCACTCTTTCTATGTCTTTTTAAAAGTCTGTTCTATGCTTTGTTTTTTTTTAATTGGGTTTCTATATTTACTTCATAATAAAATATCTTGAGCACATATACCTCAGTTGCCCTTCAAACCCTCTTTTCATTGATATTATTTGGACTCCCTTTTAAACGATTTTATTTATTTATGAGAGAGAGAGAGTGCACAAGCGGGGGGGTAGAGGGAGAGGGACAAGCAGACTCCCTGCTGAGCAAGGAGCTCAATGCAGGGCTCAATCCCAGGACCCCAAGATCATGACCTGAGCCAAAGTCAGACACTTAAGTGACAGAGCCACCCAGGCGCCCCTATTATTCAGACTTTTATACTTTCCAGATTATTATGGATGCACTATTTTATTTTCTTTCACCTTAGTAACTTTTTAAGGACAACAACAACAAAAAGCTACCAAGGTATTAAATCACCTTTTCTCCACATATTTATTGTGGCATCTCTTCACATCTTTAAGTACCTCATCTGAAACTCTTCTCAGTGAGAATCTTTGAGTGGGAAACCTTCCAGTGTCTTGTGTGTAAGAGAATATTTTTATCCAGCCCTCATATTTGTTGTTTGTTCTTTTAAGATTTTATTAATTTTGGAGAGAGACAGGGAGAGCCCGAGCCAGGGGAGGGGGCAGAGGAAGAGGGAAAGGGAGAGAGAATCCCAAACAGACTCTATGCTGAGTACAGAGCCCTACACAGGGCTTGTTTCCAGGACCCTGAAATCACGACCTGAGCTGAAACCAAGAGTCAGATGCTGAACCGACTGAGCAACACAGATGCCCCTATCCAGCCCTCATATTTGAATGACGGTTTGGTTAGACACAAAATTCTAGGTTCTAAATTGTTTTTCTGAAATGTTTTTGAAATATCACTATTTATTACATTGGGGTTTTTTTTTTTAATAGGATGTCAATCTGATCTTGTTCCTCTGAATGTGATCTGCTCTTTTAGAATTTTTCTTTGTAACTAGTTTATTGTAATATGTTTAATGTAGGTTTTCTTTATCTACCACTTTGAGGGATCTTTTAACATGAGGGCTTTCATATTTTATTTTTATTTAAAATTGTGGGAAATCTATTTCTTTAAATATTTTCTCTCCATTATTACTTCTTTTATGGGACTCTTATTATCTAGATCTTGTCATTATATTTCTCTTTCATAGACTTTCCTTTACGTTTATAATTCCTCTGTCTTTTCTTCCTTCTGACAATGTCCTCAATCCTATCTTCCAATTTACTAACTCATTTCTTAGCTGTATTCATTTTGTCATTTATCTCACTAGAGTTCTCTATTTCAACTATTATATTTTTCTTACCTAGTATTTCTGCTTGGTTATTATATATTTTGTTATTATTTCATTTTGTTAGTATTTTCCTTTCCGTATGTCTTTTAGAATTTTTTATTAGGTTAGATTTAAATGATTTATATGTCTTTCTAACAGTTCTGCGTCTGAGGAAATACATAATCCAATGTTTGTTTTCCTTTTGAAATAGTTGTCCTGTTCCTAAGATGTGTTATTTGGGCCTGGAAGCTCATTTCTCCTGATGGCTTCAGTTATTTTATCAAGCCAGACTTCAGCCTCATCAACATAATTAGTGCAGGAGTGGGGGTAGCTGAATGGGATTTAGGGTGGAGAGTCTTATGGAAACGACAGAAAACATCAGTCCCACCTTACAGAAAGCTCTGTTCAGCACTTTGCTGTTTGCCCTTCCTGGGAAAAGCTACATTAAAAGGACACTCCATAGTCTGTTAATCTCCGTTCTGGTGACCCAAAGGGGAAGGAAAAGGAGTGCAGAAGTGATCAGGAGGTTACTGTGTCCCTATTTTCCTCAGCACCTCACAAACTTAAGACTTCAGCACTGCTCTGATTTTATTTTTTAGGACATCTGGATCAGATGTCAGAGTCTCTGTGGGTAAAAGGTTGGGCATTATTCATCCTACAGCAAATCTGGGAGAGGTAAGAACAAAACTTAAAGCTCCTAAGCTCCATTCCTATTGTACCCTCCCACTGAAGCACTGAGCTGCCTCCTGTCCCAGATCAAAGCCTCACCGCTCCCCAAACACAAACGCACAACTTCAGATCAGCTAGTGTCACTCCAGGAATCTCTCACAGGTCTTCCCATAGTTTGATATTTTCCCTCTGAGGCCATGATTCTCAATCTTGGCTGCATACTAGAATCGCCTGGGGAGATTTCAAAAATCCTAATGCTTGGGCTACACCCCAGACCAATTAATTTAGAAGCTGTTGGGATGGAACCAACACATCATTTTTAAAAACATCCCAGGATATTACAATGTACAGCCAGGATTGAGAACTACTACTCCGTCTCCTGCAGGTTGATCTTGCTGGCAGGAACCAGCAGTTGGGCTAGTTTAGTATCTTGGTAGAAACTGAAATCATAAATGACCTCTCGATAGCCAAATAAAACAGTCTTCTGTAGCTCCTCAACCTCACTGGCACCCACTTCCATTACACTTGGCATGCCTTCTTGAATCCGTTCCTCTGGTTGCTGAGACTGCACACTGCCTTGTCTGACCTTCTGCACTGCTCCTGTCTTTCTCCCTCCTCCCCATCATAACCCTAAAGTTGGTTGCTTCTCAAATCCATAGTCCATGGTCACCGCTTTCTCTCCAAGAACTTTGCCAGCACGGACATTTCTTTTTTTTTTTTTTTAAAGATTTTTTATTTATTTATTCAACAGAGATAGAGACAGCCAGCGAGAGAGGGAACACAAGCAGGGGGAGTGGGAGAGGAAGAAGCAGGCTCACAGCAGAGGAGCCCGATGTGGGGCTCGATCCCACAACGCCGGGATCACGCCCTGAGCCGAAGGCAGATGCTTAACCGCTGTGCCACCCAGGTGCCCCAGCACGGACATTTCTAAAACTACATCTCTAGCCCTAACTGCATTCATGCATTCTTTCTCTAACACACCTCCAACTTGCATGTTTCGTTGGCATCTTAAATTCAACATGTGTAAAATAGAACTCCTAATTTCTGCATAAACTAGCTCCCCTTATGACTTCCTTCCTTCAATCACCATTTTCAGGGTCATCTTTGGTTCTTCCTTTTATAGTCTATTTCCAAAGTTCAATTGGATTATTTTTTGTGTGAAAATATCACTTGTACATTCTCATTACCATCTTTCAAGTTCACAACCTAACAATTTCCTGTCTAGACTGGTGAATCAGCCTTTTGTCTAATCTCCCTTCTTTTGATATCCCTTCCACAAAGTAATCAATAAACCACTATTGGATTACTTAATATAGGCTGGAGCTCCAATCGTGTAACTCTCAACCCACTGCTCAAAACCCATTAATAATTCATCACCCCCTCATATCCAATGCCCAAGTATGGTCCAAACTATCTTTCTGGCCATATTTGCAAGTATTTCTCCACACTTGATGGGACTTTTTTTTTTCTAGTTTTAGTGAAAAGAACAGAAACATCAGACATATTTAGTTTCAAATTCCTATCTGCTACTAGTAACTTGGATAAGTTCTTAAATCAAAAGGAGTCTCAGTTTCCATAACTTAAAAAAAAAAAAGATAACAACTAATAGGAACATTTAGGAGATTAAATGCAATTATGTATAAATTATAGTAGTTTGATATTTTTGTTAGCTCCTAAACCCCCTACTGCACCTGGTTTACCCCTTTTATGAGTTAGGAAATAAGAAAGATTATTTTGTTTAGTTTTCTCTTTGGTTTTATGATCATGTTTTGTTTTATTTTAGTCTTTTATTTTGTATGTAGTTTTTCCCAGCTGTGTTCTAAGCCAAAGGTTTATAAACTATTGCCCATTGGCCAAGTACAGCCTGCCTTAGGTTCAACTCAGACACACCCATTTATTGAAGTATTGTTTATGGCTGCGTTCATGCTAGAAGAGCAAAGCTGAGTAGTTGTGACAAACACTGTATGTCCTACAAAGCTTAAAATATTTGCTAAGCTCTCTTCCTTTCCTCTTTCCTTTCACACCTAGGTGTGGTGGTTTTTAAAATATATCCTCAAATTCTTCAACAAAACTCACTTCAAAAGGTGGAACCCGATCCCCCCCCGCCTTGAATATGGACTGGACTTAGTGACTTGCTTATAACAAACACAGTGTGGCAGAAGTGACGCATGTGACTACTTGGAAAGGCACTGTAGTTTCCATCATGCTCTTCGGGATCACCATTTCTGGAGGAAGCCAAACACCATACTACAAAGACATTCATGCAGCCTAGAGTGAGCCCCCACTGGAGAAAAACACAAAAGTGGTGCCAACAGCCACCACTCTGTGTGAGCCACCTTAGAAATGGTCGCTCCAGGCTCCTTCAGCCTTCAGATGAACTTGCTAACTGCCCCTCCAGTTGACATCTTGACTACAGACACCGCAAGAGACCACAAGCCAGACCTCCCGGCAAAGCTACTCCCCAGTACGGGATCCACAGAAGCTGCAAGGATACTAAATGTGTATTGTTGTTTTAAGCCAGTAAGTTTGGGATTAACTTTTTATACAGAAATAAAGAACTAATTCACCAGATAATCTTCCACAGGCCAAAGCCTTTCAAAAGTACAGCCTGGACCTCTCCTATGAACTCAAGCCTTTGTATGTAACTGCCTATTCCACATCTCCTCTTAGATATCTCAAAAGTATTTAAAACCCCAAACATGCAAGCTTGTGGTTTCTTCCCATTCAAATACGATCTTCCTCCAATATTCCCTATCGCAGTAAATGACATGATGAATTTCTTTGTCTGGCATCTATTGCTTATGAGAAGTCTGCTGTAAAAGCAACATTCTTTGGAGGTAAGCTGTCTTTCCCTCTACTAGCTTTTGAGACTTTCTCTGCATCCTTGAGGCCAAAGATTGATTTGTCTTTATTTATTCTAACACTAGGTCTGATTTTTACAGTCTGAAGACGTATACAGCTCTTTAACTCTCAGAAACTCTAAACCGTTGTTTCCCTGCTTATTGCCTTTTGACTATCGGTCAGGATCCACTCAGGAGACAGAACCCATACCAGTGACTTTAACAGGCAGAGGTTAATCTGAAGAATTATTAATCAGGCAAAAGGTAAAAAGGAGGCACCAAGGTATGGCACCTGCACAGAGGCTGCCCCCCACTAGGGTTGGGAGAACAAAGGGATGCGGTTGGGATTATTGAAATTGAAACACTTGGAGGAGGGAGCCCACAGAACTAAAACTACTGCCCTTTAAGGAGGGTGTGCTGGCCACCTGATACTTGGGCTCCTAAAAGGGTGCAATGAGGCCAGTTATACAAGTTTTGGAAAAACTGCAAATTGGAATAACTGCAGTCACTGGAAAGAACTGCCACTACCAGCACAGGCATTAAACATCGTCCCCTAATCCACTCATCTACTCTCAGAACCTAGTAGGTCAAGTTGGGGGGGGGGTGTCAACTTCCCTCTTGCCCTCAAGCTCGGCTATATACTTTAAGCATGACTATGTGTTGGGAGCAGAAAGGAATCACTCCCTTACCTGCTTTGTCATTTGTCAGGAGTCTTTGTCCACTTCTCTTTATCTCCACTGTCCTCACCCTAATCCAAAGCATAGCCATCTCTTCCCTGGACTACTGGTGTCGTCTTCTGACTTGTCTACCTGCATTCATTCTAGCATATCTACCATCTTTTCTTCACCCGCAGCTGACATTTTCTGAATGTCAAACTAAACATCATGTCTTCTGTAAGTTCTTTCCCATTGCTCTTAAAATAAAGACAGAAATCTTTCATACGTCTCACAAGGGCTCCCAGGTCCTGACCCTGCTCACCACTCTGGTACCACCTTGCATCATGTCCCTCTCTCTGTGTTTTCCTGCCTATAACACTTATTCTTCCTCTGAACTTCTGACACATTTATATAATTCTCCTGCCATATTTCCTTTCTTTCCTGCCATGGGCCCAGTCTCCTCAGCATATTGTTGAATAGTGTCAGGGGCCTCCATATTATTTTTGATTTCTAAGTGTCTGGCACAGTACCACTGTACTAATATGCAAGCCACAAATTCTTATTATTCATCATAACGGTAAGAACTTAGTGCCATTATAGTCAACACGGTAAAATTTTGCTAATTCAATTATTCCCTCAAGTAGTATACAACTTTTAAAGGCTGCTTCTCTCAAGTAATTAAATGTTATAATTATCTAACACACTATTAGGCAATGCAAAGTTTCATGGATGTTAGCCCATTATTTCCAGCCCTTTATATTTTAAATTAATGACATAGTAATTTAAAAAAAAAAAAAACAACTTTAAAATGCTTTACTTTGGCTGAAAAACACAACTATCTTCAGATGGTGTTCAAAATGGTTTAAATTACCCAGATGTGGTAAACATGCAGTGAAATCTTAGAAAGCCCCTAAAGAATTTCCTAAGAATGATACATGAGCCAAGGACATGACATTCATCTTGGAGGTTCTTTCTCCCCCTGAACAAGTTTGATAAAATGCCTTTCCTTCCACTTTGACCTTAAGCACTTAGAAATCATTTGTTTTACAAAAGCCCTGTGGTCCAAGATTATAGCAAGCAGAATAGTGACTTCTGTCTCATATTTCTATTGCACATGGTTTATGACTTTAGTTTAAGGGAGTGCTTTTACATAGAGGTTTTTAGATAGATTTTACTCCCATGCCTTTGTTCACCTCCTCTGTGTTTCTATGAAGAACAGCTCTGTGCTTTCAAAGCTGGCTTCAAGCACCTCCATGGGCTTATCCGACTGTTAGGACAACCCTTTTTATAGCAGCTGCACACATACCTGTACCTATCCAGGTCCCATGCTTCAGCACACTTCTTATCTTTGCCATTTGTATGAATCGCGTTGATGTTATTTTAGCACCCAAGCATGGTAGTATCCTATACCTTATTTTAAGAATACTTTTTAGAATTATATTTCTAATTTTTGGGCCACTAGGCTGCCAGGCTGATTATAGCATGACTTACACAGCAGACTTCTCTAAATTTAGCTTAACTTTCATCCACCATGACCATCCAGATATTCTAATTAGGTATATTTAGGAGGCTAATAGCCAATGCTTTGCCAGAAAGCTATAAACATTGGCATGAATTTTATGTTTTCACTTGACATCAAGAGTGTTTCCATTGATAGTGATCCCGGGCCCTCCTTGTCAGCATACAAAATACATCAACAGGATTTGTCATGAATTTTCCAGACGTTTGTAGAAGCATGAAGTTCTTTCAAAGTGGAGTGAACAAATATCTCATGAAGAAAGCATTATCTGGTAGAAGGTCATTATGTAAACCATAATAAAGTCTCAAATTTTATGCATTTATTACAAGGGAACTTTACACATTTATAAACTTATTTACTAGTGACATAAATTTATGAAGAAAGATATGTCATATTGTTTTACCTCAATTCTTGTGAAATCCGTTGACTTGTGTCTATTTTTCGAAAGGAAACTATTTTCCAATCTGGCATTTTACTACACATGCATTACTTTTTCACAGAACAAGGTGATGTTCATTTGCCAGCCTCAAATACAAACTTATTGCTGTCATTGACCAAACGGATATTTTGTTGACCTACAAAAAAAAGGCTCTTTTGTAGAAATTGATCTAAATAGTTCATAGTTTGTTTTAAGGATGTGAAAGTGTGGTTAACTCTGGTCCAGATAAATATTTTCCACATCAGCCTAGGGTATCATCATACTTACTGCATATAAAAGCAAGCCTCCAAAACACATTTTTCAATGACCATCAACACTTTAATTTAGCTAATGGATACATCTACTATTTTAATTTTTCTAAAACTTTTCAATGAATAATGAAAGAGGAGTCTCAGTAACACTACATTTAAAAATAATTTAGGGGCGCCTGGGTAGCTCAGTTGGTTAAGCATCTGCCTTCCACTCAAGTCATGATCCCCTGCTCAGCGGGGAGTCTGCTTCTCCCTCTCCTTCTGCCCCTCCCTCCCTCCCCCACTCGTGCTCTCTGTCCCTCTCTCTCTCTTTCAAATAAATAAATAAAATCTTTAAAAGTTAATTCTTTATTAGTGAAAAAAGGCTATTAAAAATAATAGACATTACTTCAATAAAAATCTTTTTTTGTTTTTAAAAGATAGTTAAATTCTATCAAATTCAGCCTGAAATGTGAAAGCTAAAATAAGGAAAGCAGGGGTTTAATTGGAAGATTCATTGCTGCTATGTTAGTGGCCAAATCAGGTGCCAGGAAAGCGATGAAAATGATGTCTCTCTCAAACTCTCTCCGTCTCTCTCTGTCTCTGTCTCTCTCTCACACACACACACACGCACACCACACACGAGTTAGGCCTCCTTTATGTCATCGATCCCCTTGAGATGTTTCACCAATGCTCCCTCTGAATCCTCTGGGCATTAAAGGAACTGCCATATAATCCAGCAATCCCACTTCTGGTTACATGTATTCAAAGGAAATGGAAACAGGTATCTGCACTCCCATGTTCACTGCAACATTATTCTCCACAGCCAAGATATAGAAACAACCTGTGCCTACATGGATGAGTGGATACAGAAGATGTGATATATATCTCCTTTACTCATGGCTAAATAACATTCATATATATGTGAATATTATATACATTTTATACCCTATATAAGGAATATTATACATGTGAAAATTATGTATCTGTGAATATTACGTATATGTAAATATATAAATATAAATACTATTCAGCCATGAGAAAGAAGGAAATCCTGCCTTTGCAACAACATGGATGGAACTTGAGGCCATTATACCAAGTGAAACAAGTTAGACAAAGACAAACACTGTATGATATCACTTATATGTGGAATCTAAAAAAGCTGAACTCATAGAAACAGAGTAGAATGGTGGTTACCAGGGTCTGGGGGAGTAGGGTAATTAGGGAGATGTTTTTAAGGGTACAAACTTATGAGTAGAAGACGAATAAATTCTGGAGGTCGAGTGAACAATATAGTGATTAGTGAATAATACTGTATTATAAACTTTAAGTTGCTGAGAGTCTAGATGTTAAACGTTCTCACCACACAAAAGAAATGGCCATTATGTGATGAGACAGAGCTGTTAGCTAAGCTACAGTAGCAATCATATTACAATATATAAATGTATGAAATCAACATGCTATACACCTGCTTAACCTTACACAATGTTACATATCAATTAGATCTCAATTTTTTAAAAAAGAAAGAAAAGTCAAGGTCACCTATTACTACCAAGTCCTGAAACCAGTTAGCCATCAGCCTTAAAAGTGATTCTCATCAAAAACCAGTAGCTTCAACATCCTTTATGAAGCCTTTCTTGACTCTTCTGGATGCACTAAACCGCTTCCTTCTTGTGTCTCCACTGTATCCTAAAGAAACCATTGTCAGGCCATCTTTGACACCTTCCTTCATGTATTTGTGTACCTGTCTGTTCCCTCCACTGGAGAGGACCATAAAGCCTGTGATCCCTGGAATACACTTCTCTCTAGCACTTCACACAATATCTACCCCACAGTCAATGCTTAATATGTTCATTGACTAAATTATTCTGGACATATTCAAAGAAAGAAAACACAAACTTTAATACCAGCACACTCTGTAAATAACTGGGAAACATAAGCTGCAGAATGTAACGAGCTAGAGTTATCCAACTTTGAGCACAAGTCTATCAGCCCAATATGAGGAAGGGCTGCAAAGCACATTTTTTAACAGCAAGAGTTACCATTCTCAGGTCACTCCCTTCTGAGCCTTCACATTGTAATCACATCGATTAGCTAATCTTTGGCACCACAGAAAGGGTCATTTTTTTGTCAATATTCAGAAATTGTTGCCAGGTTATTTCAGTGTTTGGTGATTGTAATTCCTTATGAAATTTGGATATACAATCTGTGTTTCTCCCAGTTTATGTACTCTGTATTGCCAAATGTGATACAGTCAGAAAGCACATTCCTTCATCATTTTTCTTTTACAAGAATAAAATTGGAAAAATATATTATTTGCTTTTGAGTGGAAAAACATTCCATTTTCCAGATGCTGGCTCTTCAGAAAATGTTATAGGACTCTTGTTGAAATTTTTAGAAGTGATCCCGTTATCATGCATTTTACACTCCTGGTCAAGCTGTCAACGCTACCAATGCATTTCCATAACTACCTACATATGCCCATTTCCTTGAGAGAAAAGAAGCAGAATGATACTAACTCTCCTGAAGTTTCACATGCGTTTGAGTTTTTATATGTCAAGTCTCAGACTGTCAAAACTTGAAGCACTGACATCTTTTTCCTGAACACCAACCCTCCTAAAATACTACCTTTAAATCAACTTTTTAAAGAACCATAAATACTTCCCCAATCTTTAGGCAATCTTTTCCAACAGTATATAGTATTAATAGACAAGAAATGAAGGTGAGATTGTTTTTAGATAAATTTAGCTTGGGAATAGGAAAATATGATCTAATAGAAGAAACCTCCGGACAAGTTGAAGATAGTGAATGATATGGGAATTGGGAAACCTATTGCCATGGATTTTTCCTTTAAATAGAGGCCTTGTAAAATACATTCTGATTCATACTCCTAACAAAAACGTGAAACGGAAATCTACTTTTCCATCCCAACTGGGTTTCCTCCAAACATGCTGCCTTCTCCCTAATGAGTTGGAATCGTGTGCACCATAAAGCAGCACAATGCATCCTGAAATGCTGACATTTCATTTTTAATTGAAATCAAACAGAAATAGTTCCACTGGGGAACAAGAGAGTAAAGCTCGATTTTGATAGAAATTAATAGGGGAGAGACTGAAAATACTTCTCTCCATGATAAAGTAGTCCACTGTTGAAGGCTGCCAGTCCTTGTGCCTGAGATTATCTCCAGGAATACATTTGGTGAAAAGAACATGTCTTATGAAGGTGGAGTGAGAAATCATAGTTAGATGGACATACTTAAGAAAGAAATGAAAAACACTTGTTTCTTTTTTAAAAATCACAAGAATATAAAGTTCAAGGAAATACTGTTTAATTTTAGTATGAAAACAAATGATAACAAGTGTAAAAGAGTTCATATCATCAACAAAAATATCTGCAAAAATATATCAGAAAATACACGCTTTGGGAGGTAAGATAAATTTATATTACTGGGGCTGATTTCCACATACCAGTGAGACAAATTTCTTTAAAAACAGGTTTATACCAATACCTACGGCAGTAGTAACTGTAGAAGTTGTAGTTTGAGTAGTAGCAATAATATTAATGAAGATTAACATGTTTATATTTGTATATGGATTATAAAATATTTTTATAAGAATTTTTAATATTTGATCCTCAGAGAAGTATTATGAAAACTAGCTTTCAGAAGACAGCATTTTATTCTCCAAAAAAAAAAAAAACTTCAAAGATAAAAAGCGATCATTTCAATGAAAACACTTATCTTTATGGTCGAATTTTCTAGAAAAAATCTGTAGTATATTGCACAAAATGTTGGCTTTCCTGTATGAGTCATTTCAAGACGTTATTAAGTGAGGACTGGATGAATAAGGGTGGATGTTTGACACTGAGGAGTTCATAGGCCAATGCTGCAGACAGGTACTTAAAGAGATAAATGACACTATGATATGATACCCGCTATAACGGAGATAGGAACAAAGTACTTTGAGAGCACAGAAGAGTAAGGAAATAATTCTGCCTGGAGGAATCCAAGAAGGCTGCACTGAGTGGGGTGCAACTGAGCCAGTAATTATCAATGATGAGGAGTTCACAAGGTGAAGAGAGGCAAGAGGACATCAAAGGCAATAGACACTCCATAGACAGTCAATGCAGGACATAAAAAAGGGCATTAAGTTTGCTGCCTCTTGAGTGCAAAGAATACCAGAAGATGAGGCTAGAAACATGGTGGGGAGTAGATCAGGGGTCTGAAAATTAGAGCCCACAAGACCCAAGAGCTACAAATAGTCCCCCGCCCCCGCAACGCTACAAAAAATCAAAAAGAAAATAATACCTCATGACAAGTGAGCATTAAATGAAATTCTGATTTCACCGCCTATAAGTAAAGTTTTATTGGAACACAGGCATGCTCAGTCATTTATGGATTATCTCTGGCCACTATCATAACTACAACCCCAGAGCTGAGTATTTCGACAGAGACTGTGTGGCCTGCAAAGCCCAAAGTGTGCTAACCCCTGAATGGGATAACACGGGCTTTGTGTGGAGTAGGACATAGAAAACTTGTGTTCCCTGGAGAGGTGTTGGGAGGAGGAATGTGCGAGTCTTCAGCATGCAGGTGGTAATAGAAGCCATGGGTCCAGATGAGATTGCCCAGCATGAAATCTGCGGAACTCTGACAACTTTAGGAGAGACAGATGAGGGGGAGGTTCTGGAGAAGAGAATGAAGAGCAACCATGTAAGAGAGAGAGAATACAGTAGGGAGTGGAGTCTCATTTTTTTACACAGAGAAAGGGTTTCACACCCAGTTGGTTGCCCAAGTCTGACAGACGACCTCCTAAGTACCTCCTTGAATCCAGCTCTTCTCCGTTCTCACGGTCAGTGTGTTCGCTTCACACCTAGGCTCCTGTTATCCGATTCTCTTATTTTCCTGCCCATAGGCTAACCCAACATAATTGTCCATATTGATGCCAAAGTGGTCCTTTTAAAAACTGATGCCAGTGATATTTCTAAAGTATTTATTCATATTTAAACATTTTTATTCACAGCAGTCCAGTGTTTAGAATTTATTGGAGGTTATAAAGGTGTCAGCATAAGCTAAAGTCATCTTAAGGATCAACCGTGGAAAAGCTACTTCCACAACCTCCCTAACATGGCTGTTGTCAGGCCTCAAGTCCTCAGTGGTTGCTGGCGGAGACATTAGTTTATGTAATTCGACATAGGGCTGATCACAACATGGCAGCTTTCTTCCCCCAGAGCAAAATATCTGAGAGAGAGAGAGATGAGGTAAAGGGAGAGAGAAAGGAGAAATGGCGATGGGATGGTTCTATGACCAGTGGGTTCCATGCACTTGAGCTCACTGCCCTACTTCCTTTGTTATGAAATAAGTTCCTTGGAGAGAAGTAAGATTATATAGAATATGGTGAATAAGACATTATATTTTCAGATAATTGTGCCAGGAAAAGCATTATGAGCAGGAAAGGGATACCCATATCCAGTGAAGTCAAATTGTTGCCCCTCCACAATGGAAGGAATTCCATGTTATCAACTTGTCTCTAGGTAGCTAGAGTAATGGTTCCATACCAAGAGCTCAATATTGGTTTCTTTTATTGGCAGATTAGGCACTCAGCAGCAGAAGCCAAGTCATCCTTGCTTAAGGGAAGATGAGCTCATGCATAGTCTTCCCCACTGCCGGTACAGACGCTTCGTACTTAGGCCCCCTGATCAAGCACTGGAATAACAGGGACAAGACAGAGGCTGATTGACATCAGTAGAATGTATTATCTTGTCCTTCTGACAACTGAGAGGCTCCTCTACAGTGGATGCCCCTTGGTGAGCTTTTACATGTGACATAAATTATCTTTACATTCTGTGCTCATTCCAAAAAACCATCCATGTTCCTCTTCTCCAGACCTACTTGTTGCCAATCTTCATCCCTGTTCTTTTCAAGTCCTTGACCCATACCCATCAAACTGTTATCTGTTGACTATGAATTAATATATAGCCATCCTTCTGGACTACTGTTATTACAACCAAGTAGAATACTTGAAGTTCCACCCACCTGAACAATTTCTCTCACATCATTATCTTTCAAAAACATTCCAGATTGTACTGTAACACTACAGCAGTACACTTCTCGTTCATGCCAATGTATCATGTAGAACCATGTTTTTATGACCTAAATTGTGTCCTTCACAAAATTGATATGCTGAATCCCTAACCCCCAATGTGACCATATTTGAAGACAGACATATAAGGAAGTAATACAAGCTAAATGAAGTCATACGGATGGGGCCTTAATCTGATAGGACTAGTGTCCTTATAAGACAATATTGGCCAAAATTCTCCAGATAAACAGAATCAATATAAAGAGATTTATTATAAGAGATTGCCTCATGTGATATGGAATTTGAGGAGTCCCAAGATCTGCAGTCAGCATGCTGGACACTGGAGACCCAGGAGAGCTGATGGTATAGTTCTAGTCTGAGCTGAGACCTGAGAACCAGGAGAGCCAGTTCTATAAGTTCTAGTCCAAAAGCCAGCAAGAGACCAAGAGAAGCTGATGTTTCAGTGTGAGTAAGAAATCAGGTGAAAGATCCCAGCTCATGGCCGTCAGGCAGGAGGTGCTGCCTCTCACTTTGGAGGGCAATCTACTTCACTCAGTCTATGGATTCAAATGCTAATCTCATCCAAAAACACCCTCACAGAAACACCTGGAATAATGTTTGACCAAATACCTGGGTACCCCCCATGGCCCAGTCAAGTTGACACATAAAATTAACTATCACAGAGGAAAAGACACCAGACATCTCTGTCTGTCTCTGTCTCTATCTCTGCACATGCACAGAAGAAAGGCCATAAAAGGATACAGTAAGAAGGCAGCTGTCTGCAAGCCAGGAACAGAAGCCTTACCAGACACCAACCCTAATGGCCCCTTGATCTTGGACTTCCAGCCTCCAGAACCATGATAAAATAAATTTCTGTTCTTTAAGCCACCCAATCTGTGGTATTGTCTAGCTTGAGCAGACTAATACATATGTAAATCAGGCCCTAGATTTTACTCCTCAGTGAACTTATCATAAGAAACTCCCCAGTGAGGCCATAGGTGTGGACCGAGGGAGTGAGGTATTGCACTATCAGTAGGAGTTACAGAAGTCTGTGCCACCTGCTCATTCAACTCACTTGAGTCTTCAGAGCCAGCTGGAGATAGTGTCTTCTGTAACATTTCCATAGGAGGATAGACTGCTAGTGTACACACTGAGTGTTAAGCCTTGATGGGTCAGACAACACTCAGTTCATGCTGGCCAGGTCATACTGCTAGTCATTCAGTGGCTCATGGTTACTCTACCTGGGCCCAGTAACAAGCCAAGAGCTATTTTTCAAAAAGAGAATAGTTGTGTGTAAAGGGAGTTGGGGCACCTGGGATGGGGCACCTGGATGGCTCAGTCAGTTAAACATCCCACTCTTGATTTCCACTCAGGTGGTGATCTCAGGGTTGCTGGATCGAGCCCCGCATCAGGCTCTGGGCTCAGTGCAGAGTCTGCTTGGGATTCTCTCTCTTCCTTCTCCCTCTGCTCCTCCCCCTGCTCACACACTAAATAAATAAATAAATAAATAAATAAATAAATAAATAAATAAATAAAATCTTAAAAAAAAAAGAAAAAGAAGAGAGTCCAGGGTTCTAAAATTAGATTGTGGTGATGGCTGCACAATCCTGTGCATATACCAAAAAGCACTGAACACTTTAATGTGTAAATTTTGTGGCATAGGAATTACATCTAAAAAATGAAGAACCATATATCATCTATCCCTCACTCCCCCCCCCAAAAAAAGAATAGGGCTTAGGGGTCTGCACTGTAATTACCCTACTGTGGCTTACCAGAGGCTCCTAAGAGCATCCTTATCTGCCACAGATCATTGAGTATCCTTGAACTGCTGGGTCGTAATGGAACCAAGAGGCAGAGCAGACTGCTATACAGCTGGACCTCCTGCAGGGCTCAGGCCCACAGAGCTGGAAACCATGCCTCTGCCGAGTGCTGCCAGAAGATACTAATACCTCAGGACCTCAGAGGATATGCTCCATAGAGCTGGCACCCAAACTTCTGAAGTGGACCACTGTCCAACTGGTGCCAATACCACTGAATGGGCACAATGAAGCTGGTTCTGCGAATGCCAACTGATAGCTGATAGCTAGAGACTGGAGCCAACCATCCCTGCCCGAGTGATGGGCCTTGGTGAAGTATCACTGACAAGAAGAGTAAGGAAACAGGGAAGAGTAAGTCCCTTCTGCCCAACGCCAGCCTTCTGGTCTCTCTTGTATACATCCTGTTAACAAAAACCTAGAAGGGAACCAGCAAGCAAGGGAGAAATATGATTTCCAGACTCTAGCATCACTGAGCATAAAAAGGATGCTTTCCTATTTCTCCCATTAGACCCTAAGCCCTAAGCACCAGCACTGCTCCCCCACCCAAGGATTATATGACTTTGCCTATTTATCTGTGTAAGGTACTTAGAACAGTGCCTGACAAAATGTATTTAGTAATGAATGAAGTAGGAAAGAAAGGAGCAAGGGAAGGAAGAAAAAAGTGAAAAGAAGATGGTATTTCAGGGTATGAAGAACCTCAGCGTGGTCAAGTCAGATAGATACTGAGGAGACAGCAGAATCAGTCAGCATGAAGTCAATGGTAACACCACCAAGCAGGAAGGAAGGAGAAGAGGGAACTGTGGAGGTAGATGGTTCTTCCAAAGAGGTGGGCAGTAAGTGGAAGGAGGCATGTTAAGAACATAGCTGGAGGGAAGCACTATGTGACAGAAAAATTGGTTTGTTTGCTTGCTCCCGGAATGTAGAAACTTGTACAGTTTTGTAAGTTGAGTGAAACAAGAGGAGGAAAATTTGAACTTGTGGATGAAAGGAGGGATAAGTGATGAATGGATACAGCTGTTCTTTTCTTCTTCCTCTTCTTTTGAGTCTTTCCAACACTTCTACCTGGAGACCTTAAATGACTTCTTGGGGTACGTCAGATACAGGTTTTATGTTCCTTTGATTTGACCAAAATAATATGGGGTATATTTTAAGGACTGACACCAGATGCTCTGATTCTTCAAAAACACTTAGGCCTGTACGACTTCTTGGAGGCCACCAGGCACTTAGGGACATGCCCAGTGGGAAGAATGCAGCTGTGTATTCTTTATAGTGAGACAATTTTCCAAGATGACTAAATAATCTAACTTGTGGTAAAGACTATTGATCCTTCATAGAGGTTTCTTCACATATGATACCCTCTATAAGTCTGCTGGAGAATTTTAAGGAAAATCAAGAATGCCAATTAACTCAAAAAACCATAAAATGAATGACAAAAAAAATAACCATCCATACACAAAAAAATGCTTTATCCCTTTATCTGATACTCCATTAAAATTTCACTAAATTAATATCTAAGTTACCTCATGAAAGCAATTTAATGAATCCTTTGGATAATTCTAATAAAAATAAGAAATCGATTATCTCAGTCTCAAATTTGCCACAATTAAAGGGAAACTCTTTTTTGAATTGGGCTGTTTCTCCCTAAAGAATCTTCCTCTTATAACGAAGGATATTGCAATATGCTCTAAATAGATGTTTAAAATCTCTCTCATAAGTTCTGGAAATCTCTCTCATTGAGACAGTCCCAGCTTGACAGCCCTGCAATAACCATTAAATATTAAAATAACATTAAAGAGCAACTGCTCAGCTCATGGATTTAGCGGCAAAACTCCGCTTCACACTAATGGGACTCACATAGCTAAATCCCCATGTGCTGTACTGAAAATTTACCCCCAAGGACCCAAGGATCAGACACAGTCAAGAAAATTATAAATTCACTCTCAAAAAAATAATCGATCCACTACCAAATTATTATTATTCATGAAATTTCAATCACATAATCATTCTAAAGATCAGATTGTCTAGGATTTAACAGCATCCAATTTTGCATTCACATAATATACATTTGTGATGTAATAAAATTCATACTTCTATTGCAAGATAATTTGGATGTTGTAAAGATATTTATAAAGTTATAAAAATTGTGTCTCATTTACAAAGATCGCCTGAAGCCAAAATCTAATTCTAAATATTTTTTTATGTGCACTATTTCTATAGACACTATCACCATAATGCTTAAGCTTAAGAACTACTTTTTGTTGTTGTTTATATATGTTTTAAGTAAAAGGGGGAAAAAAGGTAGTGTAAATAATCAATAGTGTTAATATTTAAGGTTATATGGAGCTCTTAATTTCTTCAAAAGCATTATTTGAAGAAATTATGGGAATTTTTACTCAGTTGTATCACACTACATTAATAACCATCCACATTCACTATCCTGGAAACTGTTGCAAACTATTGAAAAGATACTGTGTTTAACAGAATGTACTTTAGACTAAATTTTAGCTTACCCAAAATTTAGCTTAACCAAATATCAAACTAAGACCCATCAGTTGAATTCTCGAAGTCACAACTTTATCAGCTATAAAATGAAGATGGACTTGGGGAGCTCTTAAATCTGCCAGTGCATGATTTTCTTTTGCGACAGCTGATTGGGTTTATACTGAGTCTGGTTAGAGTTTCCCATTTCCCCACCCTCACCCTCATCCCAACACACACACACACACACACACGCATAAATATAAAAAGGAAAAAGAAAATTTAAAATCTTACAAAGAACTATGGTATAAGTGGGTCTGTAACATTTTGTGAAATTCATATTTGTGAATGTCAAAGTATTTACCAGAACTGAGAGAAGCCTAGAGAATGAGAAAGAGGGGTAGTATTGTTTTGTGGAGAAAGCACCTGGATGGAAAATCTAGAGACCCAGTTATACCACTACCAACTCTATTATCTTGGATAGATCACTTCATATCTCCAAATTGCACTTTACTTCTTTGAAGAACATGAATATTGGTGGATATTGGATAAAATGGTCATGAAGTGCACATCCAACTCTGAAACTGGATGCTTCTAACTAAAATATCACTATTATGACAAACCAAAGTAGTTACTTTTAAGTCTACAAAGAAAAGAAGTGTGTGTGTGCGTGCACGCACATGTGTGATGAAGGGTCAAGGCAGGAAGTAAGGCAAATGTGGATAATTTTGCAAATTCAATAGTCGTACAAGAACTGGGAGTTATCTTTAAAGATTAAAGATCTCCTAATCTTTGTTCAGCACTTCCATGTGTCAGGTATGAAGCTAATAGCACAGCAGATATGCTCATTTAATCCTCACTATGAATACTCTGAGGATCTACTACAATTATCCCCATATTCTAGATGAGAAAACAAAGGCCTAGAGAGTCTGGAGTTCGTAGCTATTGTTACTAACGAAAAAACATAAAATAGAGACTGGGTCACATCCCCGGAAGAGTCATCTTTTAGAGTCAACATTATAGAGGATGAAGCTCTGATTTCTTTGCTGTTGTTGTTGTTTTTAAAGACTGTATTTATTTGAGAAACAGAGAGAGCACGAGCGTGGGGGAGAGGGTAGTGGATAGAGACAAGCAGGCTCTCTGCTGAGAAAGGAGCATGACAGGGGTCTCAATCCCAGGACCCTGGGATCATGACCTGAGCCAAAGGCAGACGCCCAACCAACCGAGCCACCCAGGCATCCCCAGCAGGTTCTGAGTGGAAAAGACAGAATTGAAATTCTGGGAAGAACAAGGCAACTTGAGTTGACAAGACAGAGGACCAGACAGAACCCAAGAGAACTACAGAGGGACATACTTGAATATTTATCAAAGTGATTAGCAGATGATGTGATGGATCTACCTGAGGCCCAGGAAATAACCACCTGAAAAAATCAGAGGCAACATTACTCAGTTCTCACACTGGGCTGGGAAGAGTGCCCACAATCAAAAGGAAAGCTTCTTGACATTGGTCTTGGCAATGATTTCTTGGATACGACACCAAAGCACAAACGAAAAAAGCAAAAATAGACAAGTGGGACTACATCAAACTGAAAAGCTTTTGCACAGCAAAGGAAACAACAGAGTGAAAGGGCAACCCATGGAATGGGAGAAAATATTTGCAAACCATATATCTGATAAAGGGCTGATAATCAAAATATGTAAGGAACCTGCAACTCAATAGCAATACAAACAAACAAACCAAAAAACCCAAAGAAAAAACCCTGACTGAACTATAGACAAAGGACTCAAACAGACATCTCTCTAAAGACATACAAACAGCCAACAGTTATGTGAAAAGATGTCCAACATCACAAATTATCAGAGAAATGCAAATCAAAACCATAATAAAGCATCACCTCAAACCTGTTAGGATTGCTATTATTATTTTAAAAAAAGATAAGTTTTCTCAACAATGTGGAAAAATCAGAACCTTGTACCTTATATGTAGGTAGGAATATAGAATTGGGCAGCTACTATGGAAAACAGTTTGGTGGTTCTTCAAAAAATTAAAAATAGAGGACGACCATATGATCCAGCAATCCCAATTCTGGGTATATGTCCAAAAGAATTGAAATTAGATCTTGAAGTGATATCTGCATCCTCATGTTCACTGAAGCGTTATTCACAATAGCAAAGACATGGAAACAAATTAAACGTCCACCAGTATACAAATGGATCAAGAAAATGTGGTGTATACGCACAATGGAATATTATTCAGCCTTAAAAAAGAAAGAAATCCTATTGTATGTCACAATATGGATAAACCTAGAGGACATTATGCTAAGTGAAATAAGCCAATCACAGAAAGATATATTCTGCATGAGGTATTTTAAATAGTCAAACTTACAGAAACAGACAGTAGAATAATGGTTGCCATGGGGAGTTGTTGTTCAATGGGTATAAAATTTCAATTATGCAAGATGAATAAATTCAAGAGATGTGCTGTATAATATTGTGACTATAGTTAGCAATACTGTATTGTGCACTTAAAATTATGTTGGGGGTCTCATGAAAAGTGTTCTTACAACAATTTTAAGAAAGAAAGAAAACCAAAGACAAATATTCTTCATGAACACAGATTCTAAACTAAAGTTCTAAACTTAATTTTAATACATTAAACACAACAATATATAAAATGGATCATGATAGAGTCGGGTTTCTCTCAGAAATTCAGGCCAGTCTAACATTCGAAAATCAATTAACTTAAGTCACCATATTAAAACAAAAAAATCTTAAATCCATGTGATGTTGAACACGTTCAACATTCATTCTCAATTTAAACTCTCAGCAAACGAGGAATAAAAGGAATTTCCACAATCTCATAAAGGATAATTATTTAAAAAAAAAAAAAAAAGGCTACAACTGACATCACGATTAATGGTAAAAGACCAAATACTGTCCCTCTAAAATCAGGAAGAGGGTAAAAATGTCTGGTTTTACCATGTCTATTGGCCATTACATTTAAGGTTACGGTAGTGCAATAAGGCAAGAAAGGCATCAAGATTGAAAATGAAGTAAAACTGTCTTTCTCCACATACACGAACGAACACTTATGTAGTGAATGTGGCGGAATCTACCAGGGCTCATGACAGGTCACCAGAAAAATCACTGAGTCCAGCCCCATTGGCTGCTGCATTCATTTCTATTTGCCATCTGCAGGAATTTCTTCCTCTCTTTCACAGAAATAGGGGCAGGGGCACTGGGAGGATCTACATACGCTACAGGACCTAGTAGCACCCACCTTTCTAGAAGCAGTGGGCTGGTGGACAAGGTGCCCCCTGCTGCAATAGCCATGCCACTGAGCCAACATGGGGGTTTGAGCCCTGGCAGAAGTAGATCATGGAACACGTTCTCCAACCAACACTTAATAAGGAAAGGAAGTTCTTCCCGCCTCCCGACAGGCTCCACCTTCCGGAGCACTGTGCGCGCTTGCTAGGAGCTGTTGCTCGGCCTGGAGGATATTGGCTTTCTGCCCCTTCCAGAGCCGAGACCCATGTCCTTGGTGTAGGCCCCCCACAGCTCCCAACCCATCCCTTCCGCTGTCACAGACACGTCTCATTCAAACAGTGGCCCTGCTCAGGAGACACTGTCCTCGCTTTGCAAAATGGCCGCCAAGGTCTCCCGTGTTCTCCCGCTCTGCCACCCGGCCTGCCAGCCCGGGAGCCAGCGGAGTCTGGACGCCCGCCCGCCCACCCGCCTTCTCTCACCTCAGCTCTTGCTGCAAACTTGCTAACCCCGGCTGGGGCGGCTGGCTGGGCATGGGCGATGGCCCACGGTGCAGCCACGCGCCTCCTCGGCGCCGCGCCATGCCCGCGCCTCCACCAGCGCGCAGCCGGCAGCGTTCCCGGTGGGCCGGTCCCGGCGCTCCCGCGGCGCTCCGCCAGGCCACCCCAACCCACGTGGGAGTCCCCGGCCCACCCGGATTTCCCCGCCGACGCCTTCTTCCCACGGTGCATTGCTCCCTCTCCGGGCGGGCTCTCCACGGGGTGGTGGGAGACCCGGCCCTGGCCGCCCAGGGCAAGGGCGGCATCCACCCGCTCGGGCTGCCAGGCGGCAGTTTCAACAGGCAAGGGAGCGGACATACTTGGGCAGCGCCCGCAAGAATCTAAGCCGTTCACACGGAGCCCTTACCTGTGTTCATTGCCACATACACCCTCCTGCTGGTCTCAACACGTGGCTCTCTCAACGCTGCCTGCGTCCTTCAGCGCGGGGCTCCGTGGGTGGAATCATAGGAATGCACATTCCAAGGCCAGGGGAGGGAGTCGCGGGCCTGCGATCGCCCCCTTCCGCCTACAGGTCAATCAGAGGTCATGACCTCTCGAAGACCTCCCCCGACAGCTGTTGCTACATTAAACAACACAGAAGGATTATAAAATAATGATGCCGAGTTCAAGAAGCCTGATAAAGAAATACACATATTCCACACTGTATGACTTCACGTGTATCAAATCCCGGAAAATGCAGACTATGGTGGCAGAAAGCAGGCTGTTGGTTGCCTGGGCCTGGAGGTGAGAGATGGCGGGATAAGGGGCAGAGAGAAGGGGAGCCTATATAACAGGAGCATGAAAAAAATTAGGGGGGGTGATGAATATGTGCATTTCTTCACTGATTTCATGAGTATGTATGTATGTCAAATAGTACGCTTTAAATATGTGCAGTTTACCGAATGTCAAGTATTCCTCAATAGAGCTATTTTTTTAAGTATGAGAAAGCCAATTTTTCACCAAATAAATAACTAATATTGTGAACAATTTTGCTTAGTGCTTTCTCATTTCTTCATGACAACAATCCAGTAAGCTGGATAGTCACTGAGCTGGATACTGATTATTTTTATTATATCATGGTTATATATTATTATTATTGTTCCTATGTAATATATGATGAAATCAGAGGCTCAGGGGGATTATTTTGCCAGTGTCCGATAACCTTTACCAGCAAACACAATGTAGAAATCCTTAGAAGCAAATAAAATAAAGGACAAGCCTGATTTTAGTACAGTCATTCTCAAACATTTCCATTTCTGCCCCTTACCATCCCTTCACACAGCCCTAAAAGGTTCTCACTACACTCAAGAATCCGCATCACTCTGAATCCCCAAACTTCCTAGAAATATGTAAGGTAACACCATCTCAGTTTGCACTGTCCAATGCAGTAGCTACTGAGCACTTGAAATCTATGTGGCTCATCCACATTGAGATGTGGTGTAAGATACAGCCCAGATTTTGAAGATGTAAATATCTCGTTAATATTTTTTACATTGATTAAATGTTGAAATTATAATATTTTGGAAATATTGGGTTAAGTAAAATATGTTATCACATTAATTTCACTTGTTTATCTTCATTTTTTAAATGTGTTCCTAAAAATTTTTTAATTACACATATCTCACATTATATTTCTATTGGACAGCACTGAGCTAAATCATACAGAGCAGTAGTATCCCTTTCATTATGACAATTTTAGAAAATAATGAACCTGAATTTTAACCATGTGCTATCTAGCTTCAAGTTTGTAAGAGGGTGGAAGTCTCTAAGTTGGATGCCACTGGGAGAATCTATGGAGACCTGACGGAAAAATGGGCCAAGTGAGGCAGGATAGCAGATGGTTATTAGAAAGGAAAGGGGAAACAGCTGGTCATGAATTCATAGTAGGTGTGGAAAATATTCAATCCAAACTGTGTTAAGACCAATTTTATAAGTCAAGGTTGTTCTTGTGCTAGAATGCTTTGGGGCACAATGCTAGGGTTTTGGTGCATTAAGCTCCAATAGGTGTTTATGGCAGTCGTGAAAGATGGGCCAACCCAGAGTTGACTGGACCCAACCAAGGTCTTATCTGTGTAACTATTACTAAAGCAAGATTTGAGGCAGTAGCTACAGTTTTTGACCCTGTGGATTAAAATCTTGCTCTCCTCAAAGTCTTTGCCTCATGCCAGACTCTCGTGCACCAAACCGCTGTCTCTACTTCTCTTATTTCTCAGTCGGTTAGAGCTCTGCCACATTGTTTGGATTCATGTGAGTGTCAGTGAATCTTGGAAGGCCTTCTTGGGCTCCCTGTGCTAACACTTCATATAAGTCCAGTAGGTGATTGAGTTGCATGGTACTGGCAGAATTGCTGCATTCCAGGACTCGTAGGTAGTGCTCAGTTCTTCTCTTATATTAATTCCAGCTCATGTAAAATACTGTTGAAATTGCAAAGCATGGCAAATGTCACAAAAGGCAGAGCCAAGTCTTGCAATAAAATTGTGCTGTCCCAGACTCTTTCCTCTGGAATGCCTCATGCTGCCATGTCAACCACCTCCCCAGGTGTAATCTTTCCATCTTGATGGATATCTTCCTGTTGTAGCTGTTAAGGAGTCAATATATAGTATCCTTTTTATCCTTTTTATCACCTTCTGAATTTGGAATCAATGGATAAACAGACCCAGGACAGATGGTGAAAGAATGTAGCTTTAGATTAGAGGCCCAGAAATTTCCCCAATACTTCACCCTTGAATGAGAAAGACACCCACACAGTTGCCAGTAGAGCTGGACAGCAAAAGGCCTACTCCATGTATAGTGCATGAATGAGCAGACCAGAGTGCAAATACCTGTGGCATTCCCCAAGGAAAAGAGAATCCAAGAAGGCATTGAACTGTAATGTCAACCAAACTTAAGAAACCTGCAGGAGAAGGCATGGGAAGAAAAGCAAGTTACTTAGCAGAAGACTACCTCTGCATAGAAACACTAGGCCATGAAAATGGATATCCTCCCCCTCCCTGCCCCTAAATGATTGTATTTTCTGCATATCATCAAAGATGTGACTGATTCTAATAAACATTTTTGTCAGTACTTGGCATATAGACCTGTAGAATGTACTTTCCTTGATACAAGTTCTATTCATTCATTCCAAAAATATTTGATCAGGGCCTGTTATAGTCTAAGCAATGTTCTAGGTGCTACCAGGTGAAGAAACAGACAGAGCCAGGCTTCATCAAGCTTATATTTTAGCAGGGATATTGAAAAATAAATAAGTAAGCAAACAAGTAAAATATAGGGTACTGAAGATAGCGGTAAGTGCTGTTAAGAGAAAGCAAACAAGGGATGAGCATAGAAGGTTTTTTTAAAATATTTTTTTAAAGAATTTATTTATTTGAGAGAGAGAAAGTGAGTGAGAGAGAGAGAGTGCATGCACAGGAGCTGGGGGAGTGGCAGGAGGAGAAGCAGACTTCCCTTTGAGCATGACTGATACCAATGCTGGGCTCCAATTTCAGGACCCTGGGATCATGACCTGAGCCAAAGGCAGATGCTTAACCAACCGACTGAGCCACCCAGGTGCCTGGAGCATGGAAGTTTTAATATCAAATGGAGTGATTAGAGAAGCCTCCCAGCAAAGGTGACACTACAATAAAGGCTGATGGAGGTAAGGGAGGGAGCCTGCTGATATCTGGGGGAAAGTACTCCAAGGAGAGTAAACCACAAGTGGAAAGGCCCAGGGGCGCATATCTTTTTTTTTTTTTTTTAAAGATTTTATTTATTTATTTGACAGAGATAGAGACAGCCAGCGAGAGAGGGAACACAAGCAGGGGGAGTGGGAGAGGAAGAAGCAGGCTCACAGCAGAGGAGCCTGATGTGGGGCTCGATCCCATAACGCCGGGATCACGCCCTGAGCCGAAGGCAGATGCTTAAGCGCTGTGCCACCCAGGCGCCCCCCAGGGGCGCATATCTGATATGCTGGAGGCAAAAGCAAAAAGGTTAGAGTGGCTGCAAGAGAATGAGTCAGGCAAGTTCACACATCATCTCTGTCTTCAAGGTTAATTCATGCCCATGGCGTATTACTCTTGTCTGTTTCTGAGCGTGTTGTAATGTTCAAGCCCTTCATCGTTCTATTATAGCTCTTGGGTTCACAGCTGTAACGTTCTTCAGTACCACTCACAAGTCACACATAAGCCATATGTATATTCATTACAATGGCTCTGAACCTACCTTCCAGCCCTCAAAGCTTGACAACTCCTGGAGGGCAGAGCATTCCTCTAAATCCATCAAGAACCCGTCATACACCTTTCAGAAAGCAAGTACTCAGTGTATGTTTGATGAATGACACTTCTAGACTGTTGCCTCAGAGAATTTCATGAAAATGCTCTGGAGATGTCTCTGGACTTCTCTTCAATATTGATTATGGGCTTTTCCAGTGGCAGTGGTTTCCTTTAGAACACAAGGCTGACTGTTGACATAGTTTATACCGAGCACGGCAGTCTCCCACCTTTTTGTGTTGTAGTTGTTGGCACTTGTATACCCTGATGTCCACACCTTCTACTCCCCACCATCCCCCGTTGGCTTCAAACCTCTTTATTGAGGGTATATGATCGTGTCTCAATGAATCGCATAGACCCTGCCCTCTGAAGGAGGGACGCTGTCTTAGTTGTCATTATTCCCATAGCCCATAGCCCAGGGCTTTCTTTGCCTACTGTGCTGTATAAAAACAAGTCACACAAAGCAGAATTTCTGGAACCAGAAATAAATGGGCTCATCTTTTTGACTCTCTAAATGGCTCAAATAGACTAATTAGAATGGAGAAGCGTATGTAACTCAATGTCTTCCCGTAAAGCATAATGAAGGTCCATATTGTGGAAACATGGTAGCTAGATGCTAGATGGGACTAATTTTCTCCGTGCATTATAAATTTTTAACACTACTGTGGGTGGGAGTTTAAGATAGTCGACAAGTTTTGGGCTTATGGGGAAAATGATTTATCATGACTGTGTCATAAATTGCATTGATGGTAAGTCGTAGGCCGAAACCCCTCAAAATATCAGTATATCAAAAACTTCTATAATGTTATCAGGAGAAGAAGATGGATTTGGAGAATTTTCCTAAAGTGCTTGAATTAATATTATCTTTTTGTGATATAAGAAATTTTGCTAACAGCCCTGCTGATTTTCCATTAAGGGTACAGTGAGATGGAGCGCATGGCATACCGCTTTTGTTCGTAGATCAACAGTGGAGACAGATTTGTAGTTTTTATCAGCGTTAGCAGAGCTAAGCACATTTGTTCACAGATATTAGAAACCAGCACTTGAATGAAAAGCTGGGCAGGGAAATAGTATTTGTGTAGTGAAAGTGTAACTGAAGTGTGTACACAGTCCACACCTATGGCATTATATATTCTGTGCTGATGTTAACCTACATTGAAAAAATCTAGGAGGGATGCCTGGGTGGCTCAGTCGGTTAAGCATCTGCCTTCAGCTCAGGTCATGATCCCAGGGTCTTGGGATCAAGTCCTGCATCGGGCTCCTTGCTCAACGGGGAGTCTGCTTCTCCCTCTGCCTGCCACTCCCCCTAATTGTGCTTGCTCTCTTTCTCTCTCTGTCTCTCTGACAAATAAGTAAATAAAATATTTAAAAAATATATATTGGCAGGTTCTTTCCTTGAGTTCATTCCTTAAATTGAGTTACACGTATTAAGTCTTTATGATAATCACTATTGACAGGTTGATAGCTTTTTGTATCGGTGACAACCTTTCCATGATCAACCTGGTGCTGAGATTGTGAGATTGCTCAATATTTAAAAACTAGGAAATGGAACTTGTGAATAGCAGCGTATAAAGGTTTTTGGTATTTGTTTTTGTTTTTTTTTGACAGACCTAGGATTAGGACTTAAAGCATCTAATTCCAAAATCTTTATTTAGTCTCTTGGAGAATAGATTCTCTTGGGTTTGTCCTGTGATTCTTTGGGGACAAAATTTGCCAAAGAAAGGCAGCCAGAAGCAGGGTTAAATAGAAATTAGTTGCTTTTTGAATCCACTGTCCTTTTAACATGGGAGAAATCCTCGCCAAATCTTACACACAATATTTTTCTTATAATTTGCCAGAAAAATTATTGTAAAAATCCTGCATCACATTAAATCTATCACTTGACCTACTAACCTTGGAGAATAGCACATTTTTATCAGACATTTGGTCCGACAGTCAAAAATATTTCCATTGGTTTACAGGTTTCCCTGGAAGATGAGAACAAATGCTAGTGTGTCAGTGATTTTTTTTTAATAAGAGCATATAAAAAAATACAATACTTGAGAAATGAATAAAATATGAACTTAAAATTCATCACATCCCCCAACAATGAAGAAATTTGGCATAAATACTCTCACCTCTGTGCATTGAACCTCCAGTGCTATAGATACTGCTGAACATATGGCACATGATGTCACCCACTGTTCTCATTCCCTTTCCCTCTGAGGTATGCAGACCAGACCCCATCAGCATTTCTAGAGAAAATAATATAATTATATCAATTTACTGGATTTTGATGTGTGGGAAATAAATTAGGTAGCACTTCCCTAGCAATAGAAGTATATGCAAACAATGTTATTGAGTGAACATTATGAATTAATTTAACATAATTGTTACAGTAGATAAATATTATCTAGTATTTCAATTGTCATCTATCCACTAAAAGAACAAACACCTTTGAATAAATATGATTTTAATCAGGACCAAACCTGGATTATTAGTTTATTTCTAGCCTAGATTTTTTTTTTTTTTTGCTTAGAAAATATTTAGCCTGTGTAAGTTATAGATATTACCTGTTATTTGGAGTGAAGATTTTACAAAAACATCTCAGACCTTTATTCTCCAAACATTGGAGTGACAAAATCATTCTTCAAATGAAAATATTGCCCCTATACCTGAAACCAATACGACATTGTATGTTAATTGCCCTGGAAATAAAATAAAATAAAATAAAATAAAATAAAATAAAATAAAATAAAATAAAATAAAATAAAATCCATGAAAAAAAAAAAGAAAGAAAATATTGCTTGTAAAAGACATTGCTGGCCCCACCCCAGAGTTTCCGATAAGGAGGTATGTGGTGAGGCCCCAGGATCTGCATTTCTAATAAGGTCCCAAGTGATGCTATGCAATTGGTCTGGGAACCACTTTTCGAGAACCACTGCCCTCAAAGACAGCATAGCAGCATTGCAGCACAATGTGTGTAGGAATGCAAACTTCAACTTCAACTGTGCCTGCCACTTCTCAGCCCTGTGGCTTTGGGTAAGTTACTTAATTCTCTGCACCCCTATTTCTTCATGTGTGAAATGGGAAGCAACGATATCTGCCTCATCAGGTTTTGGGGGGTGTGTGTATGTGAGGCTATGTGGGTTCATGTGTGTATCTGTATGTAAGTGCGTGGGAAACGCATATGCCACTGTACGATTTGCTGCACCAGCTTGGAGGTCCTAATGCAAGTCCATCTCTTTTATGTTTCCAATTAATCATTCATACCTCCATATGTTCAATTCAGATAGATTTCCAATCTCTGCCACTTGAGACCTCTTCCTTCCCTAAAAAGGGTGCCCAGAGAGTTTAATCTGTCTAAAGGGCCAATGTCCCTCCCCATTCTAGAATAGAGAAGTGGACAATCTAATCAGTCCATTGACCCTTTTACTTCTGCCCTGCCACACGATGTCACCAACTGAAAGCTCACACCACCAGGTGGAATTTTTCATCTGCACAATGCCCTGATGGACCAGATTCCTTTGCACAGTGGTGCCCCAAATTTGAGTTCCAAGATTGTAGCTCTTTTAGTTCATATTCATTGCTTCAGTCATTTTCCCCAAGTGTGTCGCTATGCCTGGGTGATAGGGTATGGCAGGCTTTCAGCCTTGGCCACACACTGTGTTAATATCAGCTCCCTGCTATCGCCTGCCCAACCTCCACACCTTGTTACAATGTCAGGATTACCAGTGTTGTCTCTCCCTTTCATGACAAATGCCCCTCCAGGTGCCCTTTCCTGAAATCCCAGCTGCCCTCATGTGGACAAAGCCTGTGTAGCTGAAAGTCTGTAATAACTAAAAAGTGAGAGGGGCTGGAATCTCAGTTGTTTTCTGCCAAGGTGGGTCCTCAACCTTGTGCCAATCTACCTCCCTCAATGGTCTGCCTTTTGTGATTTCACCAGCCATCACCACTTCTACTTCTCCCCATTCCCCTGGCTCCTGCTGGAAGAGTCCCACCACGCAGTAGGCAGTCCCTAAATGGTAGACATTAGAACGACCCACAAACTTCTAATGCCACTCTACTTTCCAAGGTGATAAAATGGGGCTCCTTACAACTGAGGTCATTGCTGGTCCTTTGTAGAAGTTGGTTTTTCATCTATTGGTTACTAGCAATGCAGGGGTTTCCTTATCCCCTTCCCTAGGAAGATCATGTCCTGCCACATCCCCTGCCATTCTACTCCCCTTCCCAAATCCCTGCCTTCTTTTAACCCTGCTGACATTGGTTTGGCAATGCTCAGAAAGCAAAGACCCTCTTTGCCCTGATTTTCAACCTGGACCAGAGCCAGCTCCAAGTAGGCCTCTAGCACTCCTATCTTAACCCTTCTTTAACCTCCCAATGGAAGGCCCAGCAAGGCCCATGCTACCCACAACAGAGGAAGAAAAAGAGGAAGATGAGGAAAGGAAGGAAACTTGCCTCCACCCCCCAGTGAAGGCCTCCCAGTGTGTGACCTTGACACATATCAGAGCTAGTTCTCCAAGAATTCTGGGGTGGGGTTAGGAGCATAGCAGAAAAAGGGAAGGATCTGCCTGAAATAAATTGATGAAGTGGCAGAATTAAAATCTTCCCTTAGAATTTATGTGCACAGTCTTTGTATCTACTTCTTTTTGAAAGCTATTGTTGTTAAGATACAGCACAATAATTATCCAGTCATTCAATAAAGATGTGTCCAGTGCCTGTCCAATGAATGGACCTGTTACTTTGTATGCACTATAGACGGACACAGGAAGAGTGACAAAATAGTGTCAACACTTCTGAAGCTTGTGGTTCCAAATGACATGACATCCCATACTAGGGAGCTCCAAGGACATAGCACTTGTGGCATGAACATCGGTTAAGACAATTCGAGCTTCTGAATGATGTTCAGGGTAAGAAGACCATTCAGCAGTACCGTATTTCCTCTTAACCGGGGCTTCACGTTCCACAGTGTCAGTTACACACATCGGGAGCCTTTCCTCGCGCTCCGGAAGCAGGGGATTTTCCTCCCGCCACTCCGTCAGAAGGTCAACAGTAGCCTGACACTATGTCACAACGTGTGCGTCATTCACCCACTTCCTCTCATCACCTTGGCTTTTTGTCGTCTCCTATCGTCACAAGAAGGGTGAGTACAATGGCTATTTCGAGAGTGAGAGAGAAGGTACCTTTATGTAACCTTTATTACAGCATATTGTGTTTTTCTAAAAGATTTTATTTATTTCTTTATTTTAGAGAGCGAGAGAGTGGGCGAGAGTGAGAGAGGGGGGTGGGAGAGGGGCAGAGAGAGGGGGCAGAGGGAGAAAGAGAAACTCCAGCAGACTCCTTGCTGAGCCCAACACCCAGAGCCCGACACTGGGCTCAAACCCCAGACCCTGAGATGATGCCCAGAGCTGAAATCTTGAGTCAGACACTTCACCGACTGAGCCACCCAGGCACCCCCTACGGAAAATTGTTATAATTGTTCTTTATTATTATTGCTGTTGTTAACCTCTTACTGTGTCTTATTTATAAGTTAAACTTGATGGTAGGTGTGTATGCATAGGGAAAAACATAGTATATATACGGTTCGGTACTATCTGCAGTCTTGGAACGGATCCCGCACAGATAAGGGGGATGACTGTACAGAGAAATAGCTTTTTCCTTAGGAGGAATTATCTCCTATGCTGTGCTTTGCAAATGGAGATGATCTCCTGGCCTCCTGAATAACATATACTCTGTGATTTTTTTTTTTTTTCCTGGCCATAAGGATGGTGAGGATCTGCTTTACATTCTAGGTACCTATTTTCCTGTAGGACTGACAGCAGGTCTTTTTAAACTGGGTTAACCAGCAGCAGGGGTACAGCCTGTGGTTATGAAATAGAACAATGTTCGCTATTAGTTTATAGACAATAGTGAATAGTTAGTGCCTACCTGCTCCATCTATTATAACTATTTTAATAGTTTGTCTCAGAAATAGACACAGAAATATATCCTGAAATTGAGAAATATATCTATCATAAATTTTTAAAAATAATAATGTATTTTAGATCAGATATAGCATTCTCTAAAACAGCATAAGCTAAATAATAAATAACAATAATACCTAACTTAATATTTAAGTAACAATTCATAATTTACAGTTTCATGTAAATACACTAGGTCTTTACAATAACTCCATAAAGTAAATAAAATGATCCTCATTTTTAGAAATGAAGAAAGTGTAGTTCTAAGGAATTCAGAGGTTTTTCTAGAGCAATGGTTCTCACTCTAGGGAGTGAGCGACTTTGCTTCCTAGGGAACATTTGCAATGTCTGGAGACATTTTTGGTTGTCACAACTCAGGGGAGTGTGAGGGGGAGCTGCTATTGGCACCTGGTGGGTCAAGGCCATGGGTGCTATTAAACATCCTACAGAGCACAGGACAGTCTTACACATAAAAGAATTATCTAGCCCAAACATCAGTAGCGCCAGAGTTAAGAAAACCTTGTCTAAGATCACACAGGTGGTAAGATCTGAACTCGGTTTTATTATTCTTAATACAGTCTTTTTTCTATTATCCCCCAAGTGGAAAGTTTCATCTTGAATTGAATGGAGAAGCATAGTCTATTACATCTTATACTGTGCTCATTTTCGTTTCTTTTTTTCTTGAGCTTCTCAGAAAGGGTAGAAAGTATACCTTTCCTAGACAAGGAAATGTTGCTACATAGTTTAAAATTGTTGCCGGTGAAAATGGAAAATCTTTCAGCATAATCCCCTCCCCACCCCTACCGACTCCCACCGACCTTTCCAATTTTATCTAACTCATTGTATCTGCGATGACAGTTTTTTGGGCTACCAAGGGTGATACAATTTCACTATTTCCCCCAAACCAACACTGAGATAGGCAACATCTAGAACCATGCGGGAGAGATGGGAGGCAGGAATAAATGATTGATTAACATGTGTGTGAGTTCTCAATTATCGATGGTAATGGCCCGTGGATGTAATGTGGATTTGCCAAAGCTGGTGAGAACCCAAAAGTAATTTTTATTGAGATTTTGGAATACAAAACATTTTTTAAAGGAGAGTCATCTATCTAATAATTACTTTAATTTTGAGGTACGCTACTATAACAGTTATTTTTTAATTCCCTAAATACGCATCATTGCGAGGCAGGAGAGGCATCCAAGAATGTGCTAGTCAGCAGGGGATGCCAACAAAGATTACACCCTGGAACAGGATTAGCAAAGCAATGACTAAAAAAGCTGTGGTACAGGCATAGCATGGCCAGGGCAAGAGAGGTAAGGCCGTGCACCCCCACACCAGACAGCCTGAGTTCCAATCCTGGCTCTGGATACCTACTAACTTTAGGATAATGAAGAAGTTACTGAATTTCTCTGTACCTCAGTTTACTCAACTATAAAACAGAATCTACATAGAACCTACCTCATATAGTGTGGTCCTGATAACTAGATCTATTTAAAAATGTGCTTGATACACATTAAGTGTGATAGTACTATGTATTTCCTATATTATGCAGGCATTGAAGTGAATCAGGCAAACCTATGTACAGTGATGTGAAAACATGGCATGATATAGTAAGGGAAAAAAGAAAAGGAAAGGAATTCAAATAATAGCACTGTCCCATTTATATTTTAAAACCCCTGATGACTTGATAGGTGAGTTATAGATTGCATAGGGAGTAAGAACTTGGAACTTTTTTTTCAACGAGAGAAGTTTATAATCACTTCTTGGTCAGGAAGTGGACACAGATGGCCACTCTGAGGCAGATTTACTCTTCTCAGTAATGGAATGTAAGCCTAGGCAAACTGCTTGGCCCCAGGACAAGACAGTAGAAGGATCTTTTAAGTTCCAACAAAAGTTACTACTTCTAAGAGCTGGGCATGGAGTCTGCTTAAAGATTCTCTCTCCCTCTCCCTCTGCCCTTCTCTGCCACTCGCGCACGCGTGTTCTCTCTCTTTATTAAAAAAGAAATGGTCTGACCTTACCATGCATTACCAGCAGTTTCAGAATAGATGCAACTATTTCATATTGGTTCAAAAATCTGGATGTGTGTGTGTGTGTGTGTGTGTGTGTGTGTGTGTGTGTGTGACTGCACATATGCAACTCAAACTGTGGTCTCAGGACTAACAAAATCACCATCACTTGGCTGCTTGCAAAATCATGCATTTGGTGCCATGCTGGTAAATGTTTAACATCTGGTGTACTGGGGGGGAAGGAGGGGTGAGGTGGGGGGCAGAGTTCTGATTTTTAGCATTTGCGGATTTCAATGCTATAAATGCATTTATTACTGGTTGATTTCAAGTTATGTGACATCACTGAATGTGGAGTTGGGAAGAATGTGCACAGTGGCCTCTGCTGAGCTAGAGAAAGCTGGTTCCAATGTATGGGTTGGAGCATGGGTACCTGTCCCTTCCCAGATTTGCTAATCAGAGCCTCCGGGTTTGAAGGCCCAGAGGATGAGTTTTAACAAGTCTCCTGGATTATTGTGATGCTCATGAAAGTTTGCAAAGCATCATGGAAGTCAGTGGCTTCCTAGGTTTCCTGCAGAGGTGGAAGTGAGGACATCCAAACAGGTAGCTTTGTTGAAGGCACAAATTATCCCATGGAAGAGGAGTGTGGGGTAGTGTACTTTAATCTGGAAACTCATCAGGAGATTTTAAGGCAGAAAGACAAAGAGCCCAAACAATATATAGGAAGAGAAAACAGCAACAGAAGCAAATAAAATATGGAAGAAATGACAGTGGAATTTGCCATTAGTGAAATCCTAGATGACCCAAGGAGAACTGCTCAGAAGTTTCTTGTGGGTGAGCTAAGATATAAATATAAAAATAAATCTTTATCAAATCCGATTAGTAGAACTATACAGCCTAAATGCAATCTGTAAATGGGTAAAACAGCATATGATAAAATTTGTCACTAACTAAAAATAGATTAAAGAATCAAATCAGTAAAATTTAGATCCTCAAAATTTGCTGGGAAAAATTGAACTTGAGAGAAATAATGACTATATTGTTTTGTTTGCTGTGAATATATGTATGTGTTATAGTATATCTATTTTGTTGTATTATGTATGTTTTACCACAATAAAAATAATGCATTTTCTTTTAATTTTAGTATTTCAAAAATTACTTAGTTTTAACTTTTTAAAATTCTAAAATTAAAAGAAAATCCATTATTATTTTTTTTTATTGTGGTAAAAACCACATAACGTAAAATATACCATCTTTACCAGTTTTGAGTATATGGTAGTGTTAACAAACCACGTGCACATTGTTGTAAAGCAGATCTCTAGAAATTTTCATCCTGGAAAACTGAAACTGTCTGTGTATTGAATGACTCCCCTTACTGCCCCCCCAAGCCTCTGACATTCACCATTCTACTTTCTGTTTTTATGAATTTGACTACGTTAGGTATCTCATAGATATATAATAATCATGCAATATCTGTCTTTTTCTGACTGGCTTATTTCATTTAGCATAATATCCTATGAATCATTCATGTTGTAGCATATGACAGGATTTCCTTCTTTTTTAAGCCTGAATAATATTACTTTCCATGCATATATTACATTTTCTTTATCCATTCGTTCACTGATGGACATTTAGGTTGCTCCTCCCTCTTGGCTATCGTGAATGATACTGCAATGAACATGGGTGTGCAAATATCTCTTTGAGATCCTGTTACCAGTTCCTTTGGATATATACACAAAAGTGAGAAGGGAAAACATGTTATTATTAATTGTATTTGATTATTAATTAATAACAGAATAATAAATATATAATTTTAAAAAGTCATAGCTAGAGTTTTATTGGAAATTGATGGAATCATTCATTATGCCTGAATAGAACACAAAGTTAGGCACTGGAACAATGAAGAACTCTAAGATAGTCTCTGCCCTTTAGAGGTTTCGAGGCTAATTGATGAAGCAATACCAACACATGAATAAATAGATCACAATGGTTTATTTTAAAAGTAAATTAGTTCATTGTATACATTGCTGGTGCAAGTAAAAATTGGTCAAACCACTTTGGAAAACTGTCTGGCAATGTCTACTGAAACAAAAATGTGCCTACTTGTGACCCAACAATTCTAGGTATATAATAGGCCTAGGTATATACTCAAGATAATTGCATATATCTAACAAAAGACATGTACAGAATTTTCAAAGCAGCTTTACTCATATCAGTCAAAATTTGGAAAGCCTGAATTTGTGGGGTGTTGAATGGATATATACATTGTTGTATATTACTACAATGGAATACTATACAACAATAAAAAAGAATAGCCTGCTCCTATATTCAGCTACATGGATGAATCTTACAATGTAATGATAAGTGAAAGAAGCTAGATGCACATGGATAGAAACTGGATAATTCCAAGTTCAAGAGCAGGCAAAACTAATTTCTGGCAATACAGGTCATAGGCGTGGGTAAGGACAGTGAAGGTAAAGGTGGTAGCCTTTTGGGGTGCTGAAAATGTTCTATATCTTGAGCTGGGTGGTGGTTGCACTGGTATACGTGCATGTAAAAATTTACCAACCTTTGTAGATTTTTACTTTTTATCGTATGTGTGTTTACTGCAATTAAAAATTTTTTTGTTGTTGTTTTAAGTAAATGAGTTAGTTTCAGAGGAGGAAATGATGGGGAAGATCAAGAAGTCAAAGCAGACTTCAAAGGGGAAGTAAGAATCAAGCTGGATTTGATGTAAGGTAGGAGTTATTCAAGGGAACTACATGAGGGAGGTCAGTTCAAGCAGGAGAAAAGATGGGAAGAAATGCGTAGTGGCACGGATGTCCAGAAGGGTTGGCAAAGTTTGTGCTTGCCTCTCCAATAACCATCTTCTCTTCCCCCCAGTATAGAAGCCTTGTGGGTTGGGTAGGACTGGCTTCACCTTAACTCCAAGAGTGGGCTTTAACTGGTTTGAGCCTTATCAACATAATTATTTAGGATGAATGTAACCAGTCATTACTTGGTTTGGGTCAAAAGCAAGTGTCTTCCTAGGATAGTAGAGTTAGAGTCCAGCTGAGGCTTTAGTATCAAAGCTTAGGGAGAACAAGCAACTATCCCCTCCTGAAAGCAAACAAAAAAGTTTAGAGCTGCAGTTTCTGATGGTAGCCATTTTGGGGAACATGAGGGAGTTAGCCTGACATAGAAAGTTGGGCTGAGTTGAGAAAAATGTAGAAGATACAAAGCTGAAGCCCTAATTGATGGTGCTAGACTTTTTAGATTTGCAGGCCCATTACTGTCAACCCAGTTTGAGTGGATTTTTATGCTGCTTTGTAACCCAAATAACTTTTCTAATAACCTAGACACAATGTCTCTTGAACGATTCCTTCTAGTTTCCACAGCCATAGCACAGCCCACCTTCAGACTCACAATCACTGGTTGAAAGAAGTGCAACCGATTTCTAACCTGGTCTGTGCCTTCCTTTTCTTCTTATCTTCATCTTCCTCCATATTGTTTCCCAAATGATCTTCTCAAGGCATACCTGATCACTGCTCCTGTGTGCATGACCGTACTGGTTCCATGCATCAGGAATAAAAGTTAATGGGTCCAAGTTTGCCAATTGAGTTTTAATACCTTAGTTCTACTCACGAACCCTAATAAGACCCTTAGTCCTTAGCCAGCCTTTGCCAGATTTAGCGCTTCAGCCCAGAATGTGCTTCTCTCTCTACCTGTTTGATAAGAATACCACTTCTCCTTCCAGATCCAGCTCTAACCTTGTCTCTTCTAAGTCTTCAGATTTCTCCTCCTGGTGATTACTCATTAGGCTATGGTCCTGTAGCAAAATTTTATGTCCTGATAGGTCTCAGCTCAGTGTGTTAGGAGTTGGGTGACTTATATGTCTGGCCTACCCACTAGGATGGGATGCTAGGAGGTCAGGGGTCCTGTTTTTTCATCTTGAATTACTCACTGTATCTTGCCTGGCGCTCTTCATAGACGAACCGCTCAATAAAGGTATGCCATGTGGTTAGTTGACTAGAGACGAAACTTCCATTAGGGAAAAACATCGAGATAAAGTTACAGAGGTAAGTGGGAGCTGTGAGGGGAGTACAGCTTTTGAAGGATTTTAAAAACCACAGGTTAAGTATATTAAGTTCAATCAGTTTTATTGCACTTTTGAATAGGCAAAAGTTTTCCTTGTTGTTTTCTAAAATTCCTTGTATTCTTTCTACAATGTTTATTTTTTAAACCATTTATCTCTTCATTCATCTCCTTTTCTTTGGTGAGGAGTAGCTGTTGGTTTTGAAATAATATGCAGTTTGAGAAGAGAAGAGATAGAATGAGGAGGTGATCAGCTTTCATTTCTCTTCTCCATTATGATCCCAGGGTATGCTTCATGAATAGTTTTGCAAGCAAAGCAATGAAGCCCATCTACTAAAGTGGCAGCTTTAAATATTTTTTTATAGTAACTTTGTATGCACATACTGTGCTGTATATATTCACCTGAAACAGGCTTCTGTAAAACAACATTTTCTCTTAATTCATGCAATGCATGTTGGTATTGTCTGTGTTGTTCTATTTCACTTTGAACAAACCCTGTAAATCAATTCCGTGACCATTAAAGAGTTGAGGTCTGAAATTTGAAAACTGTGACACTAAAGAGTATATCTTATAATTGCTAGGTTACAGTCATTGGATGAACACTATGCCAAGTGCATCTGCTAATACTATTATATTTAATCTGTCATAATAACTTTATGACAGATTATTATACCCATGATGTGGATGAAGAAACTGAAGCTTGGGAATACAGCCAATTGCCAAGATCACATGGTTATTGCATAGAAGAGCTGAGACTCAGACACAGGTAGACCATGCTTATAGCTCAGTGGCAGGTGCCGTGGCTTGAGGTCCTGGCCAACTGCAGAAAAGATCTGCACGTGTTGAACTTTTAAACCTGCAGCACACACAGGGGAGGATGAGACTACCAGGGTGCAGACACAACAACTTCGTTTCTCCTCTGAGGCCCTGTTCCTGCCCTATTTTCCCAATCCGTAAGTCCTTCAAAACATGACAAAACCCTTAAAATAGAACATGCAAACTATACTAGATAAAAGTTTTATGAGTAGAAGGAAAACTTCCAGAAAGCTGGCATTAAATCTTTTGAGTCCTCTGTAACAAAACTCCGTGGACACTAAGAATAAGAGATTCTGTTTGGCTTTTTTTGTTTTGTTTTGTTTTGTTTTGTTATTGTTTTACCTTTCCTTTTCCAAACCCCTCAAAACATCTAAAAATAGATAAAATAAAACTTCTGCTCTATTGTGTGCCTAGGTCCAATAAGGAAGGTTTGTTATGGTTTGTTAACCGTATGGTTTGTTAAACTTGTTAAAGCCATGACACATGCCGTCGAACTGTAAACAGAAGCATGGTCTGCCTGTGCCCGAATCCTAGCTCTGCCATGTAGTGGCCATGTGACTTCAGGAAATTTGTTGTACTTCCGAGCCTCAGTGTTTTCATCCATAAAACGTTATAAGAGTGAAGCAATACTATGACAGTACCTTTTAATGCATTCATAATAATGAAGAGACTGTTTTCATGGTTGGGTAAATTAAAGCAGTTATCCTTTAGGGCCTGGGATTGAGGTGACAAGGGGCCCGGGGTCCTGTTTCAAATCACACTGAATAGTCACCAGCAACATTTACCAGCAATGAAATCAAGCTGACATGAAACCATGAAACCTTAAAGAGAACCTGATTTGAAAAGTTATGAAAGCTATGCTCTTCAGTATAAAGCGTGCATCCTTAAGAATGTAGACAGATTCTTGATCCACTTATTTAACAAATAGTTACCAAATACTTAATATGTGCCAGGCATTGCATTGGGTGTGAGAAAATAGAGTGAACAAGATTCCTGTGTTACCTGCATTATGGAATCTGCGGTGTGACGGTGAAGACAGGCAATATAAAGGTAAGTATATTAACAAAAGGATCCCTATTGAGAAAGCTGCCACTAAGGATATAAAGCTGATGTGGCAGGGAATAATAAGAGGGGTGCTTACTTTAGACAGAATGGTTAGGAAGGTTTCGAGGAAGAGGTGATGTTTAAGCTGAGCCCAGAAGGATGGTAAGAAACCAATTGCATGAGCCACCAAGAGAAAGAATCATAGCACCAGCAAATGCAAAAGGCCCTGGGTAGGTGGGACTGTGTGTCAGAAAGCTCTGGACTTCCTCCACACACACTGACTAATCCCTCCTCTTCTGTCCTGCTTTTCTGACTCAGCCTTACAGTGTATGTGGGGCTCCAGTCTGGGGTCCTTGATGGTTGTGCCCTTTTGATATATCAACCTAAAATTACACTGGGAGAGCTCTTCCTTTTCCACCTATCTTCCACAGGCCATATCTTGCTCATGGTGACTTCGCCATTCAGTCAAGCCTGTCCTTGACTTTTATATCATTCTGATTTTTTTTTTTTTTTTTTTTGCGTACGTTTTTGCCTCAGGGCCTAAAAGAAGAAATGCTGACGCAGGTAGACACTAAAAAATTATTTGCTGAATTTTTGGGTGAATTTCATTAGATCATCAAGGAGCTGAGTGTGTGTGTGCATGTGTGCGTGTGTGTGTGTGTGTGTGTGTGTGGTTTTGTCTGCTTATTTATTTTAGCATGAACAAGATTCGGGGAGATCCAATTGGATGAAATTTGAAGAGGAATGGTATGGCATTCTAGACTGGCATTCAGTTACTGGAGGGCTACTTCTGCCTCTGTAACTCATTAGTGATGTGACCTTGAAATCTTGAACTAAACTTGAGGGTTTGGTCCAAGCCTCCTTCAACGTCTGTTCTATTCTATGATTCATTGTGTTTCAATATTCGCCACTCCATCCATACTCCTATGAATTAAATGTTATCTTTAGGCATCAACTTAGTTTATGCAATAATGATGCCTTACATTTCATAATAATTCATCATTTTCGAGTACTTTCATCTCTACCATCTCATTTGATTTTAACCAGTCATGTAAAGTATTTGAGACAAATTAATTTTTTTGCTTTCTGACAAGACGTGAAATTTTCTCAAGGCCACAACAGAGTAGAAAGGGGAATGACATTTGTATATACTGTCCTGACTATATGTGGCACAATTAATTGGACAGAATTGCTACCATGTGGAAGTAGAACAGTGTTTACACCCTAGAATAGTGGTCACCACTTATTATTATTTTTTTAATGTTAAGAACTATTTAGAAATGCTGAACTCTACAGAATCTTTTGCTTTTCTAAATTCTGCAGTGGCAAGGATCAGAAAGGTACTCAGGTTAGCTCAGTTGGGGAAGGGGAACACCGCAGAAGTTAGCTATCTTATGGACAGGAGGCAAGGTGGCCCTCATAATAATTGGAAAAGTATCTCTACTCATTTCTTCCTAGGACTCAAGTTGTCTGCTTTTCTCAGAACTTCCAAGATCTTTCTTATCTGAAGAACAGTTTCCTCTGCTTACTCATGGTTCTTGTTTCCCCATAACCATGGCTCACATGGCTTGGCTTCCTGGCACCAGCCCTGGCCAGCTGACTCCAACAAGTCAGATCTATCACTCACCATAGACTACTGCCAATCTCTTCCTCTTTTAGCTCCTGTGATCCAATCAGCTAGGGCTGGTGAGACTGGGACAGGAAGGAGTCATGTGGTACCCACATCAAGTTCTACCTCTATATCAGGATTTATGAACAGGTTTTTAAATAAGGGAGTGTGTAGATGGAACACACATCCCAAAACATGTCTGCTACGCTTCCCTTTTTATCCAAGTTTCGCAAATTCTATTGAGTCTTCCTTTCTAAGGTGTCTTTAATCTTCACAAGTATAGCTTTGTAGATATATCTATTCTTCTGATAGTTCAGGGAAAAACAAAACAAAACAAAAACAAAAGCAATCCACATTTGTCCCTGAATTTAAGATAGGAAGGATGGTTGCATGGTTTTTGGACTATTGGTTGTTGTTTAAAAAAAAAGTGCTAGGGGCACCTGGGTATCTCAGTCAGTTAAACGTCCAAGTCTTGATTTTAGCTCAGGTCATGGTCTCAGGGTTGTGAGATTGAGCCCCGTGTCGGGCTTCATGCTGAGCAGGGAGTCTGCTGTAGATTCTCTCTCTCCTCTGTTCTTTCTCTGCTTCTCCTCCTGTTCATTCTTTCTCAGATAAATAAATAAATCTAAAGGGGAAAAAAAGTGCTAGCAATCAGTTGTGTGCATTTAGGTCTCAGACCTGATACTATCATTTGTTTCCGGAGAGACCATTTATTCCCCTTGAGATTCAGGAGAGGGAGACTCTTATAATCTAACTAGAAACTGGAAAGAATCTTAAAGGATTATCTTTTAGCTTCTGTATTTTACAGTAAGACATTGACCTCAAGCCTTAGGTCACGGAGCTGATTAGAGGTAGAACCAGTGGAATATTTCTCCTAAACAAATGTTTGTGAACTTTTTATTACATCATCTCAGTACAGCCCTGTAGAGGCTTACTCTGGGAATCAAAGATAATGCAGTGATAATGCAGTGAAAGTACTGTCTACGTGTAAAATTTATTTTAAGATGAGAATATGGAATGGGGAGAGAAGACAGGAATCTTCACAATGTGTGAATATACAGGAAACAAACTCTAACTGCCCTAATTCTTGTTTTCTAAAAACTTACATATGAATTAAAGATCTTGAAAATTGATCTGAACTCTGTTACTGCCACAAAATTGCATCAGAAAATGGAGATTAGGCTGTTCCTGCTGCCAGATGGTATAGGAATGTGGTTGAATGTCGACTCTGATCTCAGACTGCCTGGCTTCAAAGGTGGGTTCTATCACTTAATAAAGTTGTGTAATTTTAGGCAAGTTTGTGTCATTTACCAAAGTGCCCTGGGTCAAGCTACTCAACATTGCTTGCTTCTGATTCTCTGTATATAAAATATATAATATAAAAATATTTTTAAAATACCCTATAGAGTTATTTTCAGGATTAGAGCAGCCAACATTTGAAAAAATTCTTATAACAGTGTATGGCACACAGTAAACCCACTATGCGAGTGTATACTGGTGAAATAGAGAAATCTCCCTTTAAAACCTGTGGACTAGATTAGCAGTATCAGTTGGTTTAGCGAGGAATTAGAGATGGAAAGGGAAGTTTTCTTCTGTGGTGGCTCCATCTTTATCCCTTCAACTCATGAAATCCGTGAAGTGATCATGGTGTCACAGACCAGAAAACTGGCTAGAGAAGGCAATTGCTTGGCCAGAACTGTAAGTTGGGTCAGTAGCGGTTCATGGTAGAAACTTGATTTGAGTCTACGACGAAATAAACGAAGTCCTCTCCGAGTTGAAGACCTTCTGGACTTACAAAGTTCTCACTCTTCCAAAGAGGGTGCTAGCAAACGATGGGGTGGGGGTGGTGGAGGCGATGAGGGTCCTCTCCTTCTTCAGGCCCACGAACTACAACTTGGTTCAGCGGCCTTCTCCCACGCAGCGCAAGCCTGGCTAAGAGGACTGGCTCCACACTGCGGAAGAATCCGGTCTCTCGCTTTCTGTTGGTGGGACCAGCGCGGCCTCTCCCCAGCCTCCCTCCAGGGCGAGCCAGGGCATCTGACTCCCCTGAGGAAATCTGTGGCGTGTAATGCCTTAATTTATTTATAAACTACACTTCTGAGTAAAAAAAAAAAAAACAAAAAAAAAAATAGGGAAGACCACGGAAAAGGAACAAGAAGAAGCACGCAAGAGCACGGGGCCTGCGAACAGCCCCAACCTCAGTAGCCCTTATGGTTCGGCCCCACGCGCGACACCAGACAGAGCCCAGCCACCCGCCTCCGGTCCCGGAGGAGGCGTGGCCCTCACGCGCCGCCATCTTGGGCGCCTCTCTAGGCGCTCTGTTTACTACTCTATGGCCGCTCGCTCCCGCCCCGCCCCTCCCCAGTCATTGTCTGGAGGAGCAGCCGCGGCCGCAGCGCCTTCTCTTTATAAGCCCGCAGTGCCCGGATGTGAATGGATTACAATGTATCTTTCAGGGAAACCTATTATTATCAATGTGACTCCACGGGGGAGTCAATGGTGATGATGATGAGGAGGAGGAGGATGATGATGAGACACCTCTAAACTTGGAACAAGTTTAAGACTTTATAAGAGGAGAAGAAAAAAAACCCACCAACAAGATTTGTTTGAGGAAAAATTCTAACTATCCTGTATTGATATTTTTTTTTTATAAACAATAAGAAAAAGTTGTTGGATTTTTTTTTTATGATTTCTTTTTTGGGGGAGGGAATTTTGTTGCAGTTTTATGGTGGAAAATGCAAAAACCAGAGCCAGGTGCATAATCTTGTATTCTGTGGATATCCCTGGAGCAGAACTGAGTACCAGTTAAAATACTTTTTTGGGGGATACACATGTGAGATACTAAGTACTTGCAGAAGATTTTTGTCTTTCTTTTTAAAGTCACTTTCCTTGGAATATTGTGAGCATATTTGTGGCCATTTAAGGTAACGTTACAATTTGCTGTCAGAGTAAACTGTTTGTAATTGAATTTAATTTTTAAAATGTCGATCCCAATGTTTTATTAAAACAAAAGGAACAACCTATTAAATAATTGCCAATGGGAAAAAGTGTGTGCATGCATTTTGTATATGTACTTGCACATCTAGCAATTACAGGATTTCTGGAATGTGTATTTTAACACACGTTAAAATAGCGTATGTTGCATATACTGGATAAAGCACGCTTGTTATTACGAAACGATAGAATTATGAAGCTTAATTTTAATCCTAAAAAGTGATGTGAAAAAGTATGTTTTAAGAGCATGCAAGGCCTGTAATGGTAAATGTTGAATTCAAAACTTATAGTGCTGGCGAACGGGGACTTAGCGTGGCTAGGAACTCAAGTGTAAAAACAAAACAACATCCACCCTCAAAAATTGCCTTTTTTTTTTTTTTTGGCGAAGTTTGCAGCTATACTAATCTGTGACTTAAAAGGGAGGGGAAAGAAAGTATGCAATTTAGGTTTCGCCCCCAATGCAAAACTACCGAAATGAAAATCTCCCCAGCAAAATGTGGCTTGGTTTATATATGGAAAAGAAAAATATTGTTCCTCTTGGCAAAGTCTTTTTGCATCACGTGTATTTGCAGCCTAGTATAAACTTGCTTTGCTGTGTGTGGATGTGTGAGTGAGAGGGAACGAGAGTCAGAGAAAGAAAGAAGTGAGGGGATGTAAACTCGAATAAATTTCAAAGTGCCTCCGATGGATGAAACGGGCAAAAACTGAACTGTTCAGGCTTCAGATTGTAACTGACGATCTGAGGGAAAATGAGGTGCTCGATGAATTTTCGTTTGTATTTTTTTGCGAGGCGGGGGAGGTGTTGAGATTTTTTTTCTGGGGGGGGGGTGCATCCCAGCCAGCCCGACCCGGGCGAGCCGCGTCTCCCCGCCGGAGCCCCCCCACCCATTTCTTTGCTGAACTTGCAATTCCGTGCGCCTCGGCGTGTTTCCCCCTCCCCCCTTCCCTCGTCCCCTCCCCTCCCCGGAGAAGAGAGTTGGTGTTAAGAGTCAGGGATCTTGGCTGTGTGTCTGCGGATCTGTAGTGGCGGCGGCGGCGGCGGCGGCGGCGGCGGCGGCGGGGAAGGAGCAGGAGCGGGCGCGGGCGCAGGAGGAGGAGGTGGTGGTGGTGGAGGCAGTGGTTAGACATGAACGCCGCCTCGGCGCCGGCGGTGCACGGAGAGCCCCTTCTCGCGCGCGGGCGGTAGGTACCGGCGCCGGTGGGGCTCGGCGGGCTGATGCGCCGGGCGGCGCGGGGCTGGGGCTCGGCGGCTCCGCACGCTGCTCCGCGCCTCCCGAGCCGCGGGCTCCCGGCTCCCGGCGCTCCCAGAAGAGACACCCCTTCCCCTCCCGCGCCTCTTCCCTCCCCCTCATCTCTACCCCCCGCCCCCCCTCCCCAGCAATGCCACTTGGAGGGACCGGTGACTTTGCCAAGGGCCTGACTTTAATTTTTACAACCCTTTCTTTCACAAATTAGGGTGCTGGACAATTACAGGACCCGACCCTCCACTCTGCTCCCCCCCTTTCGCCGACCTTGTCACCCCTCCCCCTTTGGACGTGTTTTCACTCCAGAGACGCTCATCTTTAATTTCTTTATAGCTACTTTGAAATGCAGAGGGGAGTGGTGTGTGTGAGTGTGTGTGCGTGTGTGTGAGTGTGTGAGTGTGTGTGAGGGGGGTGGGGTGGAGGGTGGGGGGAAAGTTGAGACCGGATCGTTCTGAGTAGTTTCTCTTTTCTCTGTGATCCATTCATTTCTCGCTCTACCTCCTGTTGCATAAAATGATGCGCTGAAGAGCGGCTTTTTTTTTTCCCTTCCCGGGTTTGGTTTTATAGTGGATGTTACCAGTTTTGATCGTCTCTTTGGAAATACAATATCAATATCGCTTTTTTTTTTTTTTTGCTATTGCTGCCTATTCCATCTTAAAAAAAAAAACACACCAACAAACTCTCCCATCCCTCCCTCCTTTCCACCTTAATCCCGCCCGCCCCCACATCCCCACCCCCAACCCCCCCAGTCTCCAAAAATCCGATTGTGTTTTCTCCAAGGATTGGGACTGGATTTTCTGATTGCGGTTATTTCCATGTTTCTAGGTTTGTGTGATTTTGCTAAAATGCATCACCAACAGCGAATGGCTGCCTTAGGGACGGACAAAGAGCTGAGTGATTTACTGGATTTCAGTGCGGTAAGAAAGAACGGTGGAAACTAACAACAGCTGTGAAAAAAAAAAAAACAAAACAAAAAACCCAAACACTTCAGCTAGAAACCAATAGTAGTCTAAAGGACAAGAATAATTTTTAATTGGCTGAATCCTTGGCAAACATGAAGGTCTTTTTGATAAGTTTTTAACTACAATTTTTGGGTGTGATGGACGATTCAGGCTTTTTTTTTTTTTTTCCTTTTTTCCCCCCCAGAGTGTAATTACTTGCCTTGAATTCCCTACCCACCGGATCTCCAAAATAGTGGAATCTCACCCCAAATGAAAGGACAGACAACCCTAAAACTTGGCCTTATCTGAACGTGAGAGTACTCATACTTTGCGCACTACTCGTTTTATTTTATTTTATTTTATTTTTTTGGAAATGGAAAAGAGAAAATAGGAGACCCAGTTGTCTCTTAAAGTTTTAAATTGATGATGCTCTGGGTTCGTAGGACCTGTAGTCCTGTTAGTTACATCTTTTCCTAGGATTCTGAAAAGTCGTAGATGTGTGCTGAGCATCCTACATTCTTTAGAATCCTTTAGACTGTTTTGGTAAATTTACAGTCGTGAGATCAGCACAAAGCAAAACTTACACACTTGTGGAGTTTTACGGCTGTAGTTGGTCCCTCTCCATCCCTTTGCTTCCCTTTCCCAAACCAAGTCCCAGACCTGCCAGGGTAATTCATTCATTTTTGATGCCAGATGAGTTTGGTGTAAGATGCATTTGCAAAGCAAAATAAAAAGAATCCACAAAACACACAAATAAAATCCAAACCGCCTTCTAAGTGGGGCTCTTTCATGTTGCTGCTGCTGCCGCTGCTGCCGCTGCTGCTGCTGCTGCTGCCGCCGCCGCCGCCTCCGCTGCTCCTGCTGCTGCTGCCGCTCTTCTGGACCTTCTTCTGGAGAAATGGCTTTCGGAAGTTTTGCCAGGAAACGTAGCCCTAGGCAGCTTTGTAGCCCCCTTTCTGCTTGCTGCACTTTCTCCATTCGTTCCTTTGCTTTTTGCAGGCTCTGACTCAGGGAAGGTGCGCATTATCCACTAGATACGTCGAAGAAGAGGGAAACCAATTAGGGTCGAAATAAATGCTGGAGAGAGAGAGTGAGAGAGAGAGTGAGAGAGAGTGAGAGAGAGAGAGAGAGTCTTGCTACAAATTGCTCTCATGTTAGAGACGAAATGAGAATTTAGTGCAGGTGGCACTTTTATATTTATTTGGGTTCACATATGACAGGCAAATCCTATACGGGATGGAAATGGACATTGCCACGTTTATGGCCAAGGTTTTCAATATCAAACAAACAACTTTGTTCTTCTCCTTTGTAAAACTAGTGTTTTCTAGAGAGGCCGCTGCCCTCCAACCTGAATCTTGATAACATTATGGGGACTGTGTTTGTTTAAAGTGTAGCAGTATTGCCTAGTGCTGGCAATCTAATGAACCTGAGGAAAAAGAAGGAATAGAGTGGTAATGGGGGGGGGGGTGTGTGACTGGTAATGTTATGCTTGTTTCAGTTTTAAGTTGGATGGTGATGTATTTTACTAAAATGAATCCTTAGCATAAACTCTTAAGCTATTTGGTAAGAGTATGAAAGATCTTTGACAAACTCTGAAAGCACAAATGTCTTCTTTTCGACAGTAATATTTCTTTGTTTCTTTTAGATGTTTTCACCTCCTGTGAGCAGTGGGAAAAATGGACCAACTTCTTTGGCGAGTGGACATTTTACTGGCTCAAGTATGTAAATTCTTTTCTTAGCGTGTAGTTAAATGTTCTTAGCTGTTTATTCACTCAATGTATATTTTTGGCTCTGTTGAAGTGTTCTGAAAAAGTCATTGAAATTTTAGCCTGTAATGATATGGTTATTTCATTATCCATCAGTAGTATAACTTACACAAAATGTTATCTTTTGCAAAATTAAAAATAGGCTTTTTTTTTTTATCAATCAAGGAAACTGTCTCAGAATGCCATTACTTAATTTAAAAGCAATTTTCTAATACAGTTGTAATCAAACATGTGAAGATAAAGCCAGTGTTGACATGTGGAAAATGAATTTATTTCCCTATTTGAAAATACAGGGAAAAATCTCACTCTCAAAAAAAAGGGAAAATCCTTTGTAAATAATATTAATTATTAGGTACTATGTATAATTAATCCTTTTAAAGAAGTGAGCACTTAATTTTGCAGATGAATGCTTCATAGTAAACCATAGCTGTAAATAGAGAGGCTCTTGCTCTCTGAAAGCAAAATATGAATTCATTTATCTTTAAAATATTCTTTTTGGTGCTTTAGCTATTTTTTTTCCCTAAGCATTTCCTTGTGCAGTGAATTTTTGCTATATTTAAAGTTGCAAATTTGGAAGGACTTTTACATTTTATAAATGAAAGGTCTTTGGGTGATGCTTAAAAAAGACGTTAGCGCTATTCACAAAGGAATCTGTGTGCGCAATGATTATCTGGCATCTAAGGAGGAGTTTTAATAGGGGACTCCCTGAAGGTCTCTTATTAAAGTGAAAACTGAAAATATGATATTTACTTAAAATGGTGGTGGTGTTGTGGTTTTTTTTTTTTTTTTTTTTTTTTTTTTTTGGTCTAGTAAATTTCATATAGAAAGGAGGCATACATGGTTTCCTGTTATCCTTTAGGTTTAAGGCTTAAATCCATTTATGCTTTTTAAGCAGCTGCAGTATTTTAGGAGTTCTGGCAGTGGTAAATAACACTACATTAGACAGAGTACCATTCTTAAGTCAGACTGTTAAATGTTGACATCTTTTAGCTGTGAGATGCCAGTGGAATTTTCTGTTAACTATTGAATATAATTTCACATCTCTTAATTTTCATTTGATGCTCTGGCAATGAAAGAAATCTGTTCACCTTTATGATTTGTATAATTGGTATGTTTCTATAAAATTAGTGGCTTTTAAAAGTTGCTCATTTCTAAATGAGTTACTTCTTCTTCTGGCCCCCATAAGACTAAGTTTTATCTCTATAATTTGATTTATAATATTAGAGAATATAAGATGCCTCCTATAGATCTACTTTATCTTTTAAATTTGGGGGTCCACTCTAATTAAAAGTACTATTGACCGTATAGTTGTGTTTTGCTGTCTTAGACCCTGTTATATTTTTCATTTAGGGACTTATCATTTTTTGTTGTCTTGGTATTATGTCTTCCAAATTTTGGTGTAGTATTCTCCACACAACTTTGTAGCAAAGATCAGTACAAGTATCTCTTGTGGACAAATTAATTTTTCATGTTAGACAGTATCAAAACAGTAACTAACTTTATCTCTGACAGTAATTTTCTTCATGATTTTACTTAAGAAAATGTGTATTCAGCTTAAATCTAAAAGTAGGTTATGTCAGAAAGGCCCAGAGATAGACTGCTTTCAAAGTGCAAAAAACTCTTTTGCACTCTGTGAAAACTGACACATTTGGAATAACTTAAGTGTATCAGTTTAGGTATGGTTTAATAAAGTAAAGTGATTTAGAAGCATGAAATTGTGTTACATTTAAAAAGACAACTGTGCATCTGGTCCCTTTTCTGTGTTCACATTTCAATAAAGTCCTTGCTATGATGTTTAAGTGTTTACAGAGAGTACAGGCTGGATAATGATGAATATGTATTAATGCATTTTAGTAAGTGATTATATATTGAACTTACACAGTTCGTGAGACAAATACACACACACACAAACACACACAAGCACACATACACACACACATAATCCTAGAAGAGATTTCATTCTTAGTGAGATGTGTTGTGATATTTCTAATAAAGATGCTGTAATTATTTTTAGGTGTTGAATTTTAAGTTACAGTGTACCACAGTTGCAGTTTTCAGGCCGAAATATTTACTTGTAAAGGTAAAAAAGTGTAGTGGCTATTTTGTTCTGGCAGCTGGATTGAAAATGCAGGGTATTCATCCAATGCAGTATGATGGTGACTATAATATATGGAGTACAGATTGTAGTGTTGGTTTTTCTCATCTATTCAAGACGTATTTGAACACAGGGCTATTAGTGAAAAAAATGGCTTATATTTCCACTCTACAACAAAGATAAATCTCTTTTAAAGAATATCAAATAGAAGAATCAGGAAAACTGCACTTTGCCCTTTAACTGGAAGGATGAATTAGGAAACTTTGGACAGAGAAATAATTATATAAATTTATTTCAGGTTAATATCCATTGTCTTGAGTAGGCTCAGATGTCCCTTTCATGGGTAGCTTTGAAACTTGGGTCTAAGAAAAAAAGACCAAAACTATAAGTAAGTAAACTGTTCATATTTGCAAAACCAGCCAAATTTCTTCAAAGTGAGGCATGGTGATATTTCATGCTTAAAGTTCCCAATAGCTTTTGAATTGATTAATATGGGATGCTCCATCGTGATTTGCAATGTGGGAATGAAAATAAAGTGGCCATATTCCCTTTAATCTTTCATTTCACAAACATGGTTTTCCCTACCACCTTAAGAAATGGTGAGGCTGCTAGGGAGAATGGAATGTAACCTGAGCTATAGCCTGACATTCCCAGGGAGCATTTTTCACATGAAAGGCTTTTGTCAACCCAGGAAAGGACCAGCAGTTTTTGTTTGATGTTTGCAGGTGTTCAGCAGAGAGCACTAAAACAATTCAGGCATGATGGTTCAGAGCTTCGATGACCTTAACAGAATGAATTGGTGGGCTCTGGAATTATTTTTAAGAAATAGTTGTAACCTATATGGTAACTTATGTAAAGGGATTTAATATCCGTTATATCACTGATCTTAAAACAAACTAAAAGCATACACATCCCTGGATGATTGGAAAATTATGCTCATTAAAAAGTAGGGTGGCAAAGTCACCAAAAGAAAAAAAAAATGCACCTAGAGTCTATAATTTATTGATGAATGGGGGTAAATTTTTGATTGTAACGAAAAGACTGCTTACCTTTGAGTCTTTTATGAGCAAAAGAGAAACATACTAGCTTTGGCATCTTTTTAAAAAGTAGTTTTCGAGTTGGGCCACTAAAATGATCTATACTCAAGAACAGCCCTGGTCACATCTGTTACATGTATTTACAGTTAGTCTGTGATGGATACTACATCTTCCTCTCTCAGTTTAAAAGTTGAGCTTTTTCCCCCGTAACTGTTTAGTTTTACTTAGGTGTTCAGTATTCGTTAAAGATTGCCAAATGAATGGGTGTTTGAACAATTAAGAGCAGCAGTAAAATGCACCACATCCCTGTCGTGGTCATTTTTGGAAGAGGAGAAACATTTTTTGACGTTCGTACAGTTTAGTTAACCTCTATCCACATAACACCAAAATGACACATCAATTTAGTAAATTCAGGGCGAAAAAAAATGGATCCAACGGGTGCTTTTTGTATCACAGAGAAAATTCAAATGGTCAGCATCCGGAATTCATTTCTGTCCGTTACAGTTTGAGTTCATGGTTATGGTGTGAAAAAAAAATGATCTCTCCTTACAGGCATTTGTTGAGTCGAATCATTTAATTGTGTGTGTCTGTATTTGTGTGTATGTGTGTGTTTTAAAACAGCCTTACTATTGTAGTACAATTCACAGTGGTGGTATGGCTTTTTTGTAAGAGCAGAGTAATTTAATAGATTTAAAAATAGGTAAAGTGACATTAAACCCATTATATTAGAATCATAGAATTTTGAGGATAGCCACCCTCTAGGAATAGACAGCCCAGTGCCTTCCTTGTACAGCCAAAGAAAACTGAGGTTCTCACCTGTGCCTTTATTTGCTATTCTAAAAAACAAGTTTTGATTTGCTAATTCTTTATGGCTCTGCACATCCTTTATGGGGATAACTCTGGTTTTACTACTGTGTTTTTCTATAATTTGTGTCGCATAATAGGGTATAGGATGTGTGTGCTGATACTGCTTCTGCATGTGCATGTGCCCTTTGAATGCTTTTTAAGGTTTAGAACTGTGTTTTGGATTATTGGTCATTCTCTTTTACCTGACCTCCCCTGTGACTATTTGCAAGATTGAATAATAGGGTATAGATGGATAGGACACTGACAAAATAGAAGTGCTTCTTAATATGTCAAGTGGCGTACCGTGCACCTTGTATTTACTGTTTGTTTTGACTCCTTCCAAGAACCATGAGATGCAAGGATTACTATGCTCAATTCATAGATGAGGAAACTGAGATTCAGAGATTTTCAATGACATGCTCTCAAAGCAGCCAGTAATGAATTAGGTTTTAAACCCAGGTCTGCCTAACTCAATGTCCTTTTCACACATACACACATAGTCTGATATAGATTATTTTTCAAGATTATGTAGACATAAGAATATATTATTGAGCCTTGGCATGTAATATTACTCCTGATCTTTAGAGTAGATAAACACTTTTTAAAAACATATTTAAGATAATGATATAAACCGTGATATTTTTCTTGCCTTAGTATCCAGATAAGCTGGCTTTCTATTTTATGTTGGATTGCAATATCACTTGGTCTGTTTCTCTATTATCATTATTATTATTATTATTATTATTATGAAGAGAATATAGTAGATCTTTTGAAAGTTGTGCATTCATTCTGTTGTGAATAGACAGTCCGCATGGGTCACGAAAATACTTCGTTTTCAGTTATTTTTATGTACCTCAACCAACCAAAAGTTGAGGTAATTGAGCCTCCTCTGTTAATATCTAAAAAATAAAGATTTACTATTTTTAACTGTAAAAAAAAGTTTTTGCAGTTCGTTGTTAGATCTTTGAAACTTAATATTCAAGAACAATAATCCTAAACTCCATCTGCATCACTAAAATAAGCAGTTTTGAAGTTTTGATGTGTCTATTACCAGACATGTGCTTAAAATGTTACGTTTTCTAAATTCAGAAGGAAGAAGCAGTACTCTATCTGACACTGACTTAAGTAAATAAAATGCATTAAACAAGCGTGGGGATCCAAGATCTGTTGAGACAGAAATGCTTAACATTTTTGACAGCATCAGCAAATTATCTTTTCCCTACTATTGTAATGAGAAAATCACTTAAATAACAGATGAACAGCTAAGTCACATAAACATATATAATAGAACTATGTAATGAAAGTTTATGCTGTTAATTGCTCGAATCTGTCTTAAATGCTTAGAATCATGGAGCAGTAAAGACTGTCATATAAACAGTTTTGTTTTGAGCTTAAAATTATTCCTTTTTGCTTTCATCTGCTATGATAAACAAAGTAATTTTGTAAGCTTTACAGATCAAACATTTACTCCTAATGGTAAACTACATTTTATATTGGAAGTTTGCAACCTCGTCCAAGGCACAGAGTTGAGTCCTGGTGGCCCCAGGCCTGTGATTTTCAACGTTTAGTATTATGATGCTATTTAGATCTGTTCCCATAAGCCAAGATAACAGATCTCAAGTTGCCTAATAAGGAACATGGTGTGTTTTGAAATGTTCTTCAGTTTACAAGTCTTGAACCAAAATGTTCTTGGCCGAACCTTTAGAATATAAATCTATATGTTGAGTAAGTCAGATCTTGCACAGATATAGCATCAAAATGAAGCTAGGTAGGAGCAGAAAAAAATCCCCCTTTCCTTATTTTTTTATTTTATGAGCTATATTTTATGACCAGGTGTTATTCCAAGTTCATTAGATAGCACTAAGTACTAGAGAAAGTAAAGCACATCATAGGGTTATGTTTTTTTAAAGGTTATTTGTGTCAATGATTCCTTATTACTCTGAATGAAATTTTCGAGAATGACCACAAAACTTACAAGCTTACACTTGGGTTATCCATTTTCTAAATCCGCGAGCCCATTTAGACTTAACGGTGAGTTTGCACATGAGTTTTAGGTGGACACTTCTGAACCATATGCCTCTTAATGCTTATGAGAGAGATGTTTGAGAGGTACTCATCTAATCTTTAGAGAAGATTGGTTGACGCTTTGTTATAAGCAATATATATACTATTTTTAAATGTCCGACTCAGAGGAATAGCAGAAGTGTTGAAAAAGGTTGTCATGTTTACTTTCATTTCCAAAATAAATAAAGGCCCAGTTAATCAGCATATCAAATACCCAGGTGTGTTTAAAATCAGTTTATATGGATGAATTTCAGGACCGTAAGGAAGTATTTTATTTAAAGGTGCAGCCACAAGATTGTTCAAATGGATGCTTTTGTACTTTTGTGTGACAATTAACATTTAATGAATGACTTTCTAGACTGCCATTGGTGGTAATTACTATATGTAGTTTATTAACTGCAATCCATTGTTGGAGGTGCCCGTATTGATTTGTTTTGCAAACAACTCTTCACATGTTCAGCAGTATTTGTACATTACTTTTTAAAGAACCTGTTTCATTTGCTGATTGCCTCTAAAAATTTTAGCTTACAAATTCTCATGTACTCAAATGCCTCTTTGATCAGAGTCATTTTAATTGAATTAAAAATTCATCAACTTTTCAGCTATAAAATTTTTGCATTTAGATCCTTAGGGAATCTCAAAGGAACTACACAATATTGATTTTAAAATAGCTAATTTATAGAAATTTAGATTTATAAGAGACTTTAGAGATGCTCTGTTATTTTTTAGCTAAAGAGCCAAGGTTTGGGAGGATTAAATGTCTTTTGCCCAAATCATACAGTTGGTTATTGGCTATAATAGGACACAAATACAGATGTCCTGACCCGCTGGTCACGGACCCCATGCTGCTTTTAATTAAGGTTTGTACTCAATCCGTTGATACCAACTGTATGTTTCTTAAGAGGAAGAAAATGTGTATAATCTACCATTTCTGAAAAAATAATAAAAATTTAGATTATGAGAGATGGACATCATAATCTGGCTCACTTGTCATCACGTGTTCTAATTTGGCTAAGGCAGTTGACGAATAACTGTTAAAATGTATTGTGTTATTAAAAATAACAAAGTAAGACCCATGATTAAATATCAGGGCTGTAATTTAATCTTGGGGGTTCTGGTGCTGTTCATAAACCATTTGGCTTTTTTCTGGAGCAGATGACGTCAAAATACAGCTTGATTGAATTATGACCCTGGGTTCCAGGAGCACCTGCTTATGCCTCCTTACTTCATGGCATGTCAGCATTTCCATTACAAACTTTTTTTTTTTCCTCTGACATTTTTAACTTTAAATAGTTAAACTGGACTGATGTTTGGCGTATAAACTTTCAGCCCCCCAGGAAAAGACTATTTTCCCAATAAAAAAGAGAAGGTGGTGACAAAGCCCCATTACAGAATACCTTCTAGAATGTTCTTCCTTGCTTTAATCTTCCATTAATTTAAACATTCCCTTTTGAGGTACTTAGCTGAATTGCAGAGCATCCAAATGGAAGGTTTTTAATCTCAAATTTCCCAAGCCAAGACTTAAATACAAGATATTTAGGGACTGTTAAACTAGGAAAAGACCTAGCTCATAGAAAGGAGAATATGGAAATAAGAGTTCTGGACACTGCAGTTTGATGCTGGGTGAAATGTTGGAGAGCGAGACATGAAAACATGCACATACCAATGTACCTTGTCAGCAACTAGTCTTATATCTACTTATGATGAGTAAAAATTGATAATGTATGGTTTAGAAAGGTATATTTATTCCTCTCCCTATCTGGAGACTTGCAGCATAGTTTCTATTTTACCCCCCTAGGTTTTAATATGTTGGCAATAGAGATAGAATGCTATTTCTATCTGGCTACTTATCTGCCTATCATAATTCTTATTGATGGTTCATCTAATAGATATTTTTAGTACATGCTATGCTCAAACCCCTGTGTTAGCGATTATAGGATGGAGAAGGACTTATGGGAGATAGGTCCTGCCCCGAGAGGGCATAGATTCTGACAGGAAAGTATAGAAAACCACATACATTATTAATATTCAGTGTCCAAAAGACAAGTGCCATTTATGTAGTGGGAGTTTAGACAAATAGAAATTATTTCTTTTGGAGGGTAATGAGTAATGAAGGCTTCGTGGACAAATCAGTTCCGATCCTTGAAGGCAAGGAGAAGCATTTTGACACATGGGGACATTGGGACTGAGCGTTTTGTGTCAAGATCCCTGTGAAGCAGTCCCAGAGGAAGGTTATTGCAAAGGGTGGATTAAAGAGATCTCCAGAAAGAGAGGCTCCTCAGCTCTGCTGTGGAGTCAGCACTGGTCTGGACACCTGCAAGGAATTCCACCTGCAGTGTCCCTAGTTTGGAACCCCCCTTTTTTTTTTCTTTCTTTCCTGCTTTTAGGATTTCCTTGGGGGTATTAATGATTATAATTCAGTTCCTTCCAAAAGTATGTTGTTTTTAATGGTAGGGTCAGGATGGAAATCATGGTTTTTATGTTCCCAGTCCAGACTCTTCTATTATATCTTTCAGCTATGAAAATTTTCTTGAGCCAAAATGATAGCTACTGTGGAGAAAAAAATAGCTGCTTCATATTGACAAAGCAGGAGAACCTGCGAGCCTGCATCTGAAAGCTGAAAAAAATACTTTGAAACTTTCCAGTGAACTTTAGTAGGGATCTTATACCATACTTAACAATATTTTCAGACTGCAAGAATTCATCATTATAATTTTTATTATTATCACTATCATCACCCTCACCAGTGCCACATCTTTTGGTTCAGAAGCAAGGAGGGAAATGTGATAGTTATTATTGCCATTATTAGACATTCAGAAATGCATTTAAAAACATTCTCAAAGATATTGTGATCCTAGCCGAAACTTATGTAGTGTTTGTAAAAAACATTATGGAGTGGCCAGATACACCTTTGGTTAAAATCTGTCGTAATTATGTCACAAATAGGGGAAAAAAATAAAAATACTATCCTCTCCTCAAGTATTGATGAGTTCGGATCGAAGTGTCTTTTTCTCTGTGACATCCAAGTATTTCAGTGTGTAACACCTGCTTTCAGTTTCTACAAGGAGCCAAAAATTCAAGTGATGGTTGGAATAGGCTTAGGAAGAACTTATTAATGCATGATTGTATCTGCTACATTGTAGAAACAAGATTTTATAACAAAGAGAATATTCTAGATCTGTTTTTTAGGAATGTCAGTTATGAACCTATGTATCCCCAAAACTTTTCTTTCACTTTCAAAAATAAGGGATTCACAGTGGAACTATTTTGGAATGCTACAACTTTAAACTCAGAGAGGAAAAGTTTTGGTCCTCAGGTAGTAGTAATATTTCAAGATTGACTAAACAATTTCATACGTAACCCAGTTTTGTAATTTCGAAAGCAAAGACCAAACAACATCAATTTCAGTCCTTGTTTGAATAATCATTCTTTTTTGTGTGCCGTCTTGACCACCATTGTCTACTAACTGGTATCCCGAACCATTGAATGTCTTTCTACTCTTGTGGGCACTGTGATTCTTCATCTCGTTACCTTTAGCCGCAAGGTTAATTTTCTTTTGACACAGTGTTTCCCCCTGATTTTCCTAACCTCTTATTCAGTTTATCTCTTCAGCCTGTGTAGAATTATTTCTCATACGTGCGATGTACATTTGCACTGTCCCACTTTCATCCTTAGTAATTTTGGTAGCATTGGATAAGGTGAGAAATATTCTACAATTACTTTAACTAACTTGACTTAAAAAAATTCCATCATTGTTTATAAGGGCTGATTGTGTAAAGAATTTTGAAAGCTTTGGAAAGTGAAAGGGATGAATGAATATAATTTTTTTCCAGTGCGAATGTATTTCACTGGAATAACAATAGAATTCTTGAGAATTATTAACTTTCATTTACTCATTCATTCATTCGTTCAGTACATGTTTTGGAGAACCAAGACAAATTACAGAGCTAGACGCTGTGGTGATGTAAAGAGGAACAAATATCAACGTTAGCATTGCAATCAGAGCAAGCATGACTTTGTTGTTGTGAGGGGGAAGTTCTAAACCGATTCCATAAGAACGGACTTTAAAAATAAGTGATGTTGACATACAGAATTAGACTTCTTGAAAAGATACTTTAAAAAATAACTGAGTGAAGTCTTCACATTTCCAACTGCAGCATAGAAATCCTGGAATCTGTGTACATGTGTATTCTATGTGAGTATAAAGGAAGGAGAATGGATTCAAATGATTAGGGAAATTGGACCTGGGAGAGTATTGTTATGAATGTGCTTTCAAATTTAGTACCAGAGATTCTCTGGGAGGCAATTATAATTACATTCCAGTTGTCCTTTTTGAGCAGAAATGAGAGTTTTGGATTTATAGATAATGCTCATTTACTTCAAGGACACTAGATATGCATGATTATCTTTTTTATTTTCACACTTGAATTTTTTAATATTTATCCTTACAATTTATGTGCAGGAAAGTTATTCATTTAGTTTTAAAATTAAATAAGTATTTATTGAGCATCTACCATGTGTCAGATACCATGCCGAGTGCTGGAAATAAAATGGTGAGCGAGATAGATCTGTTCCTACATTGCCTAAATGCGGGAGACAGACATTCACTTGAATAATCAACCAAAGAAATATCAAGTCTACATTTGAGCATTGGACAAGTTTGCCATGGGGATATTTGACCAAGCTGAGGAGTCGGGAGAAGCTTCCCTGAGGCTGGCACACCCGAACAGAGGTGTGAGGGATGGAGGGATAGTGAAGTGGCAAAGTTGGCAGGATCGGGGAGGGGGGATACGTTCCAGCAGGGAGAGCTGGACATGGTGGTTGGGCGACGGGGCTAGAGCATGGTCTGAGCAAGCCTGGGGAGAAATGTAGGGGCCAGACCTTGCAAGGCTGAAGAATGGGGTGCCTTTGCAGTGTGCTGCCAGTCACATTTGTGCCTGGGAACACTCTGGCTGCAGCCCAGAACACAGAGCTCAAGGGTAGTCGGTGTGAGTGGCCCCAACCAGTTGTGAGGCTTTAGCAATCCAGATGAGACATGGTGCTGCTTGCTGGTCCTACAGCATGGGTGGTGTGGTCAGAGAATTGACTATCGACTTTATTTGCTGTCTATAACTTTAGCTCATTGGGGAGGGAGCATTCATACTGGGCACTTGCTCTTTTTTGGTGAAAGTTTCCATAACTTTAATACTTGGAAATCTATTGTATCTCCTAAAAGGAACTGGAAGACCTAATTCAACTGCCCTGTGATACCCACTGCTTTTTTAGGAACCAGGTACCACAGAAGTGTTTTTTATTTTCTGAGGCAAGTGGTAGATTGATTTTGCAATTCTCTTGAGAGAGGGTGCAGAGGTGGGAATGGAGGAACCAGGCAAAAGGGATCCTTCTTTCTTATTCAGTGGTCATCAGTAATTATGCACTGTTTAGGCTTCCTGTAACTTCTGTCCTTAATAGCAGTCAGCATTATGATGGGTTGGTTAAATCTGTGGAATTCCTTGAATGCCTGAAGTCAGGTATCAAGTAGCATGTGTGTGAGGTGTTGTTGAGTGTCTTTGCTGGTGAGCATAGGAGGGGGGTTTGGTTTATACGATACTGTGTCTGAGATCGAAACACTAATATCTGATTGTATTTTGTCTGAGGTGGCCCTTGGGGGAAAATCATCAGTTCACTTTTGATTAGTCACAAAATGAAGCTTCCCGCTTTTACAAGTCCCAGGGAAGAGTCCTCCTCCATTTTTTCTAATGAAGACCTCCCTCTTTTATTCTGACCACCTCATTCTTTGTCCATCCCCCTCCCTCCATGTTCTCAGTAATCTTATTGTTTACTATTGGGAGTCACCTGTCGAACCAGTGTGTTTGTTAATCCTTTTTAGTTAGGAAAAATACCACCATTCTTTTGTTTTATTTACTGTTCAAGTTGAAGAAAAAATAGCCTGTCTTCCCTCCCTCCCTCCCTCCCTTCTTTCCTTTCCATCTTTGCTTAAGCCAGCTAGTTAAAGTATTAGGGTAATGCTGTGAGTATGGGTTAGATCCTGACTTCAATGCCAGTTGGTAATACTTGGCTCCATGATCCAAGAGCTCTGTGTGTTCTTCCCCCGAAGGGTGCTGAAAGGAGAGAGTCACGGGCCCGTCTGCACCAGGTGGATAACTGCTTAGAGCATGTGCCTGGCCGCTGACGAGTTGGTAGGGTAATGTTGATGTAAGTGGAGAGCACTCACACGTTCTCCCCTGGAGAATTCCTTCAGCATCTAGGCATGCATTAGCAATTCTCGTTAAAAAGTAAGATGAAATATAATTACTTTTCTTTTGGGATGGGGAGGACATGCAGAGTGCTTTCATAGTATCTGCAGTGCTTTATTTTTTTTGGAAAAAAAATGGTGGAATGTTAGGTTTAACAACTCTATGCTTGAAATATTTCATAATTAAAAACAAAACCAAAATGTAACAAACCAAGCAAAAACTCTTGTTCTCATTCACATTCCCTTCTGAGGACCAATCTCTTTCTTGCCCTCCTGCACAGCAAGAGTTTTGTCAATTGCTGTCTACACTGGCTACCTCTGAATCCCTTCCACCTATACCCTTTTTATTTTAAGTCTGACGCCAACCAAATATTTCAAAACATATTGGATCTTATAATGCTAGACACCTACAAAATAATATGTAGTAATATAAATTATGAAGTTTAGTGATGGAATGAAGACCCCTTAGACCCACCACTCAACGTAAGAATCAGAACATTTGCCTGTCCTTGTGGGTTCCTTTCTTATCCACATCCCCCTGTCTTCCCTGACAGAGGCAAATATTCTCTCTCTCTCTCTTTTTCTTTTTTGGTTTTTTTTTTAAAGTAGTTTTAGGACATGTATATGTATTTCTGAATAATATGTTGTTTGGTTTTACTTGATAGAGAGTATAAAAATGGTAACATTCTTGGGCGCCTGGGTAGCGCAGTCGTTAAGCGTCTGCCTTCAGCTCAGGGCGTGATCCTGGCATTCCGGGATCGAGCCCCACATCAGGCTCCTCCTCTGGGAGCCTGCTTCTTCCTCTCCCACTCCCCTGCTGTGTTCCCTCTCTCGCTGGCTGTCTCTCTGTCACATAAATAAATAAAATAAACTCTTAAAAAAAAATGGTAACATTCTTCCACTGTCTTGTGTTACTTGCTTTTTTCATTTGGTATTATGTGTTTAATATTTGTCCATGTTGTTATATGTAACATTAGTTTGTTTCACTGCTGGTGAATATGCCTCAATTTACTTATGCACTTTCTAGTTAATAATTAAGTTAATGATTTGGCTTGATTCCCATTTTTTGGAACTACGCACTGTCGTCAACATCTCTTGAAGTGCTCTTGATCATGTTTTTTGATATCTGTAGGGTAGATATCTGTGTTGTTGGGTTGTAGAGTTATGCAAATGTTCAAAATGACAAGATAGTGCCAAATTGTTTTCCGAAGTTTGTTACCAATTTACACTTGGTAGCAGCTTAAAAGATCACTATTGATGCATATGGTTGCCCACCTTTGGTGTTATCAGATGTCTTGATTTGTATCAATCTAGTCAGTATAAGATGTAAAATGTATCTCATTGTGGTCTTAATTTGCATTTCCCTGATAATTAATGAGGTTAAACATCTAATATGTATGTATTTATTTATTATTTGTGTTTGTTCTCCCCTGAAGTCTTACCCCACCCCCCATTTTTTTTTATTGAGTTGTTTTTATCCTATTGGTTTGTAGGTGTTCTTAATACATTTTTGGATAATAATTATTTCTCAGTCATACATGCTGCAAAGACTTTCCCTTATGTTATGACCTATACAGAAAGCCATAAATTTAATGTATTCATATGATTTTTTTTTCTGTGCCTTTTCATGTTTTGTGTCATGGTTGGAAAGTTCATATCTACTCCAAGGTCATAAAGATATTCCCTTATATGTTTCTTCTGAAAAGGCTTTCATAGTTTTGACTTTTGCCTTCAAGTTTTTAATATAGTTGGGGTTGATTTTGTTGGGAAGTATGGACCCAATTCTACCATTTCCCTAAATGTCTTATAGCCATTTGTTCTAGAATCATTTATCAAAAAGTTCCTCCTTTCCCAAGGCATCCACAATGCCACTTCTGTAATATTTTAAGTTTCTATATTTGTAAAGGTCTCCCATTCTGAGTCTTAGTCTCATCTATTGGTCAGTTTGTCTACCCTTGCCTCAGTGTCATATTATCGTAACGTTTTATACCGTATTTTGGTATCTGATAGGTGAAGTCCTCTTCCTTCTTTTGTCACACGTGTGCACATTTTACTTTTGGCTCTTCGGGGGCTTATGTTCTTCCATAGCATTTTAAAAATAAGCTTAATAAGGTCTTTCACAGGGGCGCCTGGGTGGCACAGCGGTTAAGCGTCTGCCTTCGGCTCAGGGCGTGATCCCGGCATTATGGGATCGAGCCCCACATCAGGCTCTTCCGCTATGAGCCTGCTTCTTCCTCTCCCACTCCCCCTGCTTGTGTTCCCTCTCTCGCTGGCTGTCTCTATCTCTGTCGAATAAATAAATAAAATCTTTAAAAAAAAAAATAAGGTCTTTCATAAGCCTTTTAGGGATTTTATTGAAGTTACATGGAAACTAATGATCAACTTGGAGAGCATTAATATATTTTTAACAAGATTCTCCACTTATGTATCTCTTCACTTCTTTAGGTCTTGTTTGGTATCACAAAATAAGGTTTTAGAATCTTCTCCATGAGGTTGTACATGTCTTTTGATGATTTATTCTTAGATACCTTGTTTTTTGTTATTATTTTTGATTTTTTTAAATTAAATGTTCAAATTGTTTGTTGCTGGTATATATAAATGCACTTGATTTTTGTATATTGATTCTTATATTCAGCAATGTTGCTCTCTTAATAATTCTAAAAATGTCTTTGTCTTTTCTTTAGAGTTTTCCTTATAGGTAGTCATATCATGTGCGCGTAATGACAGTTCTGTTGTTTTTCCTTTGAAACCCCTATACTTGGCTGTTTACCCTCCCCCCCCCCCCCCTTTTCTTATCTTACTGTGCTGTCTAGGACCTCAAGTATACTGTTAAGTAGAAACAGCAATAGTGGATATCCTTGTCTTTTTCCCGATTTTCCCTGTTGACATTGATAATGGTAAATACTTAATTGAGTTTCCTTCTATGCATATTCTGCTAAGAGTTTTATCATGAATAGTATTGAGTTTTACCATATGCTTTTTCTACGTATTTAAATTATTATTTTTAAATGCCCTTTGATCTGTTTATGTTGTGAATGACATTTACATTTTTCCCTATGGTAAACCCCTCTTGTATTTTTGGGATAAAATTAATGTGATCATGATGTATTTGTATTACTTTTTTAAAAATAATATTCTGGACTCAGTTTTCTAATATTTTCTATCTATGCTTATAACTAAGATTGGCATATAATATTTCTTCTCTTACTGTCCTTGTCTAGTTTTGGCTACAAGTTTATATTGACCTGTGAAATGAATAGGGGAACATTTCCACTCTGTCTTCTCTAGAAGAGTCTGTATAAGGTTGAAATAATCTTTTCCTTGGAGTATGGTAGAACTTACCTATATAACTATCTGAACCTGATGTGAGATTTTAACCACCGATACAATTTTTAAATAAAAAGTATTGAGAATGAGAATATTACTTTCTTTTTCAGATAGTTCTATAATCATATATATGAAAAAAATTATATACATAAATGATATATATCATTTTTCCCATTTCATATAAATTTTTAAATTGATTACCATAAAGTTCATGATATTGTCTTACTAGCTTTTTAATCTCTATTGACTCTATAATTAAATTTCATTTATCATTCCTGATTTTATTTGTGTTTTCCTTGATCAAGATCACTAGAGGTTTTTCTCATCTATTAGTCTTCAAAAAAATCAACTTTGGCTTTATGGATTATTTCTGTGTCTGTGTTTGTTTTCTACTTAATTAGGTTATAATCTTTATTATTGCCTACCTTCTATTTGTTTTGGGTTTATTCTGAAATTTTTTTCTAATTTCTTGACTTGACCACTTAGCTTATTAAATTGTCATCATTTTTTTTTTATATAAGAACTCAAGGCTGTAAAATAACCCTCTAAGTACTGATGTCACTGTATTCCGTAGGTTTTAATAGGTAACATGTTCATTATATTTGATTTATAACTATTTGAAAATTTCCAATATAATTTCTTCTTTGACCTTTGCAATATTTATTGGTGCCTTGGAAATTTTACAAATGAATGTGTTATTTATCCCATATTATTGACTTCTAATGTAATCTAATTGTCCGAGAACTGTTCCATGTGACAACAGTTCTTTGGCTTTTGTGAGACTTGCTTTATTGTCAGTTTTAGTTCATTGGTTTTCATAAATGTTCCATTCTTTTCTTAAGGAGAATGTGTATCCTCTTATTATTGAATTGAAGGATCTCTATGTGTCCAGAAATTTAAGCTTGTTAATTGTGCCTTAAAATCATCTATACATTCACTAATGTTTTGTCTGCCTGACGTGTTTGTCATAGAGAGAAATGCATTGAAATGATCTTCTATGATGGTGACTTTGCAGATTTCTCTCTGCATTTCTGTTTTGGCTTTTTACATGTTGAAATTGTATTACATGCTTTTAAGTTTAGAATTGCTAGATCTTCCTGGTTAATTAAGCTCTTTATCGCTTGTATGTGGTCATCCTCTTTCTGTTCTTTTGTCTTAAAGTCTATTTGTTTCTGTTCTAGTGTAGTTATCCCACTTTCTTTTTGGCTAGTATTTGTCTAGCATATCTATTTTTTAAACTTTTGTTTTTCAACCCATCCATGTTGTTGCGTTCAGCTGAATTTTATTTTTAATCTAATCAGGTAATGTCAAATTACTTAAATCCATTTATTTAATTTTGTACTTCAGTTTAGGCCACTTCCATAGACTATAAATGTGCCTCTTGGAATTGTGCAACGTGGTAGTTCTATGATTACTGTCATCTCAATTCTTGTTTCCATTTGCATTGCTTCTTATACACATTTCCCCCCTCCTCTCATTCCTTTAAAGAAATTGATTAATGTTTTGCTTGTTTCTTGCTTTATTTCCCCCCTCATTGTTTGCAATTTTTTTTCTATTTTTTAGTGGTTACCTTTGAGATTTTACTGTACATAGTTATCTGTCAAGATCTAAAGTTTGTCTATAGTCTTAATTCTCCATTGAAACAATTTTAGGACCATAGAATACTGTTCCTCCTATCACTCCCCTCCCTACTTAGAGTATTTTTGTTTTGAGCTTTAAAATATTTTCTACTGGAGCACCAGGATGGCTCAGTTGGTTACGTGTCCGGCTCTTGCGTGATCTCAGAATTGTGAGATCCAGCCCCACATCAGGCTCCGTGCTGGTCATGGGGTCTGCTTAAGATTCTCTGTCTCCCTCTCCTTCTGCCCCTCCTCCCACCCCCTGCTTGCACTCTTTCTCTCTCTCAAATAAATAAACATAAGATATTTTCTATCAATTAGATATTATTTTATAGACAATGTTTAAATTTACCAGTTTACTAATTTCTTCACCACTTCCTGGCATTTTAGATCTTCTTTATGGGATTGTTTTCATATTTGATGAAGTATATCCTTTAGAAGGTTTTTGGAATAGGGATGTTAAAGGTCAGCTCTTGTATTTTTGTTTATTCAAAATGTCCTTATTCTTGTTCCTTGAAAGATAATTTTTCAAGGCACACAATTCCAGGTTGATGTTTGTTTTTTCTCATTACTCTGTTGATTTTATTCTATTGTCTTCTGAGTTCCATGTAGCCCATGAGAAGTCTGCTGTCTAAGTACTTGCCATTCCTTTTTAGGATATCTGTCCTTTCCCCTGACTTCTCTTTCTCTTTTAGGTGTTTTGAAAAAAAAAAATTTCTTTTTGGTGAAAGTTCTAGGCATCTGGCTTCTCCATACCACATTTTGCTGGTGGTTTTTTTTTTTCTGCCTCTCCTTTGCTGGCTGCTCTTCTGCCTACCTGTAAGTTGAATCTCTCAGGAATCTTACCTCTTCTGTTGAGAGGCCTCAATCTGGAATCAGATGGGGTTGGTTATCATCCAGTTGTTACCAGTGAGACCTTGTTTCCTTATTGTAAAATGGATACAAACAGATTGTTGGGAGAATTCAGCAAGATAATACTTGCTATGTACTTAATCCATGTCCAACATATATTAGGCAGTCCGTATATGTCTACTTTTATTCTCATGTATTTTCTTCCTAAGTCATCTCCTCTGTTTCCAAGATAAGAGCTCTCATGTATATTGCTCTAGTCTCTTTTTTGTCTTTCAGTGTCAGTCGTAGAGCCAGTTCTCTGTTATATTTCGTTTCCGCCTTTCCTCTTAATACATGCCTCCTCTACATGTATGTATCTTAGGAATGGCATAACCTAGTTGATTAAAGATCTGGACACCTTGGATTTCCTTTCTCTTCCTTCCTCCCCATCTAATCATCATGGAATTCTGTTCACCTCTACTTTTACCAGTCAAGATCAAGGCATTGTCATGTCTTGTCTGGTCCAATTAATGTTCATGTTTCCACTTATTTCCTGTTGAATCCATACTCCAAAGCAGCCAGAGTGAGTTTTTAAAAAATGTCAAATGAGCATTTCATTCCCAATGTCAGTGTTTTTCACTCGTATAAACACTTTCAGTGTTAAAGAAAAACCTCTGTAGTCCTTAACATATCTCAGAGGTACCTCCACAGCCTCATTTGACTCCTTCCTAATGCTGTCCTCACTCAGACTGCATTGGACTTCTTTTAGGTCTTGGATTTTGCCAAGCTTTTCCTTGATTCAGGGCCTTTGCACAAGCTCTGGAGCACCTCTTCTCTTAATCTTTGCTGACAAACTCCATCCAGATCTCATCTGAAATGCCATTTTTGCAGAGGCTTTCTCTGATCTCCTAATCCAAATGGAAAGTTCTTTTAATTCAATAAATACTGGATTTGCTTAATAAATGATTTAATAAACATGCATATATATTTTAATTTGAATCTACTGATTAAAAGGAATGATAGTTCTGTGGGGTCATGGATCATTTTAAGATTAGTCATAGTATTGTCATTGGAAGTCACCACACTTCTTTCTTTTTGTGTTCATTCATCAGATTTTCAAAGTCATATACATTTCTGATGATCATATTATAATTTTTTTGTATTTTCACATTACATTTTGCACGTGAAATTTATTACCAGATAAAATATTCTCCAATCAGGAATTGGATAGCTCTGAGTAACTGAGTACTATATGTTAGGCATTCTTAGGTCATTATCTTATGTAAAGTCCTGAAATCTGGTCATCCAAAATTCACCAAAGAGGAAACCAAGACTCAGAGAATCCTCTGACTTGTCCAAGGTCATAGAGGTAGTGGGGGCAGAGCCTTGGGTTAATCCAGGTGTTTGAACTCCAAGAGGATAGCTTGTTCTGTATCTTCTGCCTTGTTTCTTCTATGAGCAAACTCCTGACAAATAGCTATAGCGAGTACAGTTCACAAAGTTTTTTCACATATATTACCTCATATAACACATACATCAAATTCTGGAGGGGGCATGCCATTTTTGACATTGCATCATGGATCAAGCTTTTTATTCACTAACTTTTATTCCCCAGAGCATCTCTCTGAGGTATTTGAGTTTATAGATGATAAGAGTTAAGCAAAGAGTGATTGAGACAGTTCTCAGAGAAATGACATAAAGGAATATTGAACTGCTGATGATTATTTTTTCATAGCTGGAGAAGGAGAAAACATGGAGACTTCTTTAATTTCAGTAGTTGTGTCTGTCCTGTCTGGTTGACTGCTGTCTATCAATATCTATCTGTGATTGAATATGTTTTAGAAAAAATGTAACCAGCGCAACTAGGCCCGGATTTTATAGATATTATTCTGTGGAGAATGCTAAAGTTTTTAAAGTCATTATTTATAAAGAAAAGTATTAACTAGATACATGTTCAGTTAGTACTTAGTCATGGCAAAAAAAATCAAGAAAGTGGAACTGAAATTTGGGAAGCACCATTGGGTGAATTTTATTCTTGAGGCCAAGTAGAGTAGGCTTGGACAGACCAAAAGGAGGGAAATGAGGGAAAGGCTGTGTAAGTGCTGGCAAGCAAACTTCTTCATCCAGAGGTTACCCAGTGCCTTCCATGGTTCTGCTTCCTCTACTAAATATTTCGGTTGTTGGCAGGGCATTCTGGTTCAGATATACGTTTTGATGTTTTGATTGTATAAAGCTAAAATTTAAAAGAAAACATATGCTAATACTGAGTTCCTTATGTTATGGATTTGACCATTTTACCTCTTGTATGTCTAACATCTAAAAAAGCAATTTTCCTGAAAAGACGAAATCATTTTTCTCTATTGAAGACTTCAGAATAAACACATGTTTCTGAAACTAGAATGACATAGACTAGGGTAGGGGTCAGCAAACTTCTTCGGTAAGGAACCAGATAATAAATATTTTTGGCTTTGAGGGCCATACACTTTCTGTCTGAATTCTGCTGTTGTAGTGTGAAAGCAGCTGTAGACAACAAGTAAACCAAAGAACACGACTGTATCCCAGTACAACTTAATTTACCCAAACAGATAGCAGGTGGATATTGCAGGGTTGGGCTAGGGCACGGTCTGCAGACCTTCAGCCTAGAGAAATATATTTTAGACGGAAGTGTAAAAAAGATGGGCTTCTCCTCTTAGCTCTATTATTGGCTCTGTGATATTGGACAACTCACTCTAAATCTCAGAGAGTGAGAATGTTCATTTGAAAAGTAGGACATGCATACATTTTCTTGCATGGATGATGTCTATTTTCTTGATTTAAAAAAATGTATTTAATATACATAAAATAGCATAATAGTAAGCATGTGTTACTTTTGTATGCAGAACAAACTATTTAAACATTACAACTTGAACTAAAAAAAGAAAATTATGGACTCCTGGGTGACTCAGTTGGTTAAGCATCTGCTTCTGCTCAGGTCATGATCTCAGGGTCTTGGGATCCAGCCCCACATCAGGCTCCCTGCTCAGCGGGGAGTATGCTTCTGCCTCTCCCTCTGCTTCTCCCCCTCGCTTGTACTCTCTCTCTCTCAAAATAAATAAATAAAATCTTTAAAAAAAATAAAAGAAGAAAATTGTGACAATAATATATATGTGAGAGAATGTGGTAAGGAGTAGATCAGATTCTTTGTGGAACCAAGATGGACATAAACAGATCAATAAATAAATATTAGGCATGAAGATTATCATGGGGAAAAATTGTTCCTTACTTGTGTATTTTGTGTCATACAGTATGTTATTAGTCATTAATTGGTTATTTTTATAGCATTTGTTAATGTATTCATTTATCAATTAGTTTAGCAAACTTATTGAGCCTTCACTATGTGAAGGACTGTGTCAAATCCTTGAGATACTAAAAATGATAATAAATACCACAGTTCTTGATCTTGGGGAGTTCCTATTGAGGGAGAAGAATGTTTACATAACATATCCTACTGTATGGTAAAGTCTCCATTAGAAGCACATATGTAGGGACACCTGGGTGGCTCAGTCAGTTAAGCGTCTGCCTTCAGCTCAGGTCATGATCTTAGGGTCCTAGGATCGAGCCCTGAGTCCGGCTCCCTGCTCAGCAAGGAGTCTGCTTTTCCCTCTCCCTCTGCCCCTCCCCCAGCTTGTGCTCTCTCTCTTTCAAATGAATAAAAAAATCTTAAAAAAACAAAAAACAAAAAACACATGTATGTATGGGGCACCACTAGGACATCAGAATTATTGCGAGTAGAGGTAAGTGCCAGGGTACCTTCATCGAGGCCGCCGTGTCAGTTGGGCCTTGAAGGATGAGTGGGGAATCTTTAGACAGAAGGTCGAACGATTTGAGCTGGGGGAAGGGTATGTGCAATTGTGAACTTTGCAAATCACAAGTTGTTTTCCAGGACTAGAAATGGAGCAATGCAAGCAAAGGGGAAATGTGATGCTCAATGTTTGGCTAGGGCCAGGGGGTGAAGGGCAGGGAATTTGAACATTTTTGGAGCCATAGAATGCTTTAGGAGTCTGATGAAGGATAAGGACACTTTTCTATAGGAAAATTCACGTATCATGAAGATTTTAGTGTTTTGGATACAATTTTGAGAATAAGGATCTAGAGATTACTTTATGAACATTACAAACTTCCTATGTCCTTCCCTTCTTGAAAAATAAAGGGAGTTAAGAGATACATTAGTATGCAAATGCTTTAATGTGCTGTTTGACAGTGGCAGCAAATGCTCTTGATAAACTGAAATGAAGTTTTTTATTTCATTTACTTAAGGGCTTGGGGGTGTATGAGATTGTGTTGAAACTGTTATATTTATACTTTCCTTGAAGAGGGTTAAAGCAAAATCAGAGATGACTACTTACTGGTAAATATTCATGTCCCTCAGTCACCTAAATGCTGTGAAGAGGTTTTGAGAGAATTTGATAGCTTTTGATGGAATTTCCTGATCCAAAAAATCGTGCTACTCATAGGACCTACCTCGTAGGGTTGTGAAGATCAGATGAACTCATCCAAGTACAGCACTTGGCCCTTGGTTTATACACAGTAAGAGCTCAATGGATGTTAGCAGTTAATACTGTTAATTAGTTGTGAAAAACCCACAACTTCATTTGTGTAAGTTCATGTATGGAGCTCTCACAAACGCTTGGATTCCTTTATTGAGCATATGAATAGTCTCGTGTTAGTTGCCACATAGATGTCTGTGTGGGCCCGTGAATTTCTGGATCTTCATGGGTCATTTCTTTGGAATAAAACTTTTAACTGAAATACCGTTCACAGCACTGGTTAAGGGCTTCTCAGTGATAGGTTGCATTACATATTTTCAGTATAAAACAGCAGCAATGGTATAGATAAGTTAACTAATGAATATTATTATGTGGATTTTTTTTTTTTTTTTTTTACAGATTCAAATATTCAGTGGGGAAATTTTCCTTGTTAAGAGACACTGACAAGGCCAGTTGGCCTAAAATTAGATCCAGCAGCTGTGTTTTGAATCAAGGCCCCACATGTGCACTTCACACTCTTTTCCCGCTGTGCTTGTCTGCTTCTTTATCTTGCTTCAGGGAGCAGCCTTTTTGGGTGAATTTTAACATCCATGTTTTTCCTGGTACAACCAGGAAGGTGCATTCATGTAATCAGACGCCATGCTTATATGTGTTTATGAAATGACAAAACCCAGAACAAAAGATTTATGTATGTGTGCATGTATGTACTTATTTTTATTATTTTACAAAACCATCCTCCAGCATAATTTTAACTCAGAATACGTATGGAGATGTTAGTCTCCATTCACCTCCTACCCCTACTCTTAAGTCCCTCAATTAGCAATATGAAAGAGAATCTGTATCAAAATAAAACTTAGGAGCCAGGATCAAGGCACTAGGTCATTCTTATATGCAATTGCTACCAAAATTAGCTTTTTTTTTTAAAGGAAAATATCTTCCGTGATGATTTTTGATGTTTTTGACAGCAATAATTTAGGTTTTGTTTAATCAATTTATATTCAGGATCTGACGTTCACCAGTATTCGTTTTGCAGGCCCTAGTCTCTTTGTATTTCTTTGTCCTACTACTTGGTTAATAAACATTTTTTGAAGAATATATTCATATACACAACATTATCATGATTCGGTTTAAGTATCTGTGGTTATAAGTGCACTTCATTTCACCTAATTAAGTGATTTAGTCATTTACACATTAGCAACGTACTACATATTCTACTTTTACAGGAACTTATTTTAATTATACCCACAGTTCTGTTCTGCTCCATTATATCCATAGATCAAGCTGAATAATAGCAGTCTTAAAAGCCATATGCTAAAAGAGATTATAGGTCATTAAGGCCAAATTAAGGTAACATTTCTGATGGCCACAAGCGGAAGTCTAACTAACAATTACTTTCTTCTTTTGCTTTGGGGAACTCATTCTATTTGGCTTTGATGTTGACAATCTCATAGTTGAATGCCCGGCGTTTGGCATGTGTTGGTAGATGCTTTGATCATGCTAATTTTTTTTTTAAGGGAGATATATTTACAACACATGATTTTTATTTATCCAGAAATTTCTATTAAAAAATGATGCTCTCTCTTCAGCCCTCTTCTTACTTGCCATTGAGAATCAGTCGAGCAACCAATTCTCATAATCTGGAAATATGAATATTAGCTTGTGCTTAATGTGCTCTTTTGAATAATGTGAATGAAGCCTGGTTGTGCCACACAGGAATGAACTAAATAAGTGTATCACATTCTTCCAAAGAGAAATGCCCCAGTGTTGTCTCTTCTGATGAAAACTTTGCTTAAAAACAATGACAACAGTAACAGACAATTTGGCTTTTAATGAGTCAATATTCAATTCTTGTTTTGGTTGGCCTACAATCATTTATTAAGGACATCCTTCAGATGTATCCATTTCCATTTTGTAACCTAAGGACGTGTGAATCTAGTGTTGTTCATTTTCTCTTGGAGAAATACTTAGGTTTTGTATGGAACTAAATAATTCTGGGTTATTTTATTGGTTGTATGGACATATAACTAGGAGATCAGTTTTTAATTGTCATTACCTGATTATGGTTCCAGTTTCATAATCTGTGATTGAATTAATTATTAATAATTAATTAATTATTAATAAAACTTAAGTGGAAGACTACAATTGAAATATTTCAGTTTAGACTTTTTAGAAAATTGGCTTTCTGCTGGATTAATGAAGATAATCATACTACTCAGATTTGGAAGATATAGGGCAGTTGTACAAGTATCACTGTGGTTGATATGGAACCTCGGCATTTTGGTTGGAAATGTAGGTTTCCATCAGTTCATATAATTTTTTAAATATCACCATTTAAAGTGATAATTCATTCTGAACATGTCAGTGTAGAAATTGACAATTACCTTTTATATAAAAAGGGGAGAATAAGAATATATATTTATATTTTGTGGCAAAACAAACACTGAATGCTATTTTCACTTTTCACCTTTTTTTTTGTAAAAGCGAGTATATTTTTTTGGATATCTCTCCATTAGTGGAAACAGGTACTACTGTGAGTCTTTTATAAAAGCAAATCGGTGTAACACGAACTTTCAAAAAGTGGGGGATAACTGAATTTTTACCCCGGACCATGTAAATGTATTTTCATAACTATTTGTAGACCTTTTGAGACACTCAACAATTTGGTGACAGTTGCGAACATCTTAAATATATTTTGGATTGTTTTGTTCAGAATTCTAGTATAAATATAAGAAACAAAGGGATGCAATTAAGAGTGTAATCATCATTATATTCCTATTAGTGTGGTCATTTTTTCACATTAGTTTTGGGGCAATTTGAACATATTAGATACTGTAAAGCATAGATTTGTATAATGCAGCAATATTAAAAATCACACTGGTGACAGCTCTGAGGAAGAAAATTGTTGGGATAACCAAGAATTTCTTGGTTTGCTCACCAGCCCCTGTACATAGAGGGCAAGGAGAGATGGAGAAGAGAGAAGCAGACCCCTCCACATTGGCAGGTGGCAGTTTTAAGAAGCAAGGGAAGTTGCATTTCAGGCTTGTCTTGGGTGGCCGCAAGATGAGTAGATCTCTGCATCTCCCCACCAGAATCTTAAGCGTTTATATAGCGGCTTTAATGGGGTTCAAGTCACATACAAAGTCCACATGGTCTTAACAACACCTTAGTCTCTCAAGTCTACACCCTTGAAATGGCTCTTACTATGTAGAACATTCGTTCCAAGGACAGGAGAGAGGTTAAGGAGCCTCCAGTTTCCTGATTGTCTGAGTCCAGCTTGAGGGTCAACCGGGGGTCAGGCCATCAGGATGACCTCCTCCAACAAGAATTGTACATTTACATATGGTTTGGTTGATCCAGTGGTCTTTGGAGATGGAAATACTGGGAGTCGGTGGGACAGGGACAGGTGCTCTTGGATGATAAGGGGCTTGTTCCTGGATTCAGGGACCATAGGAACTTACATAAAGTTAGGATTGGGAGCAGTAAGTGCTGGGGACAGGCTAAAATTTAAATAATTCTTATAGCACTTTACTTACATTAGAATTATTTTAATCTGTCAAAATGTGACTAAGATATCAACAAACTTCTGTCTTCCAGATTTGTAGATGCTGAGGCACTTGAATTGAGTAACAGTAGTGAAAGGAGATGATTCAGTAGTTTTATTTTAATGAGCAATGTAATTGATTTAACCTTTTTTTTTTAAGAAAAGAAAAGAAAAGTAATATGGATGTGTGTATTTGCTTTACTATGAAAAAAGTTCCCTTTGAAATTCTCGATAGGCCTTGAAGCATGAAACTGGTTAGCTGGAGAATTTGTATTTGCTTATTGATAGCTGAAGGCCTACTATTGTTAATTTAATATCTTTCTTATTTGCATTTATTAATATGATATTATTGGGAAATTATGCCCCATTCCTTTTATGGTGGTGTTTTTGCTGATTGATCTAGTCCCTGAAAATACAACTAAGATACTAAAGCCATTATCGTAGTTCTTAAACATTATGATTCTTGAACAGGGATGTGAAATACAGGGCATTGTGGAAAAAAAATGCTGTTCTGGAAAACCACTCAATCCTTTTAAAGTCAAAGAGATTAAACAATTTGGAATTTGAAAAAAAAATCACTTTGAAAGATAAAGGTATATAAGCTCACTTAACTATTAATGATACAAATTAATCTGCAGAGAATTAAAAGCAGCTTTGTTAATGGTAGAAGACACATGCAGTTAATAAGGACATTACTTCTCATTTGGGGTTAGGCTGGCCTCTCATTTATTAATATCTGTTTAAACTACAAATAGAAAGAACTGCATTTTTACCAGACTTCTTGTCACAAGACCCAGTCTCTAAAGAGAAATATCGTTGATGGAAAACCAGAAAGACTAAATAGATGTATTTGGTCTCACAGGCAGTACATTAATGTGCTCAAATTAAATATTATCTTTAAATATTGAAAGGTTAAATGTACACTGATAATGGATTTAGACAGCTATTAAGCTGTAATTGCTTTCTAATGCAGTTACTAAGAGACATTTGATATAACATATTGAGAAAGAAGAATTAGGGACTTTTCTCTACCTCCGTTTTAGCCGAGAGTTTTATGGCTTTAATTCTGGCCATGGTAGGCATGGGGTAACAACAATTTTTTACGAGAACGCATACAATGTACGTAAAACACTCGGCGAGCGGGTTGTCGAGGGGCTGCATTTTATTCAGCGTACTTAATAGTCCCACTTTCTGCAAATCTGCAGCATCTGTACTGTCAAATCAAGTCTCCAGCCCAAATATTTTTCTATTAGATAAGTCACGTTTCTGAAAATGTTACCAGTTTATGACTTCTCCCCATCTAGGTTGAATTATACTGTGTTTTGTACCCTGGATATATGGATACACTAGTGACCAAATTAATTTGAAAATCTCTCAGTCTGCTGGAGAGTTGCCTTTAGCTCAGGGAGTCAAACTGATGGCTTTCACTGGCTGGATGGGCAGCTTTCTCTTTGGTGTTCACATTGTTTGAATTTGTAGGGTGATATTTTCATGTTTTTACAGGTTGTGTGTTGTGAGTCGAGTTTCCAGGTTTAACAAATTCTTGTTAACCCGGGAACCCATGCTGATTGATTTAGTCAATCATTTGCCTCTAAAGTTCAGGGCAAGGACAAAACAATTTTTGGAAAGGAAACATAAAGGAAGGCTAGCTCCTCAAAACATTGTTTTCCTTGTGAATTATTTAAACATTATCAAAGTATGGGTATGCATCAGGAAAAAATTACCTGCAGTTATAATATCAAGCCAAAGTATTTCTGAGTTGAAGAAAGAACAGGAAAGAAACAGTCGGCTATTGATCCCTATCCCTCACGAGCTTTTTGTATTAATAGGCAGCCTCCGCTATATATTGGCTAAATGGTTTTATAGTCACAGTTTGGTTTAGTTTCCATTTACTGTAGAATTCACTTTGGTTTTACCAACCATTATCAAAGGATAAATGTGTGTGAAGGTCTGTTCTGGCTCCCGGGAAAGATTCTAGGTAGGGTCAGGGCCACCACATGGCGCTTCTTGGAGGTGTGTGGGCAGCTCTGCACATGCCTTCCTGGTTGGTATCTTCTAGAAGCAGGAGATGATAACCATACCCATACTGAGCTTCCAGGAGACTTTCACAAATAGATTTTTAGTCTTTTTAGATCCTCAGGAGTACCTTGCTTATTTCAGCTTTGCAAACTAGAAACCGTGTTCCCAGAGGTCTTATAAGTGACTTACCTAATCTAAGTTAAGTACACATGAACGTAACAGAAGGCAGAACATAAAAATACAAGGAGAATTTCAAATGCCATAGGATTACAGAGGGAGACACTCCTGCTTTCATTGACCATAGCCTGGGAAGTATTTATAGGGAATTTGAATTCAATGTGTGCTCTTTATTAATGACCCTGATAATATGCCCCTTAAAATTTTTCTGTTTCCCCAAATAGATGCTGTACTCTCTCTCCTCAACCTTATTATACACTAAAATCGAAAGAATAGAAGATTACATTTAAAAATTTTACTGGGATAGCTACGTACAGAATATAATTGCATTACCCATAAGAGTCTAATGTATAACATTTGTAATCCTGTAAAGGGGAATTAGAGAAGATAGACTTCTCAGTATACTATGCTGGCTTTAGGTATCACTCATTAAATCTGTTCTATAAATCTTTTTAAGAAATTCTGAGCCACTTTATATTTTTCTTTTGAATTTAGATAAGTTTATAACAATTTACTAGTTAATTATGGTTTTTCTTTCAATATATATTTTCAAAAAATGTGTTTAATAACATGACTTCATACTTTGGGATCAAACATACGTGCCTTCCTACCTTCTTTCCTTCCCTCTCTGCCTCCCTTTATTCCCTCCCTCTCTCCCTCCCTTTCTTCTTCCTTTCTCTTCAGAATATCATCTCTTTCCTGTTTCTCTTAAAGTAAATGGAAACATTCGATTTCACTGAGTTGGGCTTGTCTAACGTTATAACATCCTAGGGTTCCATGAGGCTTAGCTTAAGACTCGCGTATTTAATACAGCTTTTAAATCTTTTCTATCACCTACGCGTGCTGAGAGCAGCCACTAGATTCACCACAGTGAATGCCTTGAATATTGTGATATACCATACTACTCATTCTTGATATTTGCTGATTCACTGTGTACACAATAGACTGTAGAGCTTCGTAAAATTTTCCACTCAAACTAAAGACAGAGAGTAAATACATAAACACAGGGGGCTTGGGGACTTAGCTGAAAGTTGCCACCCAAAGCTTGAAATTTATTTGCATCTGGTACAAAAAATACCTACGAAGTTGAAGCTCAGGAAGAGGTCTGATGTTTGATGTTTATCCTGTGTCACTGTGTATTTCAGGATGCCCCTTCCATAGACCCGGATGGAAATGCTCTTGGGTATTGAAGGGTTTCTTTGCAGACGTCCCAGTTGTCCTTTATCCCAGGGTGCTGTGAAATACCATGAGAATCTTGATCTTAAAGGTTTACTGGAAGCAAATATTGTTACCTGAATGAAGTCCAGGCAACGAAACCACCAGAAGAGGACATGAAGTGATGGTCATGTGTGACATGATTTTCTTCTGAATTATTCGGATACTTTGGTTGATGGCAAATGTGGTATTTTGGTGATGTCTCTGACTGAGTTACTCTTGTAAAAATGATCCATGCCTTTTCATGTGAAAAGCTCCTATTGAGTTACTAAATAGTGGAAATTCTTCGGGAGGGGGAAATATGTAGATACACATACACACGCGCCTGAAACAGGATGTGACACCTCTGCGTGTGTGTGTGTGTGTGTGTGTGTGTGTGTGTGTGTGTGTGTGTGTTTTCTCTCCCTCCGTGGTTTGTATAACATACAGAAGTACAAATACGAGCAGTGAACAAGTGGAGAGAACACCCTGGAAGTTTCGTGCTCTACTTTATGTGTACTATGATTGCTTCTCTTGCTGTTCCATTCATTTCTGATTTGAATATCTAATGACTCTCATCAAACAACATTTAAACTTTCGATGAGATCCTGTAAGTGTCCCTGTAGATCATATTATGAGTAACAATGGATGAAATGAGCTTCAGTGGAGAGGCTGCAGTTGAGTCCCAGGTTCCGCAGCTGTTTGAGATGGCAGGAGAACGCGTCAACGGTGCCGCCGCCAACCCGCCAGTGCCATTTTGCCCATTAAGCGATGTATACAAGCCGTATTACTGGTATAGTACGTTTCATTTCTGCCTCATTTTCAGGGTCAGCACTGGCATGTTGTCTGCCCTGCGCTCACTTTTTCTCTTCTTGGTGATTAAAAAAAAAAAACCAAAACCAAAACAAAACCCAAAACCTGAGTACTTGAAGGTGCTGTGAGTAGCATGAATGAAATTACTCAAGAAATGCCTCTTGCGCATTTGAAAAGTTGGTCACAAGCCAGTAATTAATTTATTTTAAAGTAAATTAATCTTGGGGCTGACAAAGAAGGGTAGTAGCTAATTTTCTAAGATAGGTGTAAAGTCTTTCCCATGTCATAAATGTCAGGATTAAGCCTAAATTATTTATATTAGTGACCTTAATTTTATTCATAAGCTACCTTCGATGTAACAGAAGTTCAATTTAGTTGAATGTTAACCATCATTTCTGCACGCAGACTAGTGTAAAGCACACTGCTAGTTTCTGTACGGAAAAGAAACGATGGGCACAAAATAGTTCCTGATTTCACAAAGATTTTCTTGTACAGCACGGTTGGACACCTCGGTGTAAACTAACAGCGATATTAGACCGAACAAGAAAAGGCATTTGAAGGAGCTAACCAGAGGAGTCTTTGCCTGTACGAAGGGCTGAGTAAATGATTGTTGAAGTAAAGTGTGTTCAAGAATTACCTTTGAATTTCAGTCGTTTGTATGTCACCGTGAACTTCCCGAGAGCTGACTGAAAATGGTGATTGCCATTTGCTGTTGTTTAGTCTAACACGCTAGGACTTAATTCAGCATAGAAAATACACAGTTTTTCCTGTCTTACCAGAAAAAGTAGAAGCCGGAAGATTTTGTTTTTTTTCTCTTTGTGCTTTCAAAAAAAAAAAAAAGACAAAACACCTTATTTCCCTCATCTTACTTTCCCCCAGGCTTTTGTGGAGAATGATATATTCTCAAGTATCTTTTAAATAAGTTGAAGAGAGTGACTTGGCAAGTGTGAAGTGTAAGGTTAATCCCTGTACAGGGGAGAGAGTAAAAGACACCTCAGAGGTAAAGAGCAATGGAGGGTCAAATCTTGTGGAGACAGGAAACAGGAGAACTGGGACCATGCTTAATACAGGTTGGAAGAGACGCAGTAGGGGTTGGGAGGCTATGTTACAGAGTTAGACCGTGAAGTTTGAAGGCTGGCTCTGTTATTCAGCAGCTGTGTGACTTAGAAGAGTTAATCTACCTCTCTGAGTCTCAGTTTGCTTATCTGTAAAATGGCAAGAATGTACGTGTCAGCTTTATGGATTCGTGAGGAGCAAATCGGCTAACCCATGTAAAGCACTGACCACAGCGTCACCTATTAAAAAACAACAACACTAGCAGCGTTAGCATGATTGATTATATGTGCCACATCGTGGAGGGGACATAATTTTCAAGCTGTTTGAAAGAGTAACCTATAAAGAAGAGGTTTTTGGCATTGGCATTTTGGTCACACGGAAGTGAGGCGAGAATGGACGCTTCATTGAAAACCATGCGGCACTAAACAGTAAACAAAAAGGTTTTGGGGGATAAGCATAATGATTCTGATTCTGATATTTTAGGAGGTTGGGCACGATGGATACCTGTCTCAATCCGTGTTTATGGGAATCGATGAGAATGGATACACAAAGATTTAAGAGGAGGGGGACATTCTTTTCTCCACAGCTGGTCATGAGCCCAGTGTAGTTGGCAATAAAATGGGTTGTTTGGAATGTGTCCCTAAAACCCTATAATTTAATTTTCATTATTTATATAACACAGTCAGCATACGTGGCACTTTACTACACACACACAGGACCAAATTTCTGGCCTGTGTAATTTTACCGGAGAAGATGCTGTCATTGCAATATTTGTACTTTACAAACGGACTGCTGCTCGGTGACCTGCCACCACTGGGTCGCATGGTCCTGATCAGCAGGGAGAGTGTATCGTTGGAGGTGAAATAAAGGGTCAGAATGTGGAATAACTAGTGCTAGGAAGGTTAAGGGGCCCATGTTATTATACTACGTTTTGGAGGAGTCCCGAAAAACAGTTTTTTAAATATTGAAATTTGAGAAAATAGCAACCAAGTTGGGTACTATTCTGTCAGAGCAAACTATTAAAATAATGATTAAAGTTGTTTTTCACTCCCTGCATTTAGCTTATTTCATTTGACACACTTTTAGAAATAGAAAATAGAAATGGTTCTTCTGATGTGTGTCCAAAAGCAGAGAGAATAAGATTTCTAGAAAACTCTAGACATCTTCCTTGGAGAATCTGTAGATCCCAGCAGGTGCTTTAAGTTACAAGTTCCAACCCACGTGGCCTGTCAATGATAGTATTTACTTCTAGAAACCAGGAGTTGTCTCCACCGCTATGTCGTAGGTCATGTTAGCACAGTGTGTATGTATTGGACTTGACTATTCTCTGATTATAGTTTTGGTTTTTAAAGGAGACTTCGGGGCCAGCGAGTAAGCTAATAATTGATTGCAAGGTGCAGGAGGTAGTTTCATGACTGGTTTAGTAGTTTTGGATAGAGTAAAAAAGATCTTCTTGAGAATGGCAAGAGGAATCCGAATCGAGGACAGTGTAAGCATTCAGGGTCAAAATTTATTCAGCATATGCTAGCATGCCACAAGGAACCAGAAAGAATAAATTATTCTGACTCCATTCCTGGGCAAGATCCCTGTGCTGCTACAGCATCTAATTATTTTACAAATCATTTAAGTCGCTGACCACTGCTTGGAGATTACTACCTCCACGAAGATTACCCCCTAGATGGAGTGTCTTCCTCCCTGGAACTCCCTTTCAGAATTGTCAGAAAACAAAGCAGTAAATCCACATGTGGATCATTAAAATAAGCTAAGTGCAGTGTGCCCAGCAAATCATTTCACACATTTGCTATTTCAAGAAATTGGGATTCAAATCTTATCCTAAATTTTACATATTCACATTTTTTAAACATTACTCAGACTTGTTCAAATTACTGAGCAGAATAAGAGGTTCATCTGAATACCCAGAAGATCGCTGGGGTCTTGAAATGGGAAAGGTGGGGTTGGTGAGGTCACAGAACCCCTCTCAGTGCCCTGGTGGCATGGCAAAGAGTATGAGTGCTAAGATCTTCGATGGGAGTTTAAATTCTGCTCTGAATTGATGAAACAGAGTTGTTATTTTATGTCCTCATCCTTGTTTTTGTACATCACCAAATTACTGCACAAATGGCAGTTTGTTTTCCAAAGAGGTCTGGGACCAGAGCAGCAGGTCACAAAAGCAAGGGTTTTATAGTATTGTTTTCCAGCCTCTTTTGGCTGAATTGAATTTCCGTGGGCAAAAGTTTTCTCACAATTCTCTCAAATAGTGCATCAAAACGATGGCCTAGGAAATGTTCAGTGTCTTAGAAAACTGGGATGTAGACAAGGCTTTGTTAGGGAAGTTTGCACCTGCCCCCCCACCCCCTTTTGAGGAGGCCTTCTAATCCTTAAATTCTTCACACAATGGGTATAAATAGATACCAGTGGTAGCTGTCGATGGTTAGCTCGACAGCTTTATATTGACTCGATCTATAAGATGCCAAAACTAAAAATTTTAATAAATTTTGTCAAACAGGTGACCAGTTCAGTCTAACCCATCAAAATGTTTTCTTGTGGCTATAAGCACAGATGTCGGTTTGACAAAAATTGCTAGTCACAGAATAATTTATAATATGATTTTGAAATGCATCCAGCCGTAGCCTTTTAGGAATCCCATCACAGAATATTATTTTATACCATCACATTTTAAAAAGACAACACTGATCCCAGTGAATAGGAAAAGTACAATTAAATGGAAGTGTGTTTTTAGATGGCAGTGCAGGCTGCCTTGCTTCAGCAAAGAAGGTGTTTGAAGTTTAAAAACTGTAAAAGTGGATTTGTAGTAAAGCTCTGTCTGTTTCAAAGTCCCGGTGACTCAACAGCTGTTGGGACTCCGTCTGGAGTGGGCACGGCAGTGGGGAGAATGTTTCTCCTCGGGCGCTGGAACACGATCCCCACGCAGCCCACACATTGCGGAATCTGTGCTCTTCTTTCCTGATTCTTTCCTTTTCTTCCCCCCCCCCCTTCACTTACTCTGATTGATGGAAACACGTGCTGGGAGCTTTCCCTGACGTTCATTCCAAACACTGGAAGTATGAAATGTTAGGGTGGTGCTATGTCTATTTTTGAATGTAAGGCTGTTAATGTAAAGCCTGTGTTGATATATTGGGATGAATTATAATGGTGATATTATTACAGCCTTCAAAGCTGAAAATTTATTATTTTTCTCACCTCCTTTTGGTTGCTGATACTTGATCGTAGGAACATGCTGTGCATCTGGTTACTTTGGGGGGACTTATTTGTAGATTTTCAAAACTGAGACTTGGTTTTATACCTTCTCCAGGCCCCTCCTATCATTGAACAACAAGTCGAAATTCAATCCACTACAGACGTGCTTGGCTGCCCCTTGTTTCCTGGTTACTCTCATTGTTATTACTAACGCTTACAATGAAGATACTTTCGTAAGCGTTGATTTATCATTGATTTTTGCAAATGTAGTACAGAAGAGCATTGTCTGTTGAAACTGCTCGTCATGACTCTTTTTTGCTTTTAAACATTTAATTCATAGCTGTTTTTGTTTAGACATCTGCGTTTTAAAATGTGAAATGTCTTTTTATCTGGGAGGTCATGTTGGATTTAAAAAGCCAACAGAAATTGAAAGCAAGCAATGTGTATGTAGTCCTGGGTAGAAGTTTTAAGTTATGGGGAAAAAAACCTCCAAAAAACAAACAAGCAAACAACCTGTGGGTCAAATCATTTTTAAAGTCTGTCTTGCTGGGGTCCTGGCAGGGTCCAGGTCCCCCTCGATCATTGCCGTAGCTCTTGTTCCTGGTATATTCTTTCACCAGGGAAGTTATTTAATTATTATTCACTGAAAGGATGAATGGGAAAGCAAATGGGACAACTTCACTGAATTTAAGAGCAAAGGCTCATTTCCTTGACTGGAAGACAAAACTTTTTGGTCATAAGTGATAAAAAGAATGTCCACACGTACCGACGCATTATAATACTAGTTAATGGTTAGGTGGTATTTAACTCTATGCCAGACATAGTTCCAAGCACATTACATTTACAAATCCGGGCACTCTTCACAACTGTTTTGTGAGGTAGCAGCTATTCTTAGTCCTATTTTGCAGATGAGAAGACCGAGGCACACGTAGGCTAAGTTGAATTTCCAAGGTCCTGGGCTTTTTAATTGGCTGGGCCCGATTTGAGTGCGAACAGTTTGGTTCTACAGCCCTGACTTGCAGTCATGACTTTCTACTGTGTCTGACAATGTATCATAGGCACACTTCTACGTGGCACGTGCCTGGGCGTGATTTATCTTACCTACCATGGAAGTTCTCTAGAAATACACTTACGTTTAAATGTTAGCAAAGAAAGCTCTTGTATCAGCTCTCTGAGAGCTGATCTTGTCATTTTTTGCTTGTTTATTCCAATCTTTTGAGTTGACTAATAGGTGCGTATATTTGTTTCTCAAAAGTATTGGCTGATGGACCCCAGGGCAACAGGTGATTCATTCCTGTCTTATAAAGATTCAACTACTGCCTTTAAAAGTCAACTTACTGAGTATGCTTATAGCATACAGAATTCAGTCCTCGTTTGTGGTAGGTGTGCATAAAAACGTATAATTAGGATCTGACCCTAAGAAACGTACAGTGAAGTCAGGAAGATAAACAGATAATTTAGAGAAGTAAGAATGAAAGCAAGTCCCCAAAGGAGAAAGCATGGAATCTTGGAATCTTGATTCTTGTGAGCAATGTTTGAAATGATCTAAGCCTCACATGGGTGAGGCGGGTAGGTAAAATCCTTCGGATGAGGGGAGTCCAGCTCTAGAATGAGTAATTTCACCTCTCTGTGACTCATTTTCCTTTCTTCCGGAATGGGGTAATGGTAATGCTCAGTTCCCTCGTCCATCATGAGGATTAAATGAGAGAATAAACACACAGGGTACTTACAACAGTTCTCGCACACAGGAAGTGCTTAATAAACATTATTGTTGAAGTTATCATTTACAATTGAGGAAACTGAATCCCAGAAATATTAAATAATTTACTCAAGGGTAACCCAGGAAGCTAGTGACAGAGCTGGGTTGGAATCCTGACACACACACTCTTAGCATGTTCAATAGAATTGTTGTGAAGCAAGATTCCACTTGACAAGTAATAATACAGAATTTCCACATTTATTTTGGATCCTGAATATAGGCTGAACTTTATGCTGTCCCTTATTTTTAATTCTGGGAAATAGATATTGGGCTGATTTTTTTTTTTTTAATGGTTATATGCCAGCATTATGGAAAAGGGGGGAAAAACTTTACCATACTTTTTTTTCATACGTCATCCAAATTTCAAATGTATTAATTTTGCCGAATGCCATGGCAACGTACATATCTGTTTTTCAGTTCATGAAAGGTATTTTGGGAATTATTGGCTCCTGCATGCCTGAGCGTTTTCGTCTTTCAGCTATAGAAATACACTATGTATCCTCTTCATTTTGTGTTTGTGCTTCTATTCAGAATGAGAATAAAAGCAGTTAGTTTCTGGGTTGTAATATTCTTCAGTGAACGGTGGCTTTCTAAAACAGTCACACCTTGACTGAAATGAAAACTCCGCTGTATCATAAAAGATATTCTAATTACTGCATCTAGTTAAAAGGAGAATAAATCACGGGGAGATTATTTTAAGTGCCTTAAATATAATAAAAAAGAATAATGGACGTTGAACAGCTTGACAAGTTTGATGAATTCAGACTATGGCTGATTTCTGCTGCTTTTCTAATGGAAAAGGAGAGCATTTTACCTTTATGGTATATTGTCAAAGATAATTTTTGTTGGAGAAGATCAGAGGAAACCTTATCGTTGCCGAGCTTGTCATGTACTAGTTATTAGGCAAGGCAGTGCATTATCTCATTTAATCTTACTGAATCCTCCCAGCCTTGTAGGTGACGTTATTCCCATTTTACCTGTGAGAAAAATGAGGCTCAGAGAATTTATATAACTTACCTCAAGGTGCACAGCTGCTAAGTAAGATCAAGTGTGCAGACTCACAGGATCTGGCCTCAGAGTTCACACCCTTTTCTTGTTTATTTAGTTATGTTTAAAGATTTTATTTATCCATTCCGGGGTGGGGGGAGCAGCGAGAGAGGGACAAGCAGATTCCATGCCGAGCATGGACCCCGACCAGGGGCTCCATCTCAGGACCCTGAGATCACGACCTGAGCCAAAACCAAGAGTCAGATGCTCAACTGACTGAGTCACCCAGGCTCCACCCCTTGTCTTTATCGCCTCCATTGTCACGAGATGCTAATTTCATCCCCTTTCCTATAGAAGAGGTGTGTCCAAAAGAGTTTAATGTCTTTGAACCTCTGTAAAATGGGAACAAGCATGTCATCGTGAGCATTAAAGGAGAAAATATATGTAAGCCTCTTTTGCTCAGTGCATAGCACACAACAAATGAAGAGCGCCTGAGAGACTTTAAGTATCACTAACTGACAAATGGTGTATTCCCAGCTGACCATAACTTAAGAGTTTTAGGTTATGTTTAATTCATTCAGTTTTTAATTGTGTCTGTAAATTCAGAATTATGTCTACTGAGTTTCTCTAAACATATTTTTCAGATTAAAATGGTGATGGAGTTGGTAAAAGTATCATGAATTTTCCACTGGGTTTGCCTTCATTAATGTGTAACAATTTATTTAATAAATGTGGACATGGGGCTCCTGGGTGGCTCATCAGTTAAGCACCCAACTCTTGATTTCGGCTCCGGTCATGATCTCAGGGTTGTGAGATCGAGTCCAACGTTGGGCTCTGTGCTGGATGGGGAACCTGCTTAAGATTCTCTCCCTTCTGCCCCTCCCCACTTGCACACGTGCTATCTCACCCTCTCTCAAAAATGAATGAATGAATGAATAAATGAATGAATGAATGAATTTGGACATGATCTTTTTTTTTTTTTTTTTTAAAGATTTTATTTATTTATTTGACAGAGAGATAGCCAGCGAGAGAGGGAACACAAGCAGGGGGAGTGGGAGAGGAAGAAGCAGGCTCATAGTGGAGGAGCCTGATGTGGGGCTCGATCCCAGAACGCCGGGATCACGCCCTGAGCCGAAGGCAGACGCTTAACCGCTGTGCCACCCAGGCGCCCCTGGACATGATCTTAATACTGTTGTGGCAAATTGCTTGGACGTGTGTTTGCATAGATATGTGTGTTGGTCATTGCTGTGTCTGTAGCAGGGTAAAATTGTAAATGGTGGGAAACTTAAATCAGAAGCAAATATTCTTTTATTTTCTCCTTAGGTTGTCTCTGTAAAAGAATACTGTTACTGGCAAAATATTTTGGAATTATTTTTTATCTGTGCAGTAAAAATGAGACACATTTTATGCGGTGGCTACTGCACTTGTATCTCTTTTACACTACGTTTTGGGTGCTAGTTTGCAGGGTTTTTTTTTTTTTTTTCTTAAATCCTCAAAGTACAAGTAATTCCAAATACATAAAATACAGAGATGCTATAGTGCAACTACCTGCCACTTTATGTTTTAAATAATATATGTTTTAAATAATAGTCAAGCAAATTAATCTTTAAGAGTCCCTGTGGACATTTTGCTCTAGTTATACTCAGCTTTCCATTGATGGCATTTATGGAGACTATACTCATGGAAACTTATAGAGACCAACTCTTCTTCGCTACGAATTTCACAGACTTTTAATATATCTTCCTTAAGTATCTTTTGAACTAAAGAATAATATAAAATCATATATTCCTAGGTTCATATCTTTAAACCTATTTTCATACATTTTTTGGTGGTGGTGGTGGTGGTGCTGTGGTAGTAAATATAAATCTAGATTAATGTTGGTTTTAGTCTTTCTTAGTCAAGCATAGGTGGAAAAGTAAATGAGCGTTATTTTGCCTAATGGTTTTCTAACTATGCTAAATAATGTCATATTTTCTTTTCCTTTGATAAGTTGAATCAGCTGAAGAGATAAATAAGTACAGAAGGGATAAGTGGCCGTAATCAGGGATGAACATGTTATCGTCCATCTTGATCCAATAAGCAGATGAATTATTTCACAATTGCATTAGGTAGTAAGTGAGAATACCATTAATTTTGTAGCAGAGGTGCTGGTAGATAAACTCATCTTTCTTGATGTTTTATGATTAAAATTTTATTGTAAATTATATAGCTACTTATTTTGAAAATTTATATTTATAGCTGATTTGTTTCTGAGAAGTTTGCTTCGAATATGTATGTATAAGCATTTAAAGGACAGATTTAATAGTGAGCCAGAATCTAATGTGGTAGCATTAGAACTATTTTTATTAAGAAAGAGAATTTACTGTTGAGAATTTTTGGTTCAGATACACATTAAGGAATTTTAATCCTATAAAATACACTTACAGATACCTGTGTTTTTAAATACTTTGTTGCTACCATATCAAAATGATCGTGCTTTCTTAATTTATAGTGATTTTGATCAAATTAGCTGAATTAGGATAATATATGAGTAGCATAAAAAAGGACTAGTTCTAAAATTGTGAATACTACATTAAAAATGCAATTTGCAACATAAAATGCCATATAAAGGTTAAACAATGTTAGAGATAATATGTGTATAATGAAATTGAGAAAAGAGCATGTAACAGGAATTTATCTCTTCCTTTATGATTGTGGAAGGCAATAGAGAATTTTTGCATTGCCATTATTACTCACTCACATGGTAGCATTTTCAAATTCAGTGGTCTTCAAATAGCATATCATGGAGTTAACTATGTGAAAGAGATAGATACATTTTTACATATACGGGCATCCATACTCCATGACCTTAGCAACGGTGGAGGTCTTATTCTTAAAATATATTTTGTTTTGCTGTATTTTATTTTTCTGTTAAATGAAATAATTTGGGTGAAATGAATATGGGACATAATCTTTCAAAGGAATAGTCAGTGATTGAATTTATAAAGTGGAAAAATGACTGAAGTCCTGTGGATATAGAAGAGATGTTGATAGGCCAATAACAATGGTTTATTGATAAAATAGATGTTTGTGAAAGAGAAGTTGTATCCTTTGCTTTCCTAAGTATGAGGTTTTTATATGTCTCAGTCTTGTATGTTCCTTGTGGAACAGGAACATATTTGTTGACTTATTTAGATAGCTATCTGCCTATATGAAGAATAGTAAATTCATATGTAAGAATTTCTCTAACTTGTAAAAATGTAGTAACAGTGGCTTTTATAATTTCTCACAAAATATAGTTAAACTCTTGATCAGGCAAACTAGGGGACTGGTATAAAAAAAACACAAAAATACAACAAAATACCAAAAAAAAAAAAAAAAAAAGAAAATCAATTACATTTCTCAGTAATGAAGACCTGCAAATAAGTAAAGATCTTTGTAACTAGTCAAAAGAGATGTCATCTAAACTTAATTGCATTGGGTTGAACATCCATTTATTCTTAGACAAAATATCATAATTATTTAGTGAAAAAAATTTTATTCTCTGTTTTTGAAATGTTCTCTTTGTTTTGGGGGTCTGCAGATTTCCTGTGATATGTCCACATCTATTTTTAAATTTATTTATTCTGCTTCTTCAATGTGCTGATTTTGTTATCTTTCAAAAATTCTGAAAATATCTCATCTAATAATTTGTATAAAACCTCTTCCTCATTCTCTCTGTTTCTTTAATGGAATTCTTAGAAGGTTTTTGGAACTTTTCATTCTATACTGTGCCCCCTGATATCTATCTTATATTTTTCTCATTTTTACCTCTCTAATTTCATCCACTAAAACATAAGCTCTATTAGGATCAAAGTCTTTGTTTTGTTCAATAATATAAACCAAATTTTTACAAGAGTGATTAACTCAGAATGGATGCACAATGTACAATAGACTATTTCCTGAATGAATGAATGATTCCTGCATAATTCTGTTTTTTTAGTTAATATGCTTTCATTGCATCTATTCTGCTGTTTAACCCAAGTTCTGTTTTCCTGATTTCAAAAGCTATATTTTTGTCAGTGTTCTAGTTGGTTCCATTTCAAACTTGTTCTTTTATTTTGATTGCTTTTCCTTCTTTTGTCTCTGCTAACATTTTAAATACATTTGTTTAGTCTCTTTCAAATTATTATATTTGTCAAGATCTAAACAAAACAGAAGCTAATCTTCTATCTTGTGTCTGCTGACTCTTCCACAGCGGATTGTTTTGCATATGTTTCTAATTTTTGATTGTGAGCTCATCTTCATCAGGGTGTTGGTTTTCTTTGGAAGTTCCATGTGCTCTGGGTTATGGGAGTTCTTACAAAGTGGTTTTAGGTTAGCTTCTGTCAGTTTCCCAGGAGTTCCATTGGTCTGGGATCAGTTTTTACATTAATTTTATGGCTTGGGGTTCCCAAACTATGCAAATAGTATAAATTTAGATTGTGCAGCTACATATGGAAAATGTTTAGAGGTTTGATTACTAGTAGGCAACTCTTTTTGCCCACCAGAGCCTTTGCCAAAACGATATTTCCTTGCCATTTCCCTGAATCAAGTACTTGGAGTCAATAGCCTTTCCAAATCTTTGGCTTTGTGACTGAATCGTAGGACCTGTTTCTCAGTGGGCATTAAAAGTCCAGCCCCTTTCCCTTAGAGCCCATAGATCTGTTATGGTTTCCAGTTATGTGTTTTCCACTCTGGCTGTGAATTACCTCTGGGAAACTCATTTCTTTTGAGTTTGGGTATGTATTTAACTTTTTCCCACTATTATATTTTATCTGGGATTGCGTGCACACATGTATGTGTGTGTTTGAGCAAGAGTGCATAATCTGTGATCACTATATTGCTGAAATCAGAAGTCCTCTTTCATTTCTAAGCTCAATTATTATGTGGATATTTGCTTTTTTACTTCTGAATGTAGTATGAAATGGCTCTTGAATCTGGAGGGCTTCTGAGCAAAATATTGAACCTTTGTTGTCTCACTTTAATCTATGAAATCTTCCTATAGTCTTCTTAGATAGATAGCTATCTAGAGAAGATACAGAAAATGAATTTGTTGTGCTGTTTTTATATTTGTTGTTTGCTAACGGATCACTGCAGCAGATATGCCTCATATTGCCATAATCTTTCTGTTGCTTCATTTGAATTTAGTATTTAGGGAAAGGCACTGGCATATCAGTATGATAACCAACACTAAAAGTCCTGGGCGAACCTGGACAGTTTGTCACCCTAATCTGGGATCCCTTCCAAAGAGACCAAAGAAATCCTTTCAAGACTTTCCCACTGTGTAGCTTCCTGGCTCAGGCACCAGCTCTGGTGTTATAGTCAGACTTCTTTGTTAGGCCATGTTTTAATATACCCAAATAGTAAAGCTAAATATCAATCTATTTAAAAAGGGGGCCTTGAAATGATCCTCATCCTATTACATAGGACAAATGTTCCCAACCAGTGAGAGGGTCTAGGAACATCATCAAGATTTATTTTATTTAGGTTGCCTGTTAGTGGGGAGGGGCACTGGTGGATCATATTTTAGAGCTACATTCAATATTGTGGCTCGGCTGAAAAGCCTGCAAGACTGCATTTCATTGTAGACATCTGTGAAGCAAAGCAGAGGCAAATAAGAGCAAACTCATTTACCAGTAATGCAAATCAAAGGAGCAAGTGGCAACACAATCACTCCTAACACCTTTGGCCTTTTTCTCTTGATTTGAACTAAAGACATGTGTCTGCCCTCTGAATCCAGACAAGCAAATGAGGGCCCACCGTCAAGTTAACCATTACCTGGGTGACTCTCCGTGTGCTGTTGGTGCGGTGTATTCTCCTGAATTAGAATCTGTTCCTCACTCCTGGCTGCAGAAGTCCCATAGCACGGGACGCAAAGGGGAGTTGCTTATGTAGACATCAGTAACCTGTCCTGCAAGGGACAGAACGCCCAGCAGCCCCTCCAAAAACAACTTCTAAGTTGTGAAAACTTAGAAATTCTTAAGATCTTTGGCCACAGCAACTGACCAAAAAGACCCATTCCTCAGCACACACATACACACACACACACACACACACACGTGCATACACCCATCTCTCTATTTCATGGGAATGAGAATCTCCTATTGTTAACAGCACATAATTCAAAGTACTAGGCAAAAGGGGAAGGAAACAGTTGAGAAAGGAAGGTAGTGTGGGCAGAACGCTAGAGCACTTGTTTTCAGTTTTTTGCAAAGAGTGATACCATAGTACTTTGCTTTTTCTTAAAGCCTTTCAAGTCTGGAAGTACTTTCAGGAGTGTGATGGGAGACACAAAGAAAGAATGCTTTTGGTCCACATTTTTTCAATTGTACCAGTAACGAATCTCGAAATATAGACTCCCCCCAAATTTTAAAATATTTATTTATTGTTTATATCCTCAGTCTTTGGAAATCTGTCTTGTGGTAATTCCAATAATATGATTTGAATATAGTATTCTGTCATATGTCTTATATGGTGGGGCAGCATTCAAATAACTATAAATTTTCTATTTTCTGATAGTGTTGACTACAGCTGTGCTTTTGCAAAGTCACTAGTTTTTGAAAGTCTTCATATGTTTAGGGCGGCACTAGGTTACTATAATTACATTCATGATAATTCTGTTCTTATAGATTTATTCCTGTAGAGTAATGGTTTCATGGCCTGAAGCTGAAAAGAGGTTTTTGGAGCTTATGGTTGCCTCCCTCCTTTGCTCCCCACATTCCTACCGTTGTTATATAAGAACACATTTTTGAATATTGGAGGAATTAAGTTTTTAGAACTTTCAAGAGTAATATTTTTTTCTGTATTTCACAGTAGGAAAAAAATGGATGTATTAGTTTAAATGTTCTGAGATTCTTGAAGGTCATGACATGAGAAACATAACAAAATATTACTGTTGATATTACTTCTATGTATTTGCTAATGAAAGCTTTATAATTTTACAGTCTAGGGAGTACTTAAAACATAACAAAGATGACAAGAAATAATGACTTTAATATTTTACATTGGGGCCAGATTAGTCTGCTAAAAAGTATGAAGTATAGTTTTATGTAGAATGTGTCTTAGATCTTAGATCTAGAAAGTAGAAACACATTTTTTTTTTTTAAATAAAAGCTTCACTAAGATCCTTTTATGGATTTACTGGTTTGTTCTCATTTGTCATTGGACTGTTTCCAGATGTAAAATATTACTTTCTTGAAATTGCTCTGGATTCTACTATCAAGACCAGGTGTATGTTGTTTTATAGCCATTTTCCTTCTGATTTTTAAGCTGAAACTCATAGAATACCTTCAACTGATAATTTGTTTCTCTACCTATTAATTGGACCAAGGCCTAAACTCTGTATTTTTTTCATTTTTCTATTCCAAATTTATTTCTGCTTCAGTTAGTTTTTGTCTAGCAAAAAAGGAGATGATGTTGCTCTCTTTTTTAGAATTTTGTCTCTAAGAAAAAAATACATTTTATTGTTGCTGTTCTCAATTAAAGTAAGGTTCACAGACAATGAAAAGAATTAAAAAACTGACCTTTAAGGTTTGGTAGTATTACAGTTTTCTTCTTTCCTTCTACTAAATCAGAAATAAAGAGTGTGTAGTACTTTTGTTTTTAATAGGGCAGTTTTGAAAATTTATGCTTACATCTTTCCCTTTCTTTTCTGTTGCTTGTATCTTAACTAAAAGAAGAATGGCCTCTACACTTCTATTTTCCCATTTTAGTAGAGAATTTGGATTCATTGTAGACTGCTAAGATTTCCCCACCTTGACAATTCATGGCACAACCTTTATCTTCATGTACCGTAGGAGTTTGCTAATCATGACTTAAGCATTGCCGGTAGAGATCACACTGAAGTTGAAGAATTGAGAGCACCAGCCCTGAAATGCTGGACATCGAGCCTCTTCCTAGTGGAAGATCAGAACAGTTTCCCACGAAGTGTGGTGTTGTTGGCAGTCTCAGTGCACATTATAACCTGTTGTTAGCCAGAAGGTGTTAGCTATGGCGAGGTCTCTTTATGGAGAGTGCAACAGAGCACGAAGAAAGGAACCAGCACCTCTGTTTTCTTGTCTGTACAGTGAGAATAAGAATTGCTCGTGCACATTTGTTCTGAGAACGGATGAGACACATTAGACTGGCACACGGTAGAGTTTTTTTCACTCATTCTCCACTGTGTCATTATGTTCATGTGCTCACAGGAACGTAGTGGAATATAAAGTAACATAATGGCTTTTTAAAAGATCTATTTATTTGTTTTAGAGAGACAGAGAGAGAGAGAGAGAGCATGTGCATGTGAGTGGGGGGAGGGGCCAAGGGAGAGGGAGAGGGGAAGCAGACCCCAGCTGAGCGTGGAGCCCGATGCCATCATGACCTGAGCCGAAACCAAGAGTCGGGCACTTAACTGACTGAGCCACCCAGGGTCCCGGTTCTTAAATCTTTAAGATTTAAAATTTTTATAGCAGTTTTAGGTTCACAACAAAAGTGAGAGGAAGGTTCAGCGATCTCCCACGTACCCCCTGACCCGGTCTGCACCCTTCCCCCACTATCAACATCACTCACCAGGCCGGCACATTTGTTATCGAGGATGAGCCCACATTGACACAATATAATCCCCCAAAGTCTGTGGGGTTCATTCTCAGGGTTGTACGTTCTATGGGATTGGACGAATGTGTAATGACATATACCCATCATTATAATACCGTACAGAATATTTTCACTGCTCTGAAAATCCTCTGTGCTCTGCGTGCCCCTCTCCACTTGGCTGCCAGCAATCACTGATCTTTGTATTGTCTCCATAGTTTTGCCTTTTCCAGAATGTCATGTAGTTGGAATCATACAGTCTGTAGCCTTTTCAGATTGGCTTCTTTTACTTAGTAATATGCATTTAAGGTTCACATCATGATATTCTAAAAGCTATAGATATGATAGATTTCACAGTCTTGCAAAGAAGGCTGTTTAAACTGAAATTTAAATTTAATTTGAGAAGAGTCCTCATTTGCTTGCTCAAAGAACAGTGGGGTTGCGGGAGGGACGTAAGGCAGCTCCTAACTTTTAGGTCCCAACTCCTGCTCTACTGTCTCACTTTGTCATACAGTGGGGAAGTCTGGGTGACATTGCAGTGGTCGGAAACCTAAGCTTTCTCTTCCCATCGGGGAGGAGAGTGGGGAGTGACTGACCAGGAAGTGGAGAGACTTCTGAATTCCCCCATCCCTTTCCACTTCTTCCCTCCCTTCCATGCATATACTGGCCCTTCCTCAGTTACATGTCCCTGCCCAGTAAAGCATTCACAACGCCCTCACTGCGCCTTTTTCCTTCATGGCACTTCGCTACCTGACCTATTTGTGCATTCTTTTATTGTGTGTCTCTGTTCTTCTCTCCCTTCCACCCCCACCGCGTAAGTTCCATGAGGGCCCAGTCTTGCGCGTTACGCATCCTCAGTGCCTGGCACACAGGGTAGACGCCCAGCAAATTTTTGTTAAAAGAAAGAGCAAAGGGATGAAGAAGGAGAAATGAGACATCGAGAAGTGTAGGAACACTGAGGAAGAAGACAGAAATATGGCGATGATGAGTAGTCTTATACACATTCGAGATAACAGAACATTGTCAGTACTGAAGGAATTTATTAAACGCTCACCATCTAAAAAATTATGCTCGCGCTATTCTTGTGTGTTGGAAGGGGCTTAGGCAGTGTCACCTGGAGATTCAAAGTTACATTTTTGTTAAATGTTTCCTCGTGGAAAAGTCAGTCAGGGTTGCAGGAGGTCTAGGAACTTATCTTTGAAGATACTTTCTCATGAATTTCCAGCTCAGACTTGCAGCTTTTGGGGGCTGAGGCTGCTAGGTGATCTTGAGAGCAGCTGGAGAGGCTCTAATGGGGTCCAGCTGTGTACCCAAAGAACGCACCTTCTCGGGATGACATTAACCGGGTAGACCCCTGCCCTCCCTGGTTTCCTTTGGGCTTTATGGGTCTCTGTGGTCTGTTGCATTGATCTTGCATTTTCAGGTTTTACAGCAATTCTAAACATGTGAGGGTACATATTTGTTCTTTGATGTGCCCTTTGATAGAAGCCAGAGTACTTTACCTGGGCCTGTCTTTAATAATGATGGGGGGGTCGCATGCCCTGTGGCAGTGGGCTTCCTGGGGAGGCTGGTTTAGTGTCGGCTTTTCTTGAGGTTGTTGATGGGCAGACTTAAATCATGGGTGTTTCTTGTCTTATTTTTGAAAACGAAGTATGTTAAAGATAGACCTGTAGTCCTGCTGATGTTTTGTTTTTCATCTTGTGTAATTGTGGCCACTTGCTAGAAAAGACAGTAAGATGGAAAGGAACATTCAGGGACACAAATGGCAATACTTATAGAACTGTATGGTGGTTGTAATTTCCTATATTTTTAGTCCTGTATTTTATCCATATCTACATCCACATTAGAAAGCAGTTATTACATATCCATTTCACAGATAAAGAGTTAAAGCATATGAATTTGAGAGACCTGCTCACTGGTTTTTGTGGATAGAACCTAAATTAGAATTCAGTGCTCTTGCCACTAGATTTGTGAAAAAATAGAAGACGGTCATCAGATTTCTATGGACTCTTTCAAGGAAAAAGGGGAGAGTGTTCGCCTTTTCCAAGTAGAACTCAGAGTATGGAAATAGAATCATAGAACCTTGGCATTTGAAGGGTCTTAAAGGGCACCTTGCATTCTTTTCTTTTTTTAAGATTTTATTTATTTATTTATTAAAGAGACAGAGAGAGAGAGAGAGAATGGGCGCACAAGCAAGGGGAGGGGCAGACACAGAGAATCTCAAGCATACTCCGGCGCTGAGTGCAGGACCCAATGTGGGACTCGATCCCGCGACACATGAGATCATGACCTGAGCTGAAACCAAGAGTCAGACACCTAACTGTCTGAGCCACCCAGGCACCCCGGGGAATCTTGCACTCTTAAGCTGGCCTTGCCTCTTCTGTGAGACTGCAGAGTGAGGGACTCAGCTGTGCTTGGATCTCTCCATTGTTTATATTCTAAATATATGAAACTAATGAGAGAGTTGGACAAATCTCCGTAGGCTATGGCCAGTGGCACTTAATAGAGGTGGTCACATCATGATTTTCTATCTTCCTTTATTTTCCAGCCTTCCTGGGCCACCATTCCTCCAAAAGAAATCACCTCCCTTGTGTTCTGCCTTTAATTTGGAAGAGATTGGTTTGGAAGAGCAGCTAAAGGCACGCCCCTTAAACAGCCTCTTAGGAGCTGGTGTGACTAGCAGATGGTACCTGAGGTTTGGGAACTTAGGGCTAGCCATGGCACACCGACGATGGGATTGTGTGATGGTGATGCTTAGTAGTTCCTGAAGCCATCTTCAACCACATCATTAGAATTGACAGCTGTTTGTGGAAGACTCACCCATGAATCATAAGCTAGGTGATTCCTTTTTGGAAATAATACTGTGGGCTTGAAGCGTGTAGACCTTACATTGCTAAAAATGACCCACTTCCCCTGTTTACTCCTAATTACTTTCTTATTTGTATGAATTTATTAGTGGTATAAATCCAACTTTGAAGTCATACATTGGGGGCAAACTCTATTTAACGAAATGTAAATTTGGCACATTGCTGTCCTAAGCCAGTTTTATGTTATTGATGATTGGTTTTCTATTTAATCAGGGAGAAGAATTTTTTTTTTCTAAACAGATATGCCATATTATGCTCTTTTTTTGAATATAGTATTGATTGGTCATGTCTGATGTTCATCAGACTAAGCAAAGTATGTTTGTATTAGTTGTCTTAAAGGGGCTTTTTATTCTTAAACACTAATGAACCCGATAATAAATCTTCAAAGGTGGAATACAGCCAAGCACAATTTATAATTTTTCTAGGCTCTATTGATGTCCCTAGCCACCCAATGAAGACTGGAGTCATTCACATGATAGGCAGGAGAATACAGACACCATTTATTAAGTGATGATTATTGATTATATTGAGTTGATGAATATTAGCTCTGATATATTGCTGCTCACAAAATAGTAGTGGCCATATCAGTAGAAAAATTATCCTAATATGTTATGCATCAGATACACACACACACACACACACACACACACACACACACACGTATCTGTATTCCTGATCATATATATCGCAACTGTGACTTGGAAAGCTTCATTCTATTTGCTACCTTTGTTGGGACTCATAAAGTAACCTAATTGTTCTCCTTCCTCCATTGTTTACTTATTGAATCCTTTTTTGATGCCAACTGCTAAATACTGAGAATAAAAAGATCAGTAAGACACAGTTCCTGTCCTCAGGAGTTGAAAGTAAACTACTCATTATCTGGCACTCCCCGAGTGGTATAAGAAACCTGTAGAGAAGATACTCTGGTAGCCCAGAAAGTACTTACTCTGCCTCAGAAAAGCAGTCAGACATTTTTGACCGTGAGTATCGTGCAATCTAGTGGTAGTTTCATAGAAAGTCTGTTTCAGAAGGGCCCTTCCCTACATCTTTAGTTTTTATTAGTTATAATTTCTTCATGCTTCTGTAAAAACGGCTTGCTGTTCATTTTGAACACTGTTTTCATGTTTTTTTTTTTTTTAAGTGGGTATCTTTTTCATTTTGCTTTACTTTCCTCCTGGCTCTTATATATATTTAAAAAATATTTTTATCCATATCTAATTTCTGCAAGTTTGAAAAAACTTTCCAAGCAGTCACCTCCTGACCCTCTTTTTCCCTTAGCTGTCCCCCCTCCCAAGGCCATCTCCCTTTCTTTAGAGCCCCCGCATAATGCTATTCCTTTACGGTCCAGCCATCTGCCTGTTTTAGCCTCTTCCTCACTCTCTCTGTTTCTTCTATATAGATTTCCCCATATGTCTGCTTCTGCCTTTATCCACAAGTCCAGACACTCCTCCAAGGCTTTCTAACCACCCCATCCTGGTGTCCCGTCTGTTCATAAATAACTCGTTCATCCGCTTTGGATCCCCAACCCCCACTCTTTCTAAAAAGAGTGTGCAAATAAACCCAAAGTGCACGGAGCCAAGATGCACAGCGTAGTTGTGATTCAGAATAGACTTTCTCCTTCCCATCACCTGTTTCAGTACTGTTCTTCGCTGCTTGCCTGCTCTGTAATATCTCCATAACTCCTTTGCAATTTTTGTATAGTACTGGATGCAAAGTTATTTAATATCTTCATGGGAAAGTTTTTGCCTCTTCCTGGCAGACCATTTTGCCCTAACCAGTTACTCAATCTTTTTGTGCTGCCTAGCGGTTGCTATTCTCGGAGGAGTCACGTTTGAACCTTTTGTTCTTCAGAAATTAACGTAATATGTCAGAAACAGCAGTCTCCCTGCCCGGGTGCTTGGCAACCCGAAACTCGGTAGATATGTTCTTTTGCAAGTCTGAGTTCTAGAATATGAGCCACCAGAGGAGTGTCACAGAAGAACGTGCAGAAATGGCAATGTTGAGGGCTGTCAGAGGTTCTAGATATTTAAAATGTCCCACATTCTCCTCCTAGCTTTGTGTACTAGTGACAGTCCCCTCCCTCCTCTACATTCAAGAGTAAACACTGGCAATTTGCTTCCCTTTAGAAATGTGTTACTGTAGCCATCACAAAGTTGTTAATGTTTTTCCTTCCCAGTGTCGGTGATAATTTTACTCACAGAGTCCCTGCAGAGATTTCGCTCAGCAGGAAGTAGATCTAGGTAAGATTGCCTTGAAAGTTGATCTAAAAAAACAATAAATGCTAGCTATATTGTTCCATTTATTTAAAAAGGAAATCTGAGTATAACTAACTTGATTATAGGGTATAACTAGTGAGAGCTAATACGAAGGAGTTATGCAATGCCTGGGACCTCATTCCCCACCCGCCCCCTTCTCTGTAGAGAAAGAAAAGAAGTTACTGATTACAATGATTCACACTATATTTCAGTAAGGGTGAGACCACGGTGAGAATGAAAGATGGAACTGTTTACTCCCGAGATGTTGAGAAGATCTAAACTCTGTAGCTCTCCTGGAGTCCCGTGGGAGCTAAATATTTTACCAGGAACAAAATCAAAAGTCTCTAAAGAATAAGGCATTTAGTTTTAAATGCCTCTGACTTTCTAAAGAGTTCTTTTTGTTTATATTCAAGAAACAGGTTTTAACTGCAACAAGAACATCGGAACCCCAAAAAGAGAAATGTTGAAAAGACACTAAAAACAACAACAAAGGGACACATATTACTTTGAGCTTCTTTTTGGAATTTCAAGTCAGTCAGTAATGAAGAAATGTGAATTTCTTGGAGAAATTTAGCTGAGGGTCCTAAGTATTCCTTTTAAATGACACCGATGCATCAGCCAATTATGCTTAATATTTTTGCGGTTATTGAATTTCCACGGGATTCTGATCATTAGATGTGCACAGATCCAAATTTGTAGCTTATGGATATTTTTGCTTTTGCATCTTGGCAAAAATGTGCTCTTAGTATATCATAGACTCAGGAAGATTCAAAAGTTACCACTAATTTAAGAACAGTTGTTGGTTAGAGCACAGTTTTATTCCAGTGTATTTCCAGATTTATTGACTGTACAGATATGTAGTGTATTATAGGGAACCTCTGGGCTATTGACTAGATATGAATGGATTGGGTTATGGTGATGGTTCTAAATGGGTGTACATAATAGAAGAATAAAATTCTGGGCTTCTCTTTTATTAGATGAAGTTGTTTTTCTTACCCATACCGAATGACCACATGGGAGGTACCTAAAATCTTATTAACACCCACCCTTCAATGCATTTATTTTTTATGTGTATGCAGACTATCATGCATCTCACAGATCATGGGGAAAATATTTCTTTGCTCTTGGAATGTCAGCGGAAGGACTAGTGGCAGTCTCATATGACAGATTTTTCAATTTCAACTCTCTTGCTCCCTACTAATTAGAATCATATGGTCATACACTTTAGTTTTTTTTTGAAACAAATTTCTAAAGATTCAGCAAAATAGTTTCAAGGTTACCTTTAAGCAGGTACGAATATCTTAGCTCTTCTTCATGCTTTCTGCTCAATTGGCTGTGGTCTGTGGGAACTTAATTAGTTGAGGTTCAGTGCTGTTGATTTACACCGGGGGTGTGTCTATACTTAACGTTTTTATAACAGAAGATACATTTTGCTCTCATTATTGGTTTTTTGTTTGTTTGTTTGCCACTTGGAAATCTTGGGGAAGGTCATCGTAGAAAGTTTTTAGATTTTCAAATTGGATTCATCTCTGTTTCCCCAAAAGAAGCTCAATAATGTCTACGTTTTGTTCACTTAGCCTGTGTTTATGGGGTGCTTATGACGCGGATGGCATTGCGTTTTTTAATTGCTGGTACCCTGAATATTTCGAGAACACAACCTTATAGATTCGCTGTGTGTTTGCAGTATCATCTGGTTGAATTTGCACCAGGCTATCCAGGATGTAAATTCCAACCATCGATGGTGTTTATAGATCTCAGAAGAACGAGAGATGTGGATCTGATATTCGCTGCCTCAAAAGTTCCCATTCTTTGGAGGGATTTGCTTATATTCTTATAAACAGTTTCTCACCAGTTTTCTTTCTGGAGAGAAAACAGTTGCGTTTTGACTTATTGCAGAACGGAGATCCTTCCAGATTCTCTTGCTGTTACAGGCCCTCTTAATCTTTGCTCACCTGATTTAGATGAACTTCCATATGAGCCACCAGGACAGTGGTTATGTTGTCAACTCTGCCTTACAGGCTCACTTTAGTGAGGGGACGTCGGTGGTGACTTGGCAGCCTTGTTGGCAAGGGGAGACACACACAGCTGAGCTAGCCACTTCTCCCCTCATCTCCCCTTTACTGTTTTTTACTGAAGAACTTGTGTTGGAGGTACACGATTTTACCTTGCCTAGGCTTTTCAGGTGAAATTCATTTGTTGAGATTCCCTGGGATAGTTTGGTTCTAGCATCTTGGGGGATTGAGCCTGGAACAGAATTCTTGATTTGGGGTTCGTGGAAGGAAGGGGAAGTGTCCCTAAATATATATATGCACCTTTAGGTTTTGGGGAGAGTGTGTATGGAGTTTCTTAGGTTCTCAAGAAGATTCAGTGACCTAATGTTAAGGCACACTGACATGGAAGAATGGTCAAGATCCAGGGTTAGTTATGGCCCCAAAATTGGCCTGTTGTTTGTCATTAATCTGAAAGCCTCAAAGCACCTCAGAGCAGTGAGAGAGCCACAAGTTTCCACCCAACCTTTTCTCTGAGTGCTTTAAGGATTTTAGGTCGAAATACCTCTGTATCATAGAACATTTCCTTGACCTTCCATAACAAACACCTAAGGCTAATGTGGCCTCGCACAGTGGAAGAGGTGAAGTGAGCTCCATGCATGAAAACGAAGAGCAGCCTTGATTACCAGTCAGATCCCTTGTTAGATAGACAAGAGTGATGTGTGCAGAAAGGTGAATTTTTTGTTTATGTTTCCTGAAGTGTAGCACATTGCTTTCCTCTTTGTGGGTCTCTAAGTACACTGTTGAGTCCAGTGGGACTCCAAAGGGACTACTGATGACACACAAAAATATCGGACAGCTGGTTGACAAAGATACTTGGGATGGTGTTATGAATGGCTCCATGAGGTCAGTGCTAGTCTCTATCAAGGGCAAGAAAACGCTAGAACACACACCTGTGGCTCAGGAGCCTTGACAGTGCTTTCACAGCGCCTCCAGGGAAGTGCGTTTGCAGATAATTATTGTCAACAATAAGGACCAACAGCTTATTTTGTCTTTTCTCATTTCTCATCGTTCCGCCATGAAACTGGGGTAAACGTCACGGTACAGTGCAAAGCTCCCACGGCTGCTGGCTCAGCATGGAGGGCAGGCAGGAATGAATGAGCTTTCCATCTCTGCATACATGAGGATTGTTTGCTGTGCGTACAAGCTTTGGGCCAGTGATCTGGGAATTGAGTTGTTAATCGAACCGATTTTAGCATTTTTAATCATGTATTTTAATAGGGAGGTAACAGAGGGTAGGGGCCTCTTTGGCCTTTGGTGCCAACAACAGTTGGTTTGAGACCCAGGACTTAATGCGGTTATTTAACTTCACCGTGCCTAATTTTCTAATCTATAAAATGGGGTTAATTATAGGTATTTTGCAGGGTTGTATTGGCGATTAAGTAAGATAATGCGTTTCAGGTTTCTACTGTAAATAAGACCATCAAATTTACTTTTCCTTATTATTAAAAAGCAAAGTAAAATTGAGGGATTGGGAATTTCACCTACTGTCTTTAATTTAGAATGTGATAGTTCTCCAGTACGGTTAGAAGGGTAATTTTCTTTGTAGAGGGTCATTGACCTTCAGGGGAAAAAAAAAATCAGTCAGCCAAATGTTATATGGAAGTAAAAAGCAATGTCATTTAATTGTTTGTTTTGTTTTGTTTAGGTAGAGATTTAAAATGTAAACTCACCTGATTTGGAATTGATCAGAATATGTAAAACTTTATTTCGAAAATACAAGAGAGAGTTTAACACTATACCTAAATCTGACATAAAGGTGAAGAAGGCTGGCTTTCTAGAGCAAATTAAGGGGAAATAGAGGAAGACAGTAAAGAGAGGAGGGGAAAAGTGATAGCGCAGACATCTAGAAGAAAGGTAAATCCACGCTCAGACTTAAAGGTAGGAAGGGGAGATGAAGGGAGAACGCAGGAAAAGGAAGAGAACGAAGGGACCAGAAAGGTGAAAGGAGATGGGCTGGAAAAGTTCTGAAGCCTTAATTAACTGATCTTGTCACACACAGCTGTTCATTTGAGTAGTGGGCCTCCAAGTATTATTCCTTTTTATCACTGCCTTTTGAAATGCTAATTAGATAATTGACCATTGTTCCCAGGTCTTTGGTTACTTTTTATTCTTAAACTTTTAGAGACTAGTCCTTGAATGGGACCCTCAGAGCCGCACACCAGATGGGAAATTATTCTCCGCCTTATAGTTGCCAAATGACCACCACCGTACTGCTTGGGGTCTGTGAAATCCAGCTGAGAGCCAGATCTAGCCTGAGGGATGGTTAGCACACTTCTCGTGATAGTCCTTCCTCAGTAGGTCTTTATTTTGTAATGGTGAAGGGGGCTGCCTTTTTATTTTACACAGATTTATCAGATTTACTCTAATCAGTAACGAGTCTTCCTGACCATGGCAAGCTCATCCGAAGCCTGTCTACAAATGATTAGTAGGACGTCTTCAATTTCCTATGAAACACAAGGGCAGGCGTCCGTGGGCGAAGAATATGTTCTTCTTCTACCTCTGCCCTCTTTAAGTCGTAGTCGTTTTTGTTTTTTACAAAAATCGAGTTAATGTACATGAAAGCATTTTGAAGAATATGACACTCAGCACAAATGTAAGCTTTGATTTTATTATCACTCCAGCTAATTATTGATAAATATCAAGGGGTAATAATGTATCTGTGAATCTTGCAGGGGACACTCTTTGACCCACAGGACACTATCTAGTAGAGAGATGCCAGTTCTACATATTTTACAGAGGACTAATCACTGTTTTTAGATATACACGCAATCTCATATCACAGAACTTCCCTGTGGTCTTTTGCTCTGTAGAGGCAATAAAATAGCATGTCTATTGTTTTCTATACGATCATTAAAAATTATTAAACTGGATGTTATACAATTGATCTCACTGATGTCTTTTAAATTTTTTATGAATATTTCAGTGTAAATTTTCAGAAGCTTTATGAGAATAACTGACTTAGTTGTGATCCTATAAGGTGGAGTATTGATGGTGTTTGCCATTTTAAATTTAGGTGAACGGAAATTTTATTAATCTGGCAAGAATATCACAGAAAAATTCTGTGCCCTCAGGCCATTTTTCAAAAATACAAACATGTTTTTTAAAGGAGATACAATGTACATTGTGGAATATTTTACAAATAATGAAAAATAAAAAGGTGAAAATAAAGTTCTCTTTTAATAGTTAAACTCTTATAATAGTGGATTGTGTTGTCTGGTGGTCTTTAATCATACACACACACATTTATGTGATTTTAGATAATTTAGCTTTTGTTTATGGTTATATAATCTTTTTATTTTCAATTTTTATACTTGCACTTTTTAAAATTGATTTCTGTCAGAGATATGTGTATTTTTGTTTCGTGGATTTATTTAACTAGTTTAGTTTTCCTGTTTTCTAATTTATTAATATGTTTTTAAACTTACCATTCTTTTGTTTTCCTTTTAAAATACCAGCTAATTTGGAATGCCACTCATATTTCTAATAGATTATCATCTTTGGCCTTTAAAATGTTCATAACCGATTTCTAGGTTTACTGCAGTGTGTCAGTAAAGAAACAGTATGGTTTCTTTTTAAAATTTATTACCGTCTTTTTGTGTCTTAATAAATGATGATTTGGGGGAAATCTTTAATGGATATTTGAAAAGGAGGGTTATTCTCTATAATGTTCATTTTAATTTGCTTTTTAATTTTTTATACTTTTACTTAACTGGATTGTTTGTGGACCTAGACAGATGCGTTAAATTCTTACCCCCCAAAATGATATTTCTGCCATTTTTCATGCCTAACCGTTCATGATGGCTACGTGTTCATGATAGATTATATTTCCATCTCTGATCTTCAGTAGTGCGTCTTTCATTATTATTATCTCTTTGTTCCTTTTCTTTCTATTCCAAGAGAACTTTTCAAGTTTACCATCTTCATGCTGACATATTTTCTACAATTTTATGCAGATTTTAATTTTGTCAACACAGTTTTACTTTTCTGATGGTGTTTTATCCATCTACTTTTATATCTCTTCTCTCATGTTTTGTCTTGCTATCTGTTTGGTAGATAATGCTCTATTTTATATAACCATCAAAGGTAATGCTTTCTAAAATATGCTTTTATTTTTGTAGGTACCAATGATTTTCAAAGTCTGGTTTCTCTTGGAATCAGGAGAGTATGTCTACCTATATTTTAATTGGTAGATTGTTCCCTCCCCATAACACTTGTAAAAATAAGTTGAACTTTGGTTATTTCCAAAACCACCCTTCTGTATTCTTTAGGGTGCTGGAGCAGAAACTACGTTTCTACTTTTCCAGCTAGCGCTCCTATTAGCTTCTGCCAATAGGAGGCGCTAGAGGAAGATTGGAACGCTGGTGGAGCAAGAAGGGACTTCACCCTTCCTGCTGTCCTCATCACCCTGGCAGCAACAGCTGTTTCCATTTTTTATTTTTTTCCCTACATTTCTGAAATCAGCCTGCCGGTACTTTCTCCTCAGAGCCTCTCCCTTGGGCTTCTAGGCTGTACAACTCACCCTCTTCCCTTTGTTTCCCCAGCCCTGGGCATGGTAGCTGTTTCTGGTTAACAGCTGTTGGGTGACTCTTAATCTACACCAGAGAACTGTAGATAATGTCGCTTACGCCACTCATCCAGCCATACTGGTTCAGGAGGGTGGCAGTCTTCCATTAGTTAGCCTTGTAGAAACTTCCTTTAAAACATAAGACTTCGGAAAGAGGATGATACTATACTGATGTCTCAGATCTTAAAAAAAAAATTCTATCTAGATGTTTATTGTCAAAAACCTGATCCTATCTTATAAACGCCGTGTATGTCACACTTTATCAAGGGTAAAAGGGTTGTTAAAATAACCTGTATCTTTTAGGGCGGGGGTGGGTAGCTTAGCAAAGGGCACATGGCCCTCATTAGCCAACTCTCAGTGGGGGAGCTAGAGAAATAAAGTAGAGATGAGAGTAAGCCAGCAGTTCTGGTGTGGTTTTCTTGGAGGATAAGGTAGGGAGGATACCCATGTGGGAGAAAGGAGGTATTATCTTATGAAATCTGACTTACCATGCAGTTTGCTTTTGGTGTTGCAAGGCAGTAAAGAGGTTTATTGACGGCTATATTAGGTCATTGCAGCGCATGACATGTAAATCAAAGTGTTATTCCTCAGTAGACGCTGAGAGATAACATTTACATAACTTGCTTTTAAGGTAATGAGTTAAGTTCATTATTTCTTTATTACTGTAACTGTTTCAAGAAAGTTATTTTCATACTAAAAATACTTCCTCTCCTGCTTGAATCTGATTTGTCCTAATTTTTGCATGACGTTATAATCTATTGTTAGGAAATGATAATTCCATTTATTTTTGTTTCAAGGGGAAAATTGTTAACCAGCTGTTTCAGTCTCTCCAAATAAACTCGCTTCCAGAATTCCTAGTAAGTAGCAAGGCTGATTGATAGGAGTGTCACCGTTTCCCTGACCCTCTCTGCCTTGTCACTATGACATAGTGCAGAAACCAAATAAGAAATTTGAGCAAAGGAAAAGATCCCACGGCCTAGATATTTCACAACTAGATAATGAGACTCTGAATTATGAAGAATAGACTGAATGAAGAAATATCACAAATCCGTAGTGGCTTAAAGAACACAGTGATTTCAGAGTGAAATCTTTTTACATAAATTTTATGGTTAACTAGTAATAGGATAAAACTCAGAGCAATCTAAGAAAATTATGCTATGATTTGAACCTAATGAATGGCAGCCTTTCCTCTGCTATTCTCTTTAACCTGCCTATTGCTTTATTATTATTATTTTTTTGTACGATCAGATTCTCTTTAACCAGTTCTTTGCTTGTAACTACAACTGTGTTCCTCTTCAACAGTGGCATCTTCCTTTATAAATTCACAGAATATGATCTTCAGGGAAAAAATGTAACTCAGCTTTGCATGGTTTACATAATGTGATAGTCTCATATTTACTATGTGGTTAACAAGAAATAACTGTTACCAACAAAAATCAGGGAATTTAAAAACAAGGAACATTTTGCTTGGGAGCCTATGTATATCTCTATATAAATACATATAGACATCTATAAACATCATCGATCCCACTCATATGCCCATGCCATATATATGTGGATGTGGGATGATGCTTGTTTTTATATATACAAGTCTATATTTATATAGCTGAAGAAGTGAAACATATTGCTTTTTATTTAAGTGACTCAGTGCGTTTATAGACAAGCTTTATTTTACAGCTCTTTATCAATGCTGGGCTGATTAAATATTACTAATGGTTTGGTCTTCTGGTAGTCAAAGTTTGACAGGGTAGGTCGATCCCTAGAGACATTCCTGTGCTGTCAGTCCCTTTACGTTGGGTAAAGAATCTCTAGGAAAATTATTATTCTTTGACAGAAATTAAAATTTGCTTTAGGTAACTTGATATATTTGAATTATTTATGACATTGCTTCCAGTTGCTATGGGTATGTTTGTAATTGGGGGGAGGTCTTTAGGGGATGGGAAGGTGGAGGGATTAGAAGATTCTCATGAGCACTGAACTGAATATTCAGTCCCCTGGTAAAGTGTAGAGGGAGGAAGTGAGGCCCGTAATTTCTTTCTTTTCACGATTATTTGGTAACCACAGTTCATACTTTATATTTTCTGTAGAGTATTTTTAACAGCTTGCCTTTGTAGTTGGGAAATGACACTTACCTGGATTTTCTCAGGTTCTTTATTTATGGCATCAGTGGGGACTGCTGCTAATTAGCTATAGAGGAGACAATGAGGATACATGTGTACTAAGCCAGAAAATTCCAAGAAGAATGCAAAGACCCTAGAGTGTCTCAGTGCAGCACACATGTGAACGATGTATACAGTAGCACCATTCTGCCTTATGAATTTATAAAGCTGGGATTTTTTTTTTTAAGTTCTAAAATTAAAAGTATTCTTCCATTTCTCAAATTTGCTGAAGTACTTCAGAGGTAGTTTCAAATCCCATGTGTTTTAAAGCTGTGGTAATTGAGACAGTTGGAATAGTGGTTTCTCAGCATTGGAACCCATCTTCACTTTTTCAAGATGGAAGCTCTTGTTGGGAATCCTTGAGGTTGTTGCTAATGTCGCTACTGTGGTTGACTTTCACACCCATCCCCCTTGTGCGAAACCGTTGGAGCTCTGACTAGTGCCACTCTAATCGGATCATGTGCTGCGTTTGGGTTGAATGCTTGTTCTTCTTTTATGGCATGTTTGGATATGTGTAAATGGGTAATAATACAGGGAGCTAAGTCTTCATTTTCAAGAACCCACGGTGACATTTCTCTTGATTTAGATGTTGGATAATTGTCAGTAAATGCAAAACAAACAAGGTGGGGACATGGACACATTTCTTCATTCTCTCAAATTTGATAAACTGTAAAAACAAGATTTGTAACCACAAGTCCTTCAATGACTATTAAACACTTTTTGGGTCAGCATATCGAGTTTGATTTTTGTCACAGTACCTACATCATGTTCCCAACTTCCCTGTACTAATGCTTATCCCCACTGTTGCCACTCACTTACGGTCCACCTCTTCTGGGGAGCATTTCTTAATGCCGAGACTAATTTGGCTGCCCCTCCAGTTTATCCTCTTCTGTTCAGGGGCTTATGTTTTCGTGATAGTTATTGCGCCTGCTGAAGTGTTCTGTCTTGCTGCTTGAACTAGAGTTTATTTGAGAGTCAGAATCATGTTTTTCCATGGGTTTTACATTCTGTGTTCTCTTCCTACCCGGGACTATCTCACTTTTCCTCTCCCATCTACTTGCCTGCCTTTACTAGGTCCTTTAACTGTTGTTTGTTGAGCACCTATTATTTATTTATACCATTATTTATGCCTGTTATTTATGCCATTCTTTATGCTGAGTGTTGGTGATACAGGGTTAAACAAGAGATAACTGCTTTTTATGGGGTTTATAGTCTGCCTCTAAATTTAGGCCCATTTTTAATGTTGTTGAGGTTGTCTTCATCCTTAGAAACATAACGTTTATAGTAATATATAGGGTGGGGTGGATCAAATGAGCATGTTTATTAATTGCTTAACATTGTACCTGGCATGTAATTAATATTCAATTAGCGTTATATGTTAACGTTAACAAATCTTAACATTACATATGCATTATGCATATAGCAGATAATGTATGAATTATATTAATATATACAAATTGTGCTATTCTATAAATGTTCCAAATAAAATGTAAATAATACATCAGTTGCTTTGTGCGTCAACATATTTCCACATTTATCCCTTTTACAAAATCATGCTTTTTTTTCTTTTGTTCTTTTGCTGCTTTTTACTTACAAAAAGCTTCTGTCTATTAAAAATTCAGTGCTAAGGCTGCCTGGTGCAAAGTTCACCATGGAAGAGGCTTTCACCGTAATGAACCTTTTAAGAACCAGTTTTAGAGGGAGATATGAGCAGCTATGTGTTTCTTTAAAAGTTTTCTACGTAGTGACATACTTGGATCAACTGCCATCCCTTTCTCGTCGTCACTAGGTTAATTTTCAGGTTTTCCGACTGGCCCTGGGCACTGACTGGCATGGTAGTGCGTGTGATTGTCTTGTGTGTGCGTGCACACATAATATTTCCAAACACATGCTCAGGAATCAGGAGGTAGACGTGGTACCATGACACTCCTGTTGCTGTGTCATCACCACAGGATGCCACCAAAATAGTGAGGAAGAACATCAGTATTCATGAATTTGGTACTCTTCAGAGAACATTGGCAAAGGGGCAGAACCGAGAAATCTGAGGAGAGCTGGAGGATAGCAGAAAGATCTGGTGTTTGTAGAATGATCTTTGATCTTTCAGAGGACAAATATATATCAACAGGTTATGCAAAAGAATTTACATGCAAAGCAAATCAAGAACGTAGATCTTACTTATCTTTGTAGATTATAGTTTGGCCTTGGATAAAGGAAAAGCCAGACATCTATAAAAGGGGATTTACATGTTTATGCTAACTCAATTAGCATTAACAGGGGCTACCAATGATACTGGCTGTCTAGCCTCAAACTTCCATGCATGCATTATTTTCTAAGACAATAAAAAGATTTTGAAAATGTTATATAAAGAAGAATGATCAGATGTGTGGATCTGTTTTAGAATTAAAAAGATATTGTGTTCTAAAATATTACTTCTGGAACAAGTAGTTGTGTTTTATTTTATTTTTTTTCCTTAATAGAAGAAGACAAAATTGTATGTTATAGCCATTAAAGCTTATTGCATTTTTCCAAATTTATAGTCGGAAGTCATGCAAATTTTCTTTAACAAACCAAAGGATGCATTTGTAGTCTAAATGGTAGCTTTGAGACTGGTTAGATATTTATGGAAAAATTATAAGAAGCAATGTGAATTTTAAAAAAATCAAAAATAGATATTGGTTAGGAAAACTAGACTCTTTCACTATTTGGTAATGCGTATTCTGACTCATTCACACAGACATTGTGGTACCTACAGTGTTGCAAAATCGGACATTTATATGGAGATAGGCTATTGATGTAAAAAAAAAAAAAAACCAAAAACAAAAAACACCAGGCCGAGGGCTGGGAAGGATAAGGAATGAGTACAGTTTTTTAAAAATGAGCTCTTTGTTTTACATCCTTCATCATGCCTAGATCTCAGAGAGGTTTTGTCCAGTGAGAATAAAGAGCCCATGGGAATTACCCAGGAATCACCCACCAGTAAAAGGGATAGTTTTACTTCAGTGAGCAAGGGTGGGACCAGAAGCCTGCAATAGTCAATGATGCTTTTTTATCCTCCTCATGCCAGGTGAACATTTGCATATTTAGAATGCTGACTCATTGGGGGAATCACAGCCTCGCTGAAATCCAGAAGGTGATGCCTCTTTATCCTCTATTAGGGGATTTTATCTATCATGAGTGCGGCAGTTAGATTCCGTGGGTTTGTGACCAGTTTACCCACTGGCCTGATGCTCAAGGCCAGTTGCCTTTCCCCCACTATAATCTTGCTCATTATACTCACTCCTACCCTCAAGCACTTACTTGCCTGTTGAAATTTTCCTACTTATTCAAAGAGATGCCAATACCTCCTCCAGACATGATCTTTCTCATCTCTGAACTCTTATAGTATTTATTGAACAGACACTTATATATTTTCCATGCCTTTTAATTATTCTTTTAACGTTTATTTTATTTTTTTTTAAAGATTTTATTTATTTATTTGACAGAGATAGAGACAGCCAGCGAAAGAGGGAATACAAGCAGGGGGAGTGGGAGAGGAAGAAGCAGGCTTCCAGAGGAGCCTGATGTGGGACTCGATCCCACAACGGAGGGATCACGCCCTGAGCCTAAGGCAGATGCTTAACAACTGAGCCACCCAGGCGCCCCTATTCTTTTAATCTTTAATCTGAAAAAAATTTCAACACCTGTAAAATAAACAGATTAGTAGAATAAACTCCCATGTATTCATCATATAGCTTCCACAATTATCAACATTCTGCCATTTTTTAATCACCTATATATCACACTTCCCACTCCCATTTGATTTTAATGAATTTTGCGTAATAGATTATGAGATCCTTAAAGTCAGGGACTATGTATACATATAGCACACACTACAGCATACAGTCAATATACGTAGTATACGTATGTCATGTATACTAATATTGAAGACTGTGTACATTCTAGTCTTTGTCTTAAAAAACTTAATATGAAGTTTATATATTGCTTTTTAACTTAACATTTTACCATGAACATTTTTCAGTATCCTTGGATATTTTTGAAAGCATGATCTTTTAAAGGCAGCATAATATTCCATCATATAGGTCTTCCATAATTTATTTAAACAGTTTCTTACTGTTGACCACTGTCTTGAACATTCTTGTAGATAAATACTTGTTCTCATTTGCAGAGATATTGTCAAGATAGTTTCCTAAGGAATTGTTAGGTAAAAGGCTCTTCACATAGCTTGCCAAATTGTTATCCAGAAAGGCTCTGCCAATTTGCTTTATTTTTATCATATTAATTTGGTAGTTGAAAAATGGTATCAGATTGTGTTCTTTTTAAAAATTGGCATTTTCCGGATTATTAATGACATTGGGCATTTTTCATGTTCAGAATTCTTATTTTATGTGCTAAATAAGGTGTTACCTAAAATTGCAGAGAATGGTACATGCCATTTAGCTTAGCTCCAAATTTAGTGCTTTGCAGCAATGATCAATTATTTTTAGTATTTCACAAATCAGCTTTTGCTGTCTTTGGAACCAGAATGCCTTCCTAAGTGCAAATTATGTTAGTTGAGAGTTGGTCTTATTTTATTTTTTAAATATTATTTTTTAAAATTGTCACTGTGTAATTTTCTCTCTTTACATCATGTAACTTTATTGAGAAATGTAATTTTGTCTGGAATTATTTAGTTTAGGCAAAAATTCCTTGTCCAAGAAATATGCTCTCAGGTCTAACCAAAATTGTAAGATCTGAAAAAAAAAATCATTTATTTACATAAAAGTTTTAAATCACTCATTGTATTCTACTGAATTTAGATCATATTTAAACTTATTCTGGAATGAGTTTAGAACTCTGTTTTTAAAGCACTTAGTGCAATTTGTATATCCAGTAAAATAAAAGTTGCCATTTTCAAAAGTGAGTTTTTTCATGCTAAGCTTGCTCTTTTGCTGTATGAAATTTCCAAACCCCAGCACAGGAATGGAATGAAAACATTTACATTAATAAACTATTGTAGGTAAATATCTTGAGTTTCAGAAAAAAAGCAGAGAAGGCTATTTGAGTTGTTTTATTACCTTGCTCTAGGTTGTAAATCCAAAAGTAAAACTACCATTTTATTAAAATCTCCTGTCCTTAGTTACCTCTAATCAAATCATACCTTGCCTGAACTATGTTCAAATATGTTGAAAACCAATTTAAACTGTGCTGCGTTGAAAAATAATACTAAATGTATATGTGTTATGTGGAGGGGACACTCAACAGATCCACCCAGACATCAACAGGATATTATTACCCCAAAGAAATGACGACAGTTTGCCAGCTTGATGCTTAGAGGAAGGAAATTTACAAACATCTCCAAGAGCGGCATGTTGAACGGTTGAAGGAAATGAGGCACGTCCTGCTTTTATTGGGCTTATTGGAGTGGGATTCCCAGAAGACTGAACAAGGCTGTCCCGAGACCTCTGTTTGGCAAGGATCTTGTTGACTCATATTTTATTTTTGTTTCGGTAAAGGTCTGCTATTGTTCCCATTTCTAATGTAGCTCATAAACACACAGCCAATATCATTTCCCCTTCTATTGACTGATGTATACAAATACATGAAAATCTGCCGTCATCATTAGCTTGTATTCTGTTTCCATGAAGCAAAGAGTAACCGGGAGGTCTCCTTGCAAGAAAGACCCTTTAAATAGAGAACTTTGAAAGTTCATGAACTTATATTTTAGAGTTTTAATCCCCAGATATGTCGGGGGAATTTATTACTTACTATTCATATGGAAGAGGAAAGCAGAGGTAAATATTTACCTACCTTGTATTTTGAAAGCTTAGCTTTGTTGAAAAAGTTTGGTCTGAATCCTCTACTTAGAAGTTGAATTACTGGACATTTTTGACTGAGATAGTTAGAAAGACTTCTAGTTTGAAATGTCTGGTTTCGATCTTAAACTCATGTAATTCTTTGATATATTAAAAATTTTCTATCAACGTGTACACCTATATCTGAGAAAGTAATGGGAAATATTATAAACACTTCTGCTTTTTAAAATCTAACTTTTTTCTTGTATCTACCAAAATGCCTATGAGTGTCATAACTCTTTAGACAGAGAAATACTCCAGTAGAAATCTTCCTCGGTCTTCTGCAGTGACTCAGTCAGTCTGAGGGGCAGACTGAGGGCTATATCTGGAGTTTGGGTTATGAATTTGTACCCTTAGCTTTGAGTCAGAAGATGTGGTTACTCTCAGTCTTATTCATTGAGTGACACTGCACAGAACCTCAGGGGAGACTTGGCTTTTGTTTAGGAGAAAAACATGAAAGAGAAAAATAGTCTGAGAAAGCAGAAGGCTAGTGTTTGTTACAAATCTGGTTTTGCTTTCATTTCTCTTAGTTATTCCTTAGGGTTATTGCTTTAGATAGTTTTTTTCCAGTCATTTTAATGTATAAAAAATTCCAAAGGAGGGTATCATTTCAACCCTTCAAAGGTATGTTTCAGGGTGAAGATAGGGACTGCTCACCAAAGGAATTTCCCTGGCTGGAGTCCTAACATTGTAAGTTCCTGTGATTTTTCACCCTCTTTTCCTTTTATTTTTGGCTCAGACCCCCCAGTAATGTCTGGTTAATGGAATTCCTATGAGAGACAGATTTGGATGATATTTACAGGTCTAAAGGTGCTGCTGAATCAGGATCTCGAGGAGTGATGTTAACGTAGGGGTACCTCTCTATTGTCCTAGTGCAAAGGGACTGAGGATTTGGGGATAGTCATTTTGGATATCACCTTAAGCCGTTAGAGATTTTGCCTCTCATGACCTGGGTTGTTGGCGAGAGTCATTCCCTCAGCCTTCCAGTTTCTAAAGGAACTCGGTTTGGTTTATAATCTTGAGGGCTGCTTTTGCATACTAGACTGTCAAGGAACATCAAATAGTTTCCGAGTCGTTTTCTACACTTTGAATCAGGGCTGAAAAGATAAGTAGTAGTACCAGCATCTGAACTGAGTATGTGTGTGGGGGGTGTGTGTGTGTGTGTGTGTGTGTGTGTATGTATGTACACGTGTATGCTTTTTGTTGCTGACTTGCTTGTTTTTAGGTAACATTTAATTGCAGCAGAGAGTAACCTAGATATTATCATGGCTTTGGAGATCTTAGTTCTGTAGTAATATGATTTAAAAAACTGTGCTGTGTCTAACGTTGCTTTACGAAATCCACAATAACTTGGATATAGTAAGTTGACAGTCCCTTCTTAATGTTCCTTGAATACTTATAGGAATAAGACATACAGGTACATTTTAATTCCAATTTATCTAATTTTTTGGTGTGAAATATTCAAGGGTCAGCAACTGGAACTCGGAAATGGAGTATTTTTCTTGTTTAAAATGCATTAAGATTTAAAAGCATACAGAGAATCTTCCTGCCATTTTTGAGAGAAGATTTACTCCGATGTTTACTTCAGATCATCTGTTTTAACAGTTAATCAAAAAACAATATAAGTTTTGTTTGGATTTTTTAAACTCAGCACATAATTTTTAAAAAGTAAGGAGATTTCTCTCATAAACTGTGAAGTGAAGATTTTTGTAGCACCTAGCATGACGGCACTTCTGTTACCTGCCGATTGTTACTGTGTTCTCAGGGATAAAAGGGTAGAGCAGCAACAGTATTCACCGTATAGATTTCTGGTGTTTCAAAATGAAACCTCAAGTGCTAAGTAGGAAGGGTGGGCTTCAAATCTCAGCTCTACCACTTCTACACACAGTTATTTAATTTCTCTGTAAAATGAGGGTATTACAAGTACCTACTTCATCAGAGGGTGAGAGTTAGGTTAGTTAATACATTGAAAGCATTTAAACCAGTGTTTAACTCACAGTAGCTGCTCAACAAGTGTTTTCAAGATCTTATCATGATCACTTTTAGAGAGAACAATATAATGGGGCAGTTTCTTAGTTATTAGAAATTATTAGAATATTAGAAATATTAGAAATTCTCATTACATTTGAAAATTCAATGAAATATTGGCATTCAGAAATTATTCTCTCAAGAGGTGGCAGTGGAATTGCTATAACTGGGCTTGTCTGTGGAAATCGCTTTGTGTGGATGTGCGCACGCGCACGTATACGTGTGTGGATGTGCGCACGCGTGCATGTGTGCACACGCGTGCAGGTGCGCGTGCGTGTTGTAGTGTGTACATTGTTATAGCTGATGTTTTCCCGTTGGACATTTGGCTTCATCTTATGGAAGGAAAAAGCGGTTTTAGAATCAGGAAGCTGACCAGAGGATTCTAAATACTTTTTTATCCAAATGCTGATTCTACCTGGGAATTGGGAGGTGGCGGCCTCAGCTCTTCCTGGGTTTGTTGAAGTTATACTTATTAGAAAGTAGCTTAATCCTCTCTGCAAAGAGAGGAAGTGCTGTTTTATTACAGAATCACGTGGGTTGAGAACATTGAACCAGAGAGAAAAACTGCTGCTGTTTGATTCCCACTACAAGTGATCAGTTTTTCTAGATCTGGAACAATGATAAAAATGACGTGGTCTTTAAGTAAAACAGAGATTTAAGGGTTTAACCTCAGAATCTCAGGTCTTTAAAATTGGAAGAACAAGCTTTCCAGCTTCTAGCCCACTCTTTCATTTCACTGGTAAAGAAACCATTGGTCAAGTAAGTGTCTTTATGGAGTTTACATATTGAACAGCCAGGTCTAGAACTCAGGCCCGCTGAATCCAGGTCTGGTGTACCTTCTATGTGAATGCACTTTATCCCCCCCCCCCCCCCCCATGAAATAAACCTACTCTCATACCTTTATAGTGGTCAAGCACACAGACTGGATCTGTGCATTCTGGATTTCAAAATTGGTTTCCCATGTCATAGTTACTTGCTCTAGCAGCAGTTTCTCAGTTTCCTTATCTGCGCAGGGGGGGTAATAATTTTATAGAATTATTGTGAGGATTAAATGTTACTCCTTATAAATTGCTTACAAGAGTACTTGGCATAAGTGCAAGCTATAATAATAGTTATTGTATCAATTATATAATGATTATTTTATTATTAGTAATAATATATTGTTTTTAGACACTTCAGCTAGCTTTCGAGATGGAGCATACTACAATAGAAAGGTGGCTTTGTAGAGGAGTAGGACTGCATAGATTTCTAGTGAAATCGGGGCCATAAATCACTGAACATCTTGCTTCATTTTTGTGTGAGGTATTTGCATTGACTAAGTGCTCTGGGTACCGGGCTGGGTTACCATCTGCTGTGTTTGGCCCCCACAGGTCCGGCTTGTTCTCCTAGGGAATGGCGACGTAGAAAAAAATGCCAATAACCTAACTCCAAAATGTATCCTAACTGTCTTGTTCACATTTATAGGACAGTTTTATTGCTGTAGGTAAGACGGATAACTGGGCATTATTCCAACATCTTGGCAGTTTTCCTTTTTCAAGGTACTAATATTAGGATTAGCATGTCGTTTTAAAGCCATTGCCTTTCTGCACCTTATAATTGCTTGTTCTGGAGGGAGGCTTGGAAGATTTGAATTAGGGTTTTTCTGCCAAATATGGGAAAGGAGGTCTATTTTGTTTTAATACTTTGCTTGGTTTTTGAAGTCAGTACCGTGGTCCGTTTTACCAATAGAACAAGTTAGAGGCTGTGTGGGCATGCTGTGTCTGTGTAGGGTGGATACAGACGGAGGCAGTGAGGACCCATGAGTGAGAATGGCGTGGCTCTGTGAGTTGATTGTGTGTGCGTGCTTCTGTTTGCTTTGGTATTGATATCAAATGTTCAGCAGTGCAGTGATTTGTCTCATCTGTTATGTTTCTTTTTTTAAAATGTATTTTCTAGATTTTCTTTAATGTCATCTATTTTAATAATGAAATAATAAATTTGTCCAAGTTAAATAGCATCAACAATGTTCGTTGCCTCAAAAAATGGGAATGCAAATTGAATGACATCAAATCTCTATAGATTAGTCTATTTTATTTTATTCTTATTGAGATGTAATTGGCATATAGCATTGTACTAGTTTTAGATGCACAGTATAATGATTGGATGTGTGTATATTGTGAAATGATCACCACAGTAAGTGTAGTTAAGATCCACCACTTCACGTAGTTACTTTTTTTCCCTCATGTGTTGAGAACTTTTAAGGTCTGCTCTCTTAGCAGCTTACCAGTATACGGTACATTACTGTTAACTGTAGTCACCATGCTGTACACTGTGTCCCCAGGACTTACTTATCTAATAACTGGAAGTTTGTACTTTTTGACTTTATTTTTGGTATCGGTATCAGTGTTGGGGAGGTAGAGTGATTTGCCTCATCTATTATGTTACTCAATCAAAGCCTAGATGGACTAAAAAGATTAAGTCGTTTATGAAAGAATCTTGTCCTCTAAAGTATTGAAGAACATAATGTTTGCACTTACCAGCGTATTATAACTAGTGATTAAAATGCTTTGCTATGTCTACTCAAATAGCATTTCTACTTTTTCTAAGAGAACCTGGTGCTACAAAAGTTATTAGTAAGTAGCACTCTACACGTAGGGAAATAATTAGTCCCTCAATTCATACAACACTTCTTCTGACCTTCTCTTATGGAATTAGAAAGATGTTTTTACCTTATATTATTGTTCTTTAAGGGAGTGAATAGGATGTGGTGAAAAAAACACATACTCTGTATTTAGGCCTGGTCATCAATTTCAGCTTTCATGATCACTTGTTTATAGAACCTTGGGCAAAATTCAATATAAGTTCTTCCTGAGGCTTAGTTTCCATCTTCACGTAATTGTTATAAGGACTCAAAGAGATAAGCTTGGAAATGGTTTAGTTCCCATACGTGCACAACAGATATGAGGTCCCCTTTCTCCCATGTGTACATTTCTGATCTTTTTTACAGACTTCATGGGAGCAGCATTTATAGATTCAGACGTATTCTTGACAATGGCCATGCTACCTTGGAGTCGCTCAGTAAGGGTTATGGAATGGGCACATGTAGAAGAGCAGAGGGGAGAAAAGTCCACGAAGGGAATTAGATTAGATTTCAAGCAGAAGTTGGCTATGCCATTTCTGGTTCTCTACCATATGTTGTTAAGTCTACAGGACCTTATTGCTGTCATTGCTGAACGAAACTGAGTTTCCCAGGAACGTGCTAGAATGTAACTAGAATTCTGTAATTTGACATGGAAATTGTGGTGCTTGAGCTGGTTATCTTCTGAGTGTTGGTGGAAGTTATAAATCAGGGTTAGGTCCTCATTTTTGGAGAATCAGAGATCTGGACACTATTGCTGATACTGGCAGTTACCCTCTTGCAGCCCAGTTGACTCGTCTATGCTATACATGTCTGTTCTGCCCTCCTCTGAGTTTTTGAGAATTAATGAAATGATAGGTGAAAATTCTGTTCACAGTATGGAAAAGGGTTGGTGATGGCAATGATGATGATGATGGTGATGATGATACCAAAGTATAGAAAATTCATACCTTTCTAGTTTGGAATTTCCAGGAATGCATGGTGATAAAAATTTTCTATTTTTGATGCTCATTGCATTTTATCCAACTAGGAAATGGACCTTCAAAATTTGACACAAATAACTAAATTATTTTCTTTTGTTGGTAAAGATTGCTTTAATTTTAGAGGCGTATCTGGTTAAGATCACCTCACATGAGTATTCTCAAAGTTATACTGTGCCTCAGTAGTAACTATAGTGGTTCAAATAAGAGACATTCAGAATGAATAAGGGTAAATCAGAGGTAATTAATATCTATTGGTAAGGAGTTGGCGCGTACAAAGTGTCAACAGTAGACATTTTTTAGAAATTGAAATGTTACCATGGAATCACTGTAAAGTTGAATATCTGAAGATACCTACTTTCAAGCCGTCTGTTAAGATGAAGTTAATATTCATTTTATGTATCATGCTTGAAACCTCTTATGCTCTGAAATTTTCCTGTCTATTAAGAAATGGCTTTAGAAAAAATATTAATTCCTTAACTTGCATGTAAGTTCTTTTCCTTGACTTGTACATGAGTCGTGTCATCTTTGTAAAAAGTAGCATGAGATGTCATATACCTACTATTATAATACCATTGGTTACAGTTTCAAAGTCAGAGTTCTATGTTTACATTTTCCCTATATTGTCTGACTTTGTAGTCCCTGCTTTTAAGTGGTGTCCCAAAATAGCAACAAAAGAATAAACTGTGAGTTGGGTGTATTAGGTCTGTGTGATCTGTTTATTGAGCTGCTGCTTTATCTGGTTACCAAGGATGGGCTAAACTTCTACCCCAAGATTCCTGTATTGTGCTATATTGTCCTTTAAATGTCATGATAAACTTTATTTCAAGGTGCCAGTGGGGAAAATCTCTATGAGACATCCAACAGATAAGTTTAAGGACTTTAGGTATCCAAATATAGTGTAAACTAGAATTCAGTGACTTTAGATTTAAGGAAATAAAGTGTGAGAGGAGGATCCTGGTGAAAGACCTAACATCTAACTCCTTTTCCCCACAATGAAAAAAAATGGGGAAAAAATGTATAGACATAAGAAAACAACATCATTAGTATATCTGTTTTGGTTTTTTTGTTTTGTTTTGTTTTTGTTTTTCACTTAGGGGATTTCAAACTCATAGGAGAATTGCTAAAGGAAACAATGAAGTTATAACGAATATTCTCCTTTCATCATTAAAACCTGAAAAACACTGGTTTTGAGTTGCTACTTATCTGTGGCCATTTCTCTTTTTCCACTTCATTGTTAGTGTTTGTATGGTTGGGGGGGAGGTCTTCTGGATGGGGTTGCTCACAATCCACAAAGCCTTTTCCTCCTTCTGTTGAAAGAAGGCACAGCTGAAGTCAGTCTTTGCCTTTTCATGATACGGGGATGCAGTGGAATCAAAGCCGGCAGGATGAAAGCCCCAAAGCTTCCTGTTTCCAGCTGTTTTCCTCAGCGAAGATTTTTTTTTTCTCCCAAAGATGATGCTTCCTTTCAAGGGGTTTTTAATCTGCAAACTGTTTCCTCAGTTTATTTCACTACAGTAAATTGTGTTCCCTTCAGGTCATATCTGTCTCTTTTAAAACCCAACCTGTCCTTTTCAGTGGTGTTACTTGCTACTCAAAAGAACAAATGTGATTTATAAAGTCCCTTTAATGAGGCACAAAGACCAATAAACCTTCACCACTGGAGTTTCTTCTTTTTAGTTGCTGTATTTTCATTTAAGAAAAATTTTAGATGCCAAAAAGCCATCGAGAACACTGTTAATTTGGCCATTTAATATTTGTAAACAAAGCAGTTAAGAGTAAAATATGTTGTCATAGCCTTAAGGTTTATTGTGTGTTTTTTTTTCCCTTCCAAATGCAGTATAATGATCTGTGATTTGTTTAATGTAAATGCTTAAAATTAAAATGAAGGCACTGGAAACTGCATAAATGCTAAAATGAATATTAAGAGTGGTTTGATTCATTAAGTAATGATGGGATTACAAATAGGACTCTTTTTTACTGCCTGTTTTTACTTCACTTCTAGCATTGATGTTGGTTCTGAATTTACATTTGTAAATTCTGCTTCCTTTGAGGATAAAGGAAATGAAAAAATGAATTCTCTTAATCACTTACTCAACATAATCCAAGTAATACTAACTGGACCTTCTACCCATTTCCTGGATCTTCCTGGCTTCTTGCTTAGTGATAACAGCCATCAAACCTTGACTTGTATTCAACTTATCTACTTAGATTACCTAGATTAATACCAGTGTGTGGCAAAAATTCCCCATTTCTTTATCTCTCGTCCTTCCACAAATATTTATACTTGCCTCCTAAAAGTGGGGGAACCTACCACAAAAGGTTTCACATTGTTGCCCTGTTATTTGAGCAAATTCTTTGTGATAGAAGGAAGCCAGGAGCAGATGGGGGAGAAGCACCTCATTTCATTTTCACTTTAATGCTACCTCTTAACATATGCTTTTGAATTGACGTAGGGTCCCAAATGCCAATATATGTTAAAAGAATTAAACACTGAAAAAAAGTTCCCCCTTATTTACTCCTGTTGCCTGCTCCTTTGAGGGTGAGCGGCTGATAGGGCTTAAAATCATGAGCATGCCTATTTTATCTGTACTGTTTAATAGAGAGCTATGAAAAAAAAAATGGCAATTAACATATTCAGACAGAAAATCATCCTGGCTGAATGACTCATTAAATAGTCGTATAAACAGGATGTGCTGAAATGAACTGGTACAAAATTTAGTTTCATTGGTCTTTTTGCTCATTATCAGCACTTTAAGAAGCAGACTCGTGGGTGCTTAGAGGACACTTAAATTTCTTTTCTCTTTATTTTTTTCTTAAATACTTCTCCCCTCCTCCACCTCCTGCCATTTCTAATTCTCCAGTAGACTAGTATTACCCATCGAAATATGAAACGTTGTGTTGGAAATTAACCAAGTTAGGGCTAAGAACTTCCCGATTTTGTCTAAGACAGTGGTTTTCATCCCAGTTGACAATTACCATGTACTTGAAGTTTTTTTGTTTTGTTTTTGTTTTTTTGTTAATACACAGACATTCCAGAACCTCTTTTCTTGGGATTCTGATTCAGTAGGTCTGGGGTCGGGCCTGGGAGTCTGTACTTTAATAAAAGGCCCCATGGGATTCAGATAGCCAGCTAGGCTTTCGAGCCAGTCACTGATTTGTGTCCTGTCAGAGTGAAACTCCCTTCTCATGTACCTGATCTGTGGCCATCTGGCCTCCATGCCAGTGGGTTGCAGTTTTGGTCGCACATAGAAACACCCAGGGACCTTGGGAAAATGCTGATGCTTGACTCCACTCTCAGTAGAATTGGAGAGTTTTACATCCTGCCCAGTTGATTCTAATGTACAGTCAAGCTTACCAAGTCCTTGTCCTGCACAAACAGATGGAGGTAGATTTAGCTGAAAAAGTTCTTTCTAGTTTTCTTTTCAAGGTGCTTGCTTTATCCTCTGCTACAGCTCCTCTCTCTGCACATACTCTCAGCGAGACACACACACATATACACACACCACTTAAACCTTTTTGTCTCTACTAAGGTTTTCATCGTTTATTGGTTCCCTGTTCCTAGGTGGGAGTATAATGTTCTGCTCTCATGTCGTGGCAGAGTCCTATTTCTAAGTGAGTACCACATCTGTGATGTGCAGATGTGTTGGTATAAGCACCCCACCAAGGCTAAGGAAGAAGAGCAGGAGAGCAGTTGAGCAAAGGCAAGCGTATCCATCTATTGAGTCCCTGTATGCTCCAAGAAAAATTCTGAATAAACAGATTCCTTCTTTAGCAAGTTGTGACGTTATGTTGGAGCCTTTCATTACATTGACTAATACTAGTATTTCTTGGACCTGCTCTGTAAAATGTCTGCGATCGTCCATAAATGAAGATTAAGAAAAATACCTCCCTCACTTCAAGGGAAGGAGGGAGAATTTCCACAAGAATAATCTTGTATACAGGTACAGGAGAACTATACTTCCCTATTGCCCAAAGGTGTTTAACCCTTCCTTGGTTTTAGGGGTATTTACATGTTGCTCATTATTGAGGATAAGAAAGAGTTCTTTCTTACACTGAAATTTCCATATGCTAAATCCCCTTGAAATTATTGGGGAAAGACACCCTTTAAACACCAGGCAGGCAGATCCTAAGTTGGTGACAGAAGGAGAAGGTTGACTGAGCCCCTGGGGTCTTAGGTCCCCAGGCATCTCTGACCTTGTGGGAGAAGAAAAGCCAGCAACCACTCCCCTTCACTAAAGAGGGAGATGCCAGGGGGAGATTCACTAACTCATTGATTTTTACATCTCTTGTCGCAGAGTTCCTGTGGTAGACCCCTGACTCCTGATGACTGCTTTAGGCTCATAAGTATATATAAGGGTTTCCAAGGAGACAGGGCCAAAGAGTTTTCTTTAGAGAAGACAGCTAGCTTTGGCCGTGACACTAGCAAGAGTTAGGACTGTTGTCTGGTCTCTATGTGTAGCAGGAGTCCTGGACTCCTAGTTAAAGGGGTGGTCATGTTTTAGAGTCTAGGCTTGCAGCCTGTGTGGGGGCAGAGGGCTCACTATCAGGATCATGCATGGGGACTCAGTGCTTGCAGGACCCTGAGCATGAGTGTCTCCTTCCCTAGTGCACCTAGGGGCTTCATATGTCTAATCCCAGCTCTAGGGGAGGGAGCAACAGAGGTCAGGAGAACCACTGGTCGTGTAGGCTTTCAAGGCTTTGGCTTTATTTACTATGATTGATAAAAGTGCCTCCTTGCAAAAATATCTTGATAGACTCCCAGGAAAAGAAACACTTGTGTGTGTGTGACGTGCTGGTGGTGCCCATGGCCACGTGTGTCACCCTGGTGGAGGATAATCGTCCTATTATTTTTTGTCAGTAGGTATAACAAGTGGGTAGTGCTTTGTGCATTCCGCTGTGATGAATTAATTTTGTGTTCATTGTAGTAGCACTGATCATAATGAATTAATTTGGTATCCATGTGGATGTCAGAGTGTTTTTTTTTTTTCTCCTGCAGTTTCATGTAGCTTTAGTTAATGGATACTTTAGAAGAATAACACATCTGATCCTATCCTCCTGTTAACTTTTCAGAATCCCCCCTCCCTCAGTATTGTGTGGTATTCTGTGTTTAAAAATATTTAACTTAATGTGAAAAATAATTAATACTTTAATAACATTATATTAACTTTAGCATTTTCTCTGCTTTTACAGAAAGAGCAGAAATAAGTAAATGGCTATGACAGGTTGAACGATATAGTCAGTAACTTGTATATTTTAGTTTGGTTTAAAAAAATCTAAGCCAAATGTTTGTAATTCATAGCTTTATTGAAGACAAATATTGCATTCTCTTATGCAAATATAAAATAATGAAAACTGTATGCCATATATAATAGTTTGCTCTTCTTTTAATTTCTTCTCTCTTCTCTTCCTCACAGACAAGATTGATAAATGTATGTGCATATATTATTTATCTGTTCATGTAAGGACACATAATTGGCTATTAGATATGGTAATTGCATAAATAGATCTTATTCAAACTCATTTCCTTTTCTGTTTATAAAATAAATGTTTTCGTTAAATTGGAATATAGACTGAAATAGAAGTGCCTGATTTAGGAATGAGAAACCAGGTACCCAAACAAAAATCAAACTAAATCTTGGGAAACTTTTTACCAACTTAGGCTTTAACCTATACGCTGCTTCTTAATTTGTTCATCATGTTGGCTAATTATTGAAGATATTTATAATAGAACAAGGGTTTCCTTCATCATTCACCCACCTGCTCGGCTGATTTGCTCCCACTGGGAATGTGGTGGAACCTTTTGAGAAGAGATTCTTGTCCTTATAAGCATCAAGATGCCATTTCGGGTTTTTCTTTAAATTTAAACGTGGAAACGGTATCATCCTCCCCACACTCCTTGGGGCTTTAAACTTTTCTTTCTTTCTTCCTTCCTTCCTTCCCCCCTCCTTTTTTTTTTTTTTTTAATAATTTTACAGCTCCTGTGCAGTTTGATTCTGAGTAGCAGCTGTATCCCATTCTAGAACGCTGTGTTTCTGTAGTTGATGGTTCCTGTATATATTTTACTACTTACAGTATATAAAGAAGTTGGGCCTCAATTGCAAATGGCAAGGACCATATAACTGGGTTGCTATTGCTTTCATTATTTTTGTTATTATTGTAACAGCTTGTACAGTAATATGCTAACAAAGATTTATGGTTTCATGCAGCAGGAGGAAATGTTGGGATGGAGGAGAAAACTCATGTTAAAACAAATGTCTATAATAATAATAAGAAAACAAAACTGGAAAAAAAAAGCTCTAAGAGAATTGTTTCTAGTATAAATATTTTTATTAACATTTGCTATGGTTTGAAGATCTTGAAAGTAATTATTTATGCATTTCTGGAATTTAGATATGTTGTGTGCCTGTATGTGCATGGTTGTTCTTGGAAGGAGATCTTTCTTTCTTTCTTTCTTTCTTTCTTTCTTTCTTTCTTTCTTTCTTTCTTTCGTGTGTGTTTCTGTTGAACTGGAACACACAGCTATTGAATATGCAATGAACAGAAAATTTATGGAGGGCAGAATTATGAGTATCTGAGGAAAGTTTAATTACTTTTATAATTTAGATAAGCTTCATAATTTATTGTAACACACTGTACTTTGGCACAATTTGTAACAATTATAAAGCACTTGAATTTAGGTTCTTTACTTGGCAGCTATAAACAGAGTTAGCTGTAGGAAAACTTTAGTCTTTACTTTTCTTCGCAGCCTTGCATTAAAGGCTTACGCTGTAGTGCTTTTTTGCTCCCTCTTTCATTGACCACATCTCTGGGTTTTATTTCCTCGGAAAACATGTATTACAATATAGCAGGCTTGTGGTTGTAAACATAGAAGGAAGCCAGCTAAGAAGGGACATGAAGATATCTATCAATGCCCAAAGCAATGAAAGGAGAAACTCAGGGAAAAGCTCAAATTATGCCTGCAGATGATTCCTGCAGAAACTGAAAAGAAAAGACCTCGCTGCCCACCTCCTTGTAAAGGATGGACCCTGAATAATGCAACCTATTCAGAAATTCAACAATTTTTGTTCTTTTTAATGAATGGGAATTTATTTTGTTAATTAAAAAAGGAGCAGTGTAAAATAGCTACTTCTCCTCTTAGGTCTGGATTATTTTGCTATTACAGAAATTGCTGCCTAGTATACAATTTTATGACCTCACTATTTTCTGCAAAATTAATCTTATTTATTGTTCATTTTTGTCATGCCTTTAAATGTGTTTTCCTTGTTTATTTATCTTGCTGACATTGAACATAATCAATGAAAGCATGAGATCTTAGCAACTGATTTTGATGGTTTTTAAGGACTTTTTCTTCAAAAAACTGTCTTCGTTTGTGCTCTGGGGAATTTTTACACTCACCGTTCCCTTTTAATAACTGAGCCGCAGAGCAGAATTAGCTCTCCTAAAGCCTCATACCTGGTCCACATCTCTCCTAATTCAATGATCATAACAGTTTTGCGTGACACTTTGAACTGTCAAAAGTGCTTTCATATTTATTGTATGTTTAGGACAAGATTAAAAACCTGAGCTATTCTCCAGTTGGAGGTAGAAATAAGTGATGAGCGACTTAGGAACTTTCGTGCCTCTAATACCTTCCTGTGTTCTCCACCTTCTTTGCGGGCTACTCTCGTGTGACCTGTGAAGACTTCCACTCTGGTTTTCAATTCTCCTGTGTTAGTCCGGGTTTTTGATAAACCACTTGGAGCAAAACACTGAAGCAGCTCATCTGTTGGTTCAAATGAAATCAACCGTCTGAATCAAACAGGTTTTGAAGTGGTTGAAATAATAAAACCAGTAGCCCTGTGGTTGAGCTCTTGATTAAAGAACCAGGCCCAAGAATGCATTTATTTTCTTCTAAAAAGAAAGTCAAGACTCTTATTTCTTTGAGCTGTGTTGCTTTGTATAGATTTCTTTCCTTAAAAGAAAGGCTTCATTATCTGTTTCAGATCTTTATAGGTATTGCAATAAGATACTCTTTTCTCTTAATATAGGATTGAAAGGATCAAAGTTGATAACTTTAACTCAGCTACTTTAAATAAAAAAATAGTTTATTATCTCTGTTTTCCTTTCAAGATTTATGTTCTTACAAAGGTACAATGTTCCTGACTGAATATGATCCTGCTGGCAAGGATCACATGTATAGAATAATGGTTCTCTTGTCGGGCATGCTCTGGGTTGTTTTAATGTTGCAGGTGAATGTGTTCTACTCTGCAAATACATGTACTTCTCCTATTCACGTTCCTGATGGCTTGTATCCTTAAACCCTTTTGTTCAGAGTATTATTGTCCTTTATCCTGAAAAATGTCCGTGATTGTAGTGCCCTACTACTGTAAATCAATGGGGACTGAATTCAGTGCCTGCTAAGTAGTGTAAGGCAACCCTTTAAATGCAAATGCATCAGGTCTAGTTTTAATGTAATTTTAATAAGGCTGAAACCATTTTGAAGTAGACTTAAATCATAATAGTAATCTCAAAAGACTCTCTATTTAGCTGAGAAGCCCCTTTATTCTCACCGGCCATTTTTCCCTCTGTGCATCCAAGCACCTTTCATCTGATTCCATGGTTTCATTCAGTATATCTTTTCCCCCTAAATAGAATATACATACAGTTCGTGGCTCCTTTATTAGTTGGAGATGAGCCTGTATTAATTAGCTAAAACTGTTTCACTTCTATTCTTTGTGATAGTACCTTACTGACCAGTCGTTTAGTTTAAAAATAAATAAATAAATGAATGAATTGCTAACAAATTGCTGTGTTTTGGCCAAAGAAGTAAAAATACAGCTGTTGATGCTGATTAGAAAAATTAGGAATGAAACTTAATATTTAAATAGCCAGGGGAGTAACTGCAGAGTCATAAAAATGAAGAAAACATTTGCAAATTGAAGTCTGACCTGAAGTCCAATGTACTGCAATATTCCGAGTTTCTTGGTTTCACCAACTTTCAGTATTTGAATATATATGAAATACATTTTGCTGTTGATATTTGGGTTTACAGGAAAAGTACAGAAGCATTGACCTGGGGAGATAAAATGGATTAGGGACCAATTTCACAAAACATCTTAGAAACTGCAGGCAAGGATGGGGCAGGCTTTCCCATATGACTTACTGTACTATTCTAGAGAAGCAAAGGAGTTTTGATTTAAAAAAAAAAAAAAAAAAAAAAAAGATTTATTTATTTATTTATTTGAGAGGCTGGGAGGGGCTAAGGGAGAGGGAGAACATGGAGCCGGCGCCGGGCTCTATCTCATGACCCTGAGAACAGGACCTGAGCCCAAAGCAAGAGTCAGACGCTTAACTGACGGTGCCACCTCGGAGCCCCAGGAGTTTTGATCTTTGGATGTGAATGTTAATTTATAATAGTTTAATTAAATAGCATAATTACAGCATACATTAAATTATTTATAGATTAACTTTCCTACTTTTTTTGTGTTCAAGAATTATCAGGGAGGAGATGCTTAAGTACTAAAGTTCATACTGTATTCCATTGATTAGCTTTTAATGTAGTTCTTATAATTCACAAAACGGTAATTTATAATTTCAATTACTCCTCTTTTCCTGTTGAGCTTTTTGAAAGAATAACTTAGACAAGCATTTTTTAAAAACCTGTTTTAAGACATGTTAGTAGGAATTTTATTTTGAGTACATTCTGCATTAAATATTGTAAAACACCCCAGGAGGGTGATATAATTTGTGGTGATTCTGAAACTATTTTCACCAGAGAACTCCTTTTTTTCATAGAATACTTTGCACATGAAACATTCTGCAGAAAACAATTTTGGGAAATGCTAAGTTAGCCCTCAATTTTATTTTTATTTTTTTAGTCCTTGCAAATCGGTGGTGGTATCTAGCTTTTTGGTTTTTAAATACTGGTCACTAATCCTTTCTGTTTTAGACAGTTTCCTAAACTAGATGTGCTCCTCGTGCTAACAGTATTCTCCTCTTGAAATGCTACTTGTAATGTGTGGACAGATAATGAAGTCAGCTACCCAAATATTTTAACACCAAATGATAGCTGTATCTAAGAGAGATTGGCAGCTACGTCAACGGAGTTGTTCTAGACTCTTGTCACGGCTTTGGTCTATTTCCTAAGCGAGGAGGGCTCGTGCACGCGCACGCATGCGCGCGCGCGTGTGCACGTGCACGCACGCACCCTCCTCCTCCCGTCATAGCCGCTTAGTCACAGTAGTGACCCCTGGATCTAGAGCAGGGCCTTGAAGATGCGCTTGACTTTGAAGTTCAAGCAGGTAATGTAAACGAGTGAAGCAGAAATAGGAAGAGGTGGGTACCGGGAACCAGGGCATGCACACCCCACCCGACATTCAGGCAACACCTCCAAGAATCCTGTGCAGGGCAAAGTATGTTTTAGGGCTCTCGTTATCTCGTCCGTGGTGCGAAGTAAGAAGTGATGGGACCTGAGCTCTAGGCCTCGTTGCCCAGCACCCTTCCGCCCCTCATTTTGTTTTTATTAGAGCCTGTCTGCTTAATTTATACGAAGCAGAAAATAAGCTTGGTCCTGTTTAGTCCTGAACAACCATGTTTTAAAGGTTGTATGTAATATTTGTCAAAATTATTTGTTTTTAGCTTTCGTAGCTTTCTCATAAAGAAAGTAAAAGAAAGAAGAAGAAAGTACAAGTTTAACCCCACAACTTTCTTCTTTCCTAGAACTGCAAAGTACTGCTGCCATTTTAGATGGACTTTTTGTTGTTGAAACTATACACCTGGGATAACCTGAGAAATTTTAAAAGGTGTATATAAACTATTGCATAGCAAAACGTGAACATTAACTTCATGCAGTGAAGTGCAAGTTAGAAATACTATCAAGTATATGAAGGTTCTAGAGGCAGTTCCTGAAACACATTCCAAGACATTGGATATTTCCACATTGATTTGGACCTTGGTCTGTCTGTCTTTTCTTAAAAAAAAAAATTTTTTTTTTTAATTTATTTGTAAGACAGAGAGCACAAGCAGGGGGAGCAGGAGAGGGAGAAGCAGGCTCGCTGCTAAGCAAGGAGCCCAGCGCAGGACCCAATCCCAGGACCTTGGGATCATGACCTGAGCTGAAGGCAGACGCTTAATTGACTGAGCCACCCATGCACCCCTGGACCTTGGTTTCTATTTCTGTGATTAATATTGAACTTGATGCCACATGATGTCTTACTTGGCTCTCAGGTTCTATGAAGCTGGGTCTGAGATTAACTCAGGTCTCAGAGTGACATGAAGGGGAACCTGTCCCCAGATGCCTTCAGCACTGAGATATTATTGATTTCTCACGTATAATACAACTGCACACTACAGTGTGAACCAATCGGAAGAGATGTTTAACAAATGCTCAGTGTAGAAAACCACTTTCTATACTGCATGTGAATTTTTATGATTTCAAAAGTCAGAAAAGCTTTCTTTTGATTAAATACACTGCCCTCAAACACACACGCTCATTTTCTCTGTCTTCTGTCTTTTTAACTTAACTGGGCATATGAGAGTTTTAACTCTGAGATTTTAAAGTCCATATGTAGAACCAGAACGTGTCAGAGAAACCTAAGGACAGCTTCATCAAAGGAGTTCTGCAGCACATTGCATGTCCTTTAACATCAAGGTGTAAACGGAGCCCATTAAATCATTAGTTAAGTGGTAATAGGGAGCAAGAGCCTGATTAGATTACACAATCTTCTGTATGTGAACGCGGTATGTGAAAACATAACACTTGATCTTCACCACAGTGCCACGAAGATTCAATTAGAGGACTGGTATGTGCCCAGATTTGGGGACATAAAGGGCAACTGGATTTTGAAGGAAAGATGGTAAAGAAACACCTGCAGAAATCTGCTTTTCTGTGCAACAGACTGAGTAATTGCATATGCAGATGGATAGTTAGGGATATAATTACTTGATTTGTGAACACAAATGCCCTTTCGATTGTGTGAGTGTTGAATATTGCAGTGACAGGTGCGTGCGGATTGCTGTGTGTGTATCCTTTGCACCCCTGTTTAAATATTTGGCCTGGAGTATATCTTCCATTCATTCTGAATATAACTGCTCTCCCTCACTGATGGTCTGGGGGAATTGTTATAGCTCTTAATGTCTCTCCAACTTTTTCTCATAAATAATAACCTTAATTTGAAACCTTGACGAAAAGAAGGACGGCATACAGGCATGCGGTGTAAGGGCTTACGAATTATGCACAGTAATTCATTTTTTAAAGCTGATGGATGTAACTCATTAGTTTTCATTGTTTTCTCAAAATAAGGAAAACTATTAACCAACACTACAGACTAATAGCCTGGAATTTTTCCTCATAATCAACTGAAGTTTAATGGAAAATCATCTTTTGAAAGACTTCTTTTTTCCTGCTTTTTTCTTAACCTTTCCATTGATACTTTTGAGACATCGTTTCTAATCTCCCAACTAAATAGCATTCCCAGCCATTCCCTTTCGATGTCGACGTGTCTATGTCACACTGAAGGTGTTCATCAAAACTGGTGTGGTCCAAACAGGATTTTCTTTTAATTGAAGAATATTGTAGCACCTACTTGTGTGGGGGTCCAGATAGTTTCCTTTCTCTGGCATGGTGAGGAAAGTGGGTGTCGGCACTGCTGTCTGCTCTGATGAGGTTACTAATGTGGCAAAACTACGTGGCAAATTACTGTCATACTTTATATATAGACTGCTCAGTTTCTTTTTTACTCCATGCTAAATCAGACCGTACCTAAATTATTTTTTGTCAGAGAAAGGTTAATTTCAGCAGTTCTTAATATTCATATTTGAAAAACTTGCATTTACTTCTGTGTGCATGATATTCTGCTAAGCACAGGGCAACAGTCATCTCATTTAATCGGTCAGACACTATATTATCATCCCCATTTCACAGGTGGAGAAATGGAGCTACAACAAGATTAAATATATCACCCCTGCCCTATACTTCATTCACTGAAAGAGATTAGAGTTCAGAAATATGTGCCTCTGTAGCCCATGTTTGTTTTTTTTGCTGAATCAAATTTGTCTAAAAACACATACACACACGCGTATATATAATTACATATATAATATATATATGTAATAATTTCGAACCTGTCTTAAAAGGGACTACGTCCATATTTGCCCGAAGAGAGTCACAGTAACCCCAGAGATCCCACTTTGACTGGCTTTAATATGAAGACTTCACACGAGTCTTCTACATAAAAATATTTTAACTTCTAGATATTTCCTTGTGCTTGCTACTCTTCTAAGTCACGTTTTCTCAGTAAGATGTGCTTTCTGTGACTAAAAAGGTAGGCATTAAACTTCACCCACAAAAAGGTCTGAAACCGTTCTTTCTGGTTCTTCATGTGCCACTAAATAGTACACGCGTGTATGGGGATCTTGCTGCTGCGTGTGGGGAAGGAGCTGGCACACTTTGCTCGAATACTGTTCAGAACCACCTGCTTTGAATGTGGTCTGATTGAATCAGATGACGGCTGCTTTTCATCACCGCATCGGGATTGGGATGTGGGGGAAGTGTTTTGTTTTGATATTTCGCATGTGCTTAGGTGTTAGTGGTTTCAGATTGTTTAAGAACAGGCTCTCATCACGGAGTGTTGCTGAATCCTGTGGGGGAAATTTGAAAGAAACCTTGAGTATTTCTGGGTCTGTTTAAAAATTATGTCTTCTTGTGTGGTGTATTTATTTGTGTTCAGGATGCAGATTGCCTTGTGGAAAATGGCAGATCATTTTCTGTCACAAAAGGTTCTTTTGTCTGGTTGGTTGGTTGGTTGGTAGGTTGATTTATTTATTTATTTTTTGTATTTAAACTATTTCTTTTATAGCCCCTCCTCCTGAGCTTTGATATTGGTACATTAATCACTAGTACAACTAAGTTCTCTGGAGTTCTTGGTGCTCTGTGGTTTGACGTTGCTTGTGTGAGGGTGATGTATATCCGTCCTGATATTCACCTGTACTTGAAGTTCCAAACATTTTTATCTCCTTTTGAATTGCCATGCGTGGACACTTGTAGGCAAGGTGACTTCCGAAGAACCTGAAGGAGAGATTACAACTCACTGGCTGCCATCAGAATGTGTTGGGGCGAATGTTTGGGGGGTGGACGTAGGAGAGGCTTGGTGAAAGTACAGATTCCTTGGGCCCATCTAGAAGATTCAGATTTAGTACCTCTGGGAGGTACCCGGGAATCTATTTTTGTTGTTGTTGTTGTTATTGTTTTTACTGGTGTTCCAGATGACTGATACAAGTAGATCTGAACATCATTTGGGATTAGGGAAACTCTGGCTGCAGTTGACACCCCAGTATTTCTCAAAGTGGGTACCCCTGCATCCTCATATGCGGGGTGGTTTTTGTGACTTACAGATTCCTGGCCTCGCTAAGTATGGTGCCCAAGACCAGCATCTTTAATGTGCCTGCCTTGGGATGCATCCTTATAGGAAATTTTGAGAACCACCACTACAGAGCTTCTAAGTTACAGGAAATCGTGGAGCAACTTGGAGGATTAGAAATCCCCGTGTAATATCTGTACAGATAAACAGAATCCTCAAAATCAGGGACAGGTGTGTTTGGAAAGCTTGTTTTGTAAAGAGAGTCTTTTCTCCCTTTGACTTCTCTTATTTACACGGAAGCTACGTTTTTGAATTAAAAAGAAAAGGAAAATAAGAAAGAGCAATAACAACAAAAGATTCTCAACCGGAGCCATGGGTAGTTAGTTTCCCTTTGTTTTAACTCTGTGGCGACTATTTGACCCGCCTTTGCTTAATCCATCCCGTCTTCCGCCATGAGGTTGCAGGATGATAAGCTTTAGAGACCCTGGATCAGTGGGCTCCCGCTCCTGCCCAGCAATCTCTCTGAAGACAGAGCTGCATCCCCCAATTCTCAAACTCTTTTGAGGCTAAAAACTTGTAAGAAAGACTTTAAAAAACAAGTTTCACTCTCCTTGGTCTAAACACACTGATATCACAGGGAGCCATGGTATATTTTTAAATGGATACACTTATTGCTATGCTTTTCCACCCTTGTTCTTGAATTTTTGAAAAATGCTTGCTATATGGATGCCTAAGGAGAGAATGTATGTGTGTTACATTTAAATTGAAAACCTCGTTTGTTTTGTATATTAGACTATAGCCAATGAAAATTCAGGAACTAAGGATTTTTCATAACCACGACTGAATATAGAACTTCATAGTTTTTTGTTGTGAGTATAAATATTGAGGATAGCTTTGTTTGTTTATGCCTGTGCAGTTTTATAGTAAATCCTCTCAAATGGGTTGCAAAGCCATCCATGGATATTTGTAAAGACTTTGCAAAATCATACATAAAATAAATTATCCGTTCGATTTGAACAAGTTTTGCAATTATTTGTGGCTTTAACAAGGGCTTTTGAAGGGCACTGTATATATCTTCTGGCTAGGTCAGCCATTTTTTTGTTTCAAAGAAAATGGGGGGCTTTGTATGCAATCCCTTGAGTAAACCAGTAGTAAACTATATATCAGGTAGTCAAATTATGGTATTTCAAATCTGTTTTTTATTTTAAAGGGATAACAATTTATGAATTTTATCTCCTGGATTTTTTATGTTTCAAATTAAGTTGTTATCCCAGCCTTGTCTTTTTTTTTTTTTTAATAAATCCCCCACTCAAAGTATTAGAGAAATAAAACATATAATGACATAATTAAAAATGTATAAAGCCCTTACTGGGAAAAATATGCTTTCTTCTTTATTATATTGTACCTTGTAATAATGTATTTCCACTGACATTTTAAAAATTCCTTTTATTTGTTGTTTTGTCAAATTTCATTTTTTTTCTATGATTTTTTTTCAAAATTCTTCATTTTTAATGTTGATTAAATGTACTTAGTCACTCAACAAATTATCATTGAGGCTCTGGTCTAGGGTCTTGGCCACCCGTGCCCAATTAATGCCCTGTCCTCAAGTTTGCGTACCAGTGGGGGGGTCAATAAACAAAGATACTGACTACCAAAGATATATATATATATACATATATATATATATATGTATATATATATATTTTTTTTTTTTTTAAGATTTTATTTTTATTTTATTCGACAGAGAGAGAGACAGCCAGCGAGAGAGGGAACACAAGCAGGGGGAGTGGGAGAGGAAGAAGCAGGCTCATAGCGGAGGAGCCTGATGTGGGGCTCGATCCCATAACGCCGGGATCACGCCCTGAGCCGAAGGCAGACGCTTAACTGCTGTGCCACCCAGGCGCCCCTAAAGATACATATATTTACACATATATAAAGTTAGAAAAATGTGTATGTCTATGTATATGCATTATTATGTGTATATATGTTTATATACATAAACATATGCATATAAATACAGAATACAAGGTAGTGACAAATATTGTGAAAAATGGGTCAGTGTAAGGGGTAAGCATAGTTACAGGGTATGGAGGAAATGGGCATGTTCTCTTCTGTCTCCAAGGAGGCCCTCTCCACCCATATTCTAATTTCTCATCCTAGGATAATGAAACATGGTTATGTAAAAATATAAGCCATGTCCCATCAAATGCCAAATTAAAGTTCGTATTTGCTATGAGAAGACAATTCATTACTTACTATTAGGTAGTATACAAATTATATTTACTGTATATACCACCTATGTAATTAAAGCCTTAATGTTAAATTATTAAATTCTGTGTAAGAACTTTTGTGAGGGCCTTACATTTCAGCTTTGTAAAGAATGTGTATTTCATCCCTTAGCTCTATCGGTACATATCATACAGATAGATGTAATTGACTGACTGATGTGTATGTGTGTGTCTGTCCCCCAGTGGGCTCATTCATTCATTAATTCATTCTACATGCATTGACTGAGTGGGAAGAAATGTTTTTGAGGTGGAGGGAAGACCTGGAGACCAGATAACTAGAGGTGTATTGGGTAACAGTGAACTGAGTCTGATGTGACTGGACAGCACAAAAGGGAGTAGACCATTTTCTCAGGGTAACATGAGAAAAAAAGGTAAATACCGATCACCAAGCATCTTAAATGCTAGGCTAAGGAATTTTAATTTTATAGCCAAAAGTGTTAGTGGGCCACTGAAAGTTTTCATACAGAGAAGTGCACTTGGCACTGGCTCATGATAGGTTGGAGTGAAGGAAATCTGAAGTCAGGGAAACTGGGTTTCAGGGCCCTATTATGAAAGGTGGTAGGAAGAGAAGAAAGGAGGGGGAAATTGGTAGAGGCTGCAATAGTAAAATCGAATAAGGTTGAGTGGAAAGTTTGTAAGCATTGATGATGGAAAAGAGCCTGATCTCTTTTTATCTATCACTGCTTTATTACTCTTCACTGAAATAAAACTGGCCTTCATTCTTGAGTGTATCTTGAGTTAAAGGCTTGTGCCTTTCTACCTGGGCTCTCTCTGTGTCAACTTTTCTCTTGCCACACCTTGTGATTCCCTTCTTTGTACTCTCCAATGTTGGAAATCAAATTTGCCTTAGCTAACTAAATTTGAATTCAGGATTCATAATTCATTTGGAGAGGCCCAAACTTAAAACAGGTTGTGTTCCAATTTTTTAATAATGGGACTTATTTTTTCTTCCATTGAAGTGAGATGTGAATGGCTCTTGAGGGACCAGAAGCGTCCACAAAATTTTATTTACTCTAAAATGTTCTAAAATACTCTAAAATATTCTAAAATACTCTAAACTAAAATAAAACTTCAGTATTATTAGTACTTAAAGATAGTTTTCCTGGAGCAAGAAATATAAAGATCTGGGGAACACGTTCTGTGCCCTCACCTGTTACAGTAATGGGAAGAGTATCCAGACAGTGTGGTTTGCTAGATGCTAGTTGATCTAGAGCAGAAGTTTTTAACCTTCTTAGAGTCAGAGACTGCTTTGAAATTCCAGTGCAAGCTACAGACTTTTTCCAGAAAAAGCTAAATCCATGAGTAAAGTTTTGCAACAATTTCAAGAGTTTCTGGATCTCCCTAAGACCCACCCGTGGGTCTGGGGCCTGGAGAGTAAATCCTCTCCCATCCAGCTCAGCTCCCCCGTCTTGGCATTGCTTAGGCCATGTGTGTAGGATTTGTGTAGCACTGACATTGGTAAATCAAGGAGAAGGTACTCTTTGGGTACCTTCTGTAGCCATTAGCTTTACTTGTGCTAAGTGCTGGTTGGTATTTGTGAGTGGGCCACAGGGGACAGGAGAGGTAAGAAAGAAGATACATATGCAAATCAGAGGAGAATTAAATGGGGAGCGGTGGGGCAGATGACTGGTCTACCTCTGAAAATGATGCCTCGGGGAGACTTGGACAAATGTGAATGGCCAGGAGATGATGGTCTTTCAGTAGGTAAAGTCCAGATTTACCCAGACCTCGTCTTTATTGTTGAAGAACCTTAATGAGCATTAAGTACATAAGCCTACTTCCAGGGTAGCAGGAGGTGGGGATCTGCTATAATGTTTAGGATATTTTCAGCTGTGCAACCACAACAAACCCTGACTCAAATTGGCTTAAACATAAGGAAATGCATTACTTTATGTAATCTATCCTGAAATCCCTGGTGTTTTCCCTGCTCTGTGGGCTGGCTTCCTCCTAGTGATGATAAGGACATTCCTGCTGCCTGCAGTTCTATGCCTCATGCCCAAACAGGAATAGGCCCAGAGAAAATAAAAAGCCATCTCCTAATTTGTGTCTTTCCTTGGAGCAGGGAGACCTTTCCCAGGAACCCAGTGGTAGACAGGCCTTTGGGTCTCAATGTCTGTTTTAAACTAGTCCCTGTGATTGGCACCAGTCCTCAGGATCTACGTCTGGAACTGGAGATGAGGTCACCTTCCCCTGCTCCACTTGAAGGAAGGATGGCTAGTGAAAACAAAGGAACAAAACAGCAACACCCCGCCCCCCCCAAGGGGTCTGTTATGAAGGAAGAAGAGAGGAATGGATGTTGGGTAGACAGAACTCATAGTGTCATTGCATCTTTGATAAACTAATGTTTCGGATAAAGTAGAAGAATGATGTGTGTATTTTTATAATCCAGCTAAATCTGTGTTATTTTCTGTACCATAACATGCAGGAGACACTCATGTGCTTAAGTCTTTGTAAGTGAACTTTTATAACAGATTTTCTATCCAGATGGGGACGGGTTTCCTGTACTCCCCCTCCGTTTACTTCTGGACCCTACTGTCTTGCACAATCCAGAGAAAGGTGAGCTCTTAGCAACTTGTGCTGATGCGTAGTTTGCCTGTCCTTTACTTACAAGGACACTTTTCTTCATTGGTGGGTTGTTCATTGACTCGGTTATGTATTCTTATCTTTGAGAATTTTCAATAGAGCTTACAAAGTAATACATATGTTCATCCCCTCTCTATGTACTCTTGATTTTAATGGTATCTCTATGTTTCTGTGTAAGTAAATGGGGAAAAAAGTACATGGAAATGAGTTAAAATGCTTCTCGGAGTCACTATTAATTTAAATAACAGAATTTTCCTCTGGGGCATATTTAACCCAGAGAAAGTCTTGATAATTAGGAAATTGGATTCTTAATAACTGATTTATGAGATGAAAGATAACTTTTTCTACAGAGAATATCTTTGACTCAAATTTGGAGTTTCAGCTTCTGAAGGTGTTGCTTCTCTTTCATGGCACAAGAAAATGGGTGAGACTCAGTTTGGAAAGAGGTTAGGAGGAGAGGTGATGAGTTCTCCTGGCGGCTTTGCCAATGACTTGAGGACTTGAACGAACCCCCGAATTTCTCTCTCGTACACAGTTGTGAGGGAATGTTGTGTGAAAGTGCTTCGAAAAGTCCAAAGCTATAAACTGCTTTGGGGTGTTTATTGTTTTGACTGTGGCGTTCTGATAATTATACTTGAAGCAGAACTTTAAATATTAATGATAACCTTGTTTATCAATGGGGAGGTTTCAGCGGAAAGGTTTTCAAGAGATGTTGAGCCGTCACTGCCGTCTAAGTAACAGACACAGGACGCCAAGCCCACTTTCTGTCTTGCTATCACCAGATCACAGAAAGCTGTTCTACTGTGGAGATGACAGTTGTTTTCTCCTCTGTCCTGAGGCCAATGATTATATAATATGTATCAACTCACTAGGGTGCATATCAAAGTAAGCATAAAGAGGAAAATATTTCCCTTTACAATGACCATGTAAGAGACGATTTCTGTCAGGGAATAAGACATACATGAAGTCTGACTGTTTCACTGCATTTTTACTGTAGAAATTGAGCCTGAGATTCGTGCAGTAACTCCTGTCTCTTCATGTGACTGGGAAGTGTCTCAGTGTGTAAAGAGTACTGATCGGCATGTTTCTTGCTGAATCCTAACCCATACTTGCCTATTTGTGACATGAACCGTTGATGAAATTGTGGAGGAAAATGTGCTAAGCTAATCTTTGTGGTGTCCCTGTGGCTGAATTTCTTTGGTTAATAGTAGAATGCAATTCTAACTTTCTGTCCTATGACGTCATCCTCCTCAAAGTCATAGAAGCACTACAGGTTATGTTTCATAACCCAAGGAATTCTGTTAATGTTTTTGGTATTTTCCTGTGTACACATCTGAAGAGCTGAAGGCCCTGCCGTACAGTTAACTAAGATTATAGCGTGTGCTTTCTCCCTGCCCGGGGCCATGCCAGCTGGAAAGCAAACAAGACACAGTTCTTGTCTTCATGTGGTGTATTGTTCAACGGGGAAGAAAGGAATCACTTGAGAATCATAATAATGTAAAATTCCATCTGCGACAAGTCTAGCGAAAGAGAAGAACAAGACACCTGATTTAGAAGATGAGGAAAGCTTCCTTCTCTGAAGTGATGGCAAAGCTGGGAGTGGATCTGGGAGTGACACAGGCCAAGTAGGGAAGTGGAGTGGTGGGAGTGGATTGGAGCTTGTTCTGTTAGAGGAAACACACGTTCAAGTTCTGCAGCAGGAAGGCCAGTGGTGTGCTTGAGCATGGTTAGGGGATGGGGGGAACTGGAGGGGAAAGCAAGGGTCTGTGAGTGCACTGGCCAAAATGACCTTGATGTCCATAATTAAGAACTTTTCTCTTATCCTGACACCGAGGGGAAGATGCTGATATATTCAGGGAGTGGCATGATGGAATTTGCATGCCCGTTCACAAAGGCCTCTTTGCCTCTTCACTGCACTCTATATACTCATGCGCCGCCAATGGCACCTGGGGCTCTATCTCCAATTGTGGTGGTCTCACTAACGTACTCCATTTCCTCCTCAGTGTGTGGTGTCCTTGTAGTTTGTGTGGGATCACTGCCTCTCCAGGAACATCTGTGGTTGGACTGTACTGATCAGGGTAATCCTAACTCTTTTTGCTGTGGTTTTTCACTTGGGTTATTTGGGTCTTTGCAAATCCGTGCAGGTATTTTATGGCTTTAAGGATTGGTTCCCTGATGGTTCCAGTCAAAGCAAAGTGAGGAAAAATTTCGTTCTTTTGTAAACTGAACTATCTGCAAGTTAGTAGGGGAGTAAAGAAGCACGTAGACCTGGAACTCCTGTGACCATGATGGATTTCAGCTTTGGAATGAAGGTTATATGAAGGTGGCAGAGACAAGTAGAGGAGGGAACTTTGGTTTTGTGGATACGGTGGACCCACTGGATATGTCAGTCTTAAAATCTGCTTGTCTCTGGACTTTCCACTTACCTGGGCCAGTAAATCCTCTTTACAAAAGGACTTTTAATTAGACTGTGCCTAAAATTACCTTAATCTAGGTCTCTATTCTGAGCTCCAGACCCACAGTCGGTTACTTTGCTGGAACTTATACTTGGGTGACCAATGGACCCTCGGAACTCAAAACGTCTAAAATAAACTCTCTTTTACCCTGCCTCTAAACCTGCACAAATATCCATCAGAAAAAACCTGAGTATAATCCCCGACTACTTGCCCTACCTTCCCAAGTTAGCTGTCAACCTCTGTCTATTCTCTTTTCCCGGTGTGATCCTGAATTGTCTGTTATCTTTGCTGTAACAGGAGTTTCTTGTCTCCTAATTAGTCTCTTTATCTTCAGGTTCTCACCTTAACAACCATTGTCCCCATGACTACCATTTCCAAAATGTAAATATAACTGGAGATGCTGTTGTGCTCCGGTGCCTGCCTAAAGTCTTTAGGATGAGGAGTAAACTTCCTGGTACTTTGTCTTCCTCCGGCCCTGTGCAGATTCCACATTTCTTCATTGGTGACCACCACGACTTTAATACCTTTATTCTCCATGCTCGTTGTATGCCCTGCCATCCTCTGCATGGGGGATGTTCCCTTGTGCTTCAATGCCTTTGCACAGTTGTTTTTCTGTCCTTGGAAGGCTCTGGATCTTGTAAGATGGCCAATCTCTGGTCAAGCAGAAAAGGAGTGATGATGTATTACCAAGATGGCAAACACCCATTGCATGTAAAGTCACCCTTGGTACAGAGGTCTTCTGGGATCTCAGGTGCACCTGAAACCTTTTGATGTTTCCTGGCTTTTCTCACACCCCAGGCTCATGCCCACACCTGACAGCAGCCATATCCCAGTTCCTCCTAAACCTAGTTTAACTCACTGCACAGCCCACAGCTCAGCCCAGGAGAGAACAGACTACCTCGGTGAGGACAGGTGTAGGAGAAGGCACCGATTTAAAGATCATTCATGACTTCTCCTAGCCAGTAGGCACAAGTCTATTTCTCGAGACAGTGCAGTGGGTCATCCTTAAAGGGCGTCCGTAAAAAAGATTGACTTGGGCGTGTGAGAAACGTGGGTTATATTAGTAAGAAAAGGCAGCTCCGTGGGGGAGCAAAATGAGAAACAATGAGAAAAGGGGAGGGGGGACTTGCCTGAATTCTGATGTTTTTAAGGAATAGCTTTCTGTGTTCATGGGAATATATGTTCGATAGGCTGAGAAAAAGAAATCCAGACGCCCTTCACTTTTGCAAGCAGCCTAGGTTTTAGTGCGGGGTGCGCAGGCAACAGGATTCTTTGCCAATCACTTCACATTGTGAGGCCTGATTTTTCATCTGTAAAATGAGGATGGATGCGGCGTCCCTCGGTAGTGATCGTAAGAATTAAATGAGGCAGTGTGAGTAAAAATTCCTTGCAGTGAATGACTGTTTTCTTTGGTGTGCTGAGAAATGTTTAATAATCTGCTCTTTAAAAAAAAAAAAAAAAAAAAAAAGGCCCCGATTTGTAATGTTTGCCCATTTCCATGGTGTAAATGACCTCCCTAGTGCCAGTTCTGAGTTTCCAGTGTGACAGTGTTGAATGTGGAGTTGGGAAGATGAGCATGTGGTGCGGGCACTGCTCACCAGTCTGCCACTGCCTTCTTCCTCTTCCGTATCCTAAACCGCCACGATCTGGCAAATGATGATTCTAGCTTGTATCACTCTCTTTTCTCTAAAATTCCCTAACACTCGTCATTCTTTTAGTAATCAAATACTGCTTTTTATTTATGTATGATTTTTCTCCCAGTCTAGACTATATATTTCAGGGAGAAAGCCCTATCTTAGATTGATTTCTGTAGTCCTTTGTTGTCAAATGTCATACTATGACACTAATAGTAATCATAATAAAAACAGGAGTTATCTCCCCACCCCCTTTTTGAGAGCGAGCCTACTGTGTTCCAGATTCCATGGGGATGTTTTTCCTAAATTATTTCTAATCACAACAGGCCTGGAGGGTAGACACAATCATTCCCATTTTACAGATGAGCATACCCAGAATCTGAGAAGTTAAAGAATTTCTCCCAAATCACACAAGTATCAAGCAGCTCAACACTTATGGCTGAAAGATAGTGGTTGGAAAAAAAAAAAAAAAAGAATGGCTAATGAGTGTATTGGATTTATTTTCTTGAGACAGACAAGACTGAGCAGCCTGAGAACATTTGGTGCTCAGAGGGAGGAAATGCTAAGAGGGGAAAACAAGTCTGAAAGGGAGAGAAGGATAGTTCAAAGGCCAGTTCCCCCTGCTTCACAATGCTGACTAGTGCCAGCTCTAACTGCGTATGTTTGCTTTGCTTGGAAGATAGAATCAGAGCGCCAGAATTCTCGGAAGTCTGTTTTGGAGGATGCATTAGTCAGGGTATGCTAATTGCTGGAACAAACAACCCCCAAACTTTAGTAGCTTAACACCACAGAGGGTTATATCCCGCTGGTGTCCTAGACCCACGGAGGTAGGCTGTGCTGCCTGGATTTAGTCCTTGAGTCTGGTTCTTTCACTCCCTAGCTCTGCCATCCCCTGGGGCTGCAGGGGTTCACCAGATTCTTTGTATCTGGCTGAACAAAGAGGAAAGAGAAAGTGCATGGAGGGATCACACGGGAGGTTTTAGGGGCCAGGCCTGGAAAAGGCAAACATTACTTCCGCTCACGTCCCATTGGCCCAGCCTTTGTCACGTGTCCCGCACGACTGCAGAGGAGGATGGGAGAGCTAGACTTCCTGTGTGACCGGCGGAGGAAGCAATGGGGGCTGATGAAAACAGCCTCACCTTGGCCGCAGAGGGTTATACCAGGGACCTGAAAGTTGGGTGTCTACCAGTTTTCAGGGGTGAGGCACTACCATGTCGTGCAGACTCAGCCTCTGGAAGACGTTGGGTTGGAGGCTTGCTGATGGCCTTTACCTGAGAAAGTTGTTTACTTTCTCTGAAGACAAGATAATAAGGTGCATTTCAGGACTCTCGGGACACAGAAGGGAGTCATGAAGATGGACTGATTTGTTAACTAGAAATGGATATCCAAACGAGAACCATTGCTCATAGGTTGAAGTTGAAACCTGCAATATTGCTGAGGAAGAAAGATGTGAAAGCAAAAAGGAAAAACAGTAAAAGAGTGGTGGGAAGTAGGATGTAGGCACTTTTTCTTTGAAAACCCATTGCCATGCTTCATGTAATTAAATTTCATTCCTTTTAATGAAGCAGTTTGTATAAATAATGTGGACGCTTTCCACAAACTGAATATTTAATATTTACATTTTTTTCCTTAAAGGTTGTAATGTTTTTCATTTGTAGGACTCATGATTATCTTTCATTTGTAAAACTGGTTAGATCTCCTTCTGCTGTATAATGGTGGACTTCCCTTCCCTCTGGTCTCAGAGCCACTGCTTTGCAGGGTCCTGCACCCTGCCTTGAATTAAAGTGGGAAAAAGAAGCTGAGGGGTGGGTGTGCCTTTTAAAGATAAATGGCAGTATAGTTGATACAATGAGGAGAATTCATTTTATCCTCTTTTGCATTGTCTATATATTGCTTTGATTTTATTCTGCGTATATGAGGCTTGCAGTATTTCTTTCTTTGGCTCTCTTGTTTGTCACTACAGATTTAGCGGGTTCTTTTGTGTACCACTTGCCTCCCAGAATTTGGCCCAGCAGTTTTGAGTAGCTGAACGATTTATCGAGGACTGATCAGCTGAAATGTGGCTCAACTTTAGTAAAGCAGAAGGAATGACATAAGGTTAGGTGACTGATGTGTGAGTTTTTGAATTTGATTTGGTTTTACATGGAAAGGTTGAAGCAATGATCCATGTATTCTAATAAAAATCATCAGTACAAATCAAATAAAATCTGGCTTAGTGGCTATTTTCCCACTGTATCACTCATGGCTAGCCTGGGCTGCTACAGACCACATTTGGCAGGCACTGTTTTTTTCCTACAACAAAATCTTAAAGTAGTATCGCAATCTTTGCTATGTTAGGAAGGCATCTTTGCTAATCAAACTTTCTGCTAATCTCATCAGATAAATCATTATTTTCTCCTGACAGCTCTGGCTTCCCTGGACCCCTTCCCTGCTTCTTGTTTTCTTTCAAGATGCCTGGTTATTGTCATTCTTCGGGCCTTTGCTTCTATCTCCTTTCAAACTAACGACATTTCTTCCATTCCTGAGGAAGAGTTCCAGCTCTTTACCATTCCACTTAGTGAATTTGTAAGACCCGGACATCGTAGCAGCTCCTCTCTATCTGACCAGTACTCCTTGGCGATCAGATGAGCAGGAGGCAGGCTTCATCCAAGTTGCAGACCTACTAAAAGAAAGCAATGTTTATTCCTGTGAATTTGATGCCGTTAAGCTTGAGAAAAAGACCCGATGATGCTTTTGAATGCATTTCCATTTCTGCCCCTAAAAGCTGGATGAGGAAATGCATGCAGATGAATTTTGACTGCTTCACTTAGAAGAGTGTCTTTAAAGCACTTGAAAGTGAAAGTAAGAGGAGCAGCGTCTTTGGGGAAAGCTATAGTCCACTTTGTGTGTGTGTGCGTGTGTGTGTGTGTGTGTGTGTGTGTGTGTGTGTGTGTGATTATAGACCTGCTCTCCCAGTCCTGGTCTCTCTCAAGCTAGTGCCAAATCTGTGTTGTGTTGGTGAAATGGTCTCGTGTAGGATGCAGGGCAGCTCCGAGGGGAGACTAGCAATAATGTTTTCACTGCTGACATGATTTAAGAATGCACATTCCAAGATACGAAAACTCAATCATTATCGCACTATCCAACTTTCCTATTTCAGCAAGTATTCTAATAAACTTTAGCAAGTATCCTGTTACCTGTTGGTTATAAAAAAATATAGGCCAATCTTTTGATTTTTGTTTTTATGCTTTTGAAATATAGTGTTAGTGTGCTCATACTTAAGTATGCAACTCCTTTAGATCCCAGGTTCATACTTTCCGTGACTCTAGAGGAATCGTTTAAAAATGACATGAATATAAAAAACACTTTGGAAAGCAGAAAGCAAGAAACAAAAGTGTGGTTACATTATTGTGAGCTAAAAGTAAAATCCTTAAGTCACCAGGCAGACTTCTCCACTCGGATCACAAACAAGGTGATGTCAGTTGAACAAGTTGTGACATCTGGGAACCGTTTCAAACACGATTGTTACATCAAGAAACTATCAGTAAATTCAAGTGTGTGTATTGTATTCGTATGTGTTTGCCGATTTTACACACACACGCGTGTGCATGTGTGCACGCACACACACGCAATTTATAAGCCCGGTAAGAAACACCTTTGCCAGTGTCTACCAGGCGTTTGAGGTAGAATTGTGAGGACAGTTTTCTAAACATTTATAAGTCGGAGTTGAAATCCACCAGCACTGTTCAGTTTATAAAATGGCATGGGCTCTTTGCCCCAAAGTTAAAGAGACTATTTTCACCTTGTATTGATAACAGTAAGTTAACTCACTCAATATTGTATGATATGCATATGTTCTGTCAGATGGCCAAGTTCCACTTACAATCTTTTCTGTCCTCAAGTTTTCTCTTCACTTTTTGTTCATTTGTATACCTGATTCTAAATGTGAGAGTATGTGCTTTTTTTTTTTTTTAAAGATTTTATTTATTTATTCGACAGAGATAGAGACAGCCAGTGAGAGAGGGAACACAAGCAGGGGGAGTGGGAGAGGAAGAAGCAGGCTCACAGCAGAGGAGCCTGATGTGGGGCTCGATCCCAGAACGCCAGGATCACGCACTGAGCCGAAGGCAGACGCTTAACTGCTGTGCCACCCAGGCGCCCCTAGAGAGTATGTGCTTTTTAAAGTGTCAGTTTACTTCCCACTTTTAAAAACTTTTAGATCTGTTTCCCACTTTTTTTTTTTTTGCCAGCCTATGAAAACCACGCTAGATTTTTTTTCTGTCTGTCGTAAGTGTCCTTGTCTATCCATTTGATCATAATTGGAAAACGCCACCCCTATGGCGGATCTCCTTTCTACACAGTGGTTTATGTAATGTGCTGGAAAGAGGCAGCGAACGAGTAGCCATTCAGGGCAGCATCCACTCCAGAATGAATGATTTAACTTGGTTTTAGACATGGGATCGGTTCACAAGTAGGGTGCTCGATCTTGGCTTCATTTTGGCTCAGTTCCTTCAAAGCTAGTGTAGTCTGTCTTCATTTATTCTAGTCTCTGGCTTCTCCAGCCCCACCTCAGTCACAAGGCTACCACTAATAATTATATCCACTGAGCTGTTGCTAGAACATAAAGAAACACTTGAGGAATATTTCTTACCTATTTAGGTAGAACAGACATTTTAGTCAAGCTTTACATTTATTGCCCTAGATTTCTGTGATCAGACCAGTGGATCCGTAAGGCTTCCTAGGAAACTGTTATGGGTTATCACTGGCACAAGGGTGGGGAGAGTGGGTACTGAGGGAATTTTCACTTCTTTCTTTATACACTTTGGTATTTTAATTTTTTCGATAAGCACATAATTAAAAGTTGGTTGTAATGGTCTTACGGTAGCTCCCTATAGATTGCTGATTAGTTGCACAAGGGAAAGTGGTAATTGTACCAGTGATGAATTCCCACAATACCTTGACCAGATGATGAAATGAGCATAACAAACCAAGGGGGCACACCACGCTGCCATCGCATGGCTCTGTGTGTGATATCCCTGGAAAGCCGCAAGGCCACTTTTGTACTATTCCGTTCACCTGAATAGAATCACGAGAAAGCATCAGATAAACCCAGACTGAGAAACACTTATGATCTGATACTCAAGCGTACACTACAACTTTGATAATGTGGCCTGTACTCGTCGAGAATGCCAAAGTCACACAAAGAAAGACTGAGGAACCATTTCAGATTAAAATAGATGAAAGAGAGCTGATGGTTAAATGTGGTGACTAATCCTGGATTTTATCTGTTGGTTGTTTGGTTTTTGTTCTTGGTTAAGTGCGTTTATTATGCTCGAGATCAGTTGTCATTCATGGAATGACTTGCAGGGTGAAAAGTGACAAACTGAAATATGGAATATGGATTAGATAAAAGTGTTATATCAATGGTCAGTTCCCTGGTTTTGATAACTGTTACTGCTTTTGTTCTTACGAAATGCACACGGGAAGTACGAAGGTGATAAAAGGACCTGAGTGATGTAACCTACTTGCCGATGGTTCAGCAAATGACAGAGTTTTAAGTGCATTGTAATGAAAACCATTTTGAAAAATAAAAAAGTAGAGAGGTATAGGAAAAATTTGAAAATATGTTTTGCTTTGACTTCAACCCTTGGCTTTTTTCTTGATTAGGGGGCCAGCTAGGACCAGGATATCTGGTTCTTGTTTGTTTGTTTGTTTGTTTGTTTGTTTGAAGTTCCTGGAGGATTTTGGTGGTCAGCCACATTTGGGAATTATAACCCTCCATTATATGTTATCCTTTCAGAAAGAGTTGCCAGAATCACTTTGAGAGTGATCAGGTGTCACTCCGTAAGGAGCAGAGACTCCCTCAAAATTGGAGTTAAAGGGTGAAAGTTGATTTTGTGTAGTTTGGGGATGTGAACATGGTGTAATGTTGAGTTCTCTGTGGGTTTCAGCCTGGTCAGAGCAGTCTTCAGTTGACCAGATGCCTTACTGTTCTTTAAATGCCACAAAAATTAAATGTCCTTCTTCAAATCCTGTTCTCTCACAATTCTGATTATCAAAGTTGTACTGTATGCTTGGGTATTAGACTGTAAATTTAGGCAAAATGCATCCTGTTGAGCCCATTAAGTAAAATAAAGAGATTTTCCCCCTGATCCAAGCTATTACAATTTCACATTTGCAAAGTATTTCAAATTCATTTTTAATGGACTGCTTCCCTTCAAATACATGTGGAGATAGATTTATAAAACTGTAAACAGTTTATGCATTTTTACAGATTTCCATTGTATGTGTTTGATACTGATTTACCTCTTTTTAATTGCAACAGAGATAAAGAATTAGTAGTTTAAAACAGTAGGAACTACATGTTCTGCTGTGATCAAGGAATTAGATAATCTGGCTTGTTTGCTTAAGGGGTCTGTATCTTGAGACATTTATAGGGCAGTATTAAAGCTCTGAGCCTTCTTATTATGCCAATACCCAGAAGATTGCTTTAATGAGAAGTAAAGGGCCTTTTTCCAATTACAAGGGAATAACTGTATTAAGTTCCTGTGTTATGTCAACCTGCTTTGATTTGATTACTGCGAAAGAAATGGATTTATCTGTCAGTGTTACTTAATTAAGCCTTCTCATTGATGTTTTGCAGAGTAATATAGTGTGGTTTGCACATTTGAGCCTAAATACAAAGAAAATTGGCCTAAAACTAAGGCATGACCCCTGAAGATAACATGGAAGATTGATTGCTTGTCATAGCCAGGTCAGAGGCTGCAGTGTTAAATACAGGTAGAAGACTGGGATGTTGAAAGGATAAAATGAAAATCAGTTTATGGAAGTGATTATTGTAAGCAAGAGGGACTGTGCTAGAAAACTGGATTTTAGGGAAGATTTTTGAGTATTTAAGGCTATTTGGCTTCACCAGTATCAGCGAAGCATCTGTAAATAGGAGGTGGGATGAGATGAGACTGGGAGAAACAGGGGAAGTAGACTTGGTTGCAGTATGAAAGGAAATAGAAGAAGGAAAAAGCACAAGGAACGGATGCCATTTGGGAGAAGTGGACCATTGTGATGATGCAGAGCGATTACAGCCTACAAATATTTCAATTAAGCCAGCAGCTTTTCCCAGAGCCTTACGAATGGCACCCTAGGGAGAAAAGAGGTATTGGGGGAAAAAACAGAAGAAAGGATAAAACTCTTGTATGTTTTATCTTGGCTTCCCCCCCCCCCCCGCATTGAAATACATTCAATAAATCATTTATCAAGTAGGCATTTAAAAAAATCAATTTGCGTATCTTAAGTCATTATAGTATTACGGACTTTGCCACATAATAATTACATGTATCATTTGAAAAATGCATGCATAATTACATGTACGTAAGAGTTACATAGTCTATTAGGAAATGAAGCACATTTTAACACTTATGTTTTTGTTGTTTAATGTCTTCTAAAGTGTCTTTTATTTCCCACACTTTGTGATGTGTATTTATAAATACATCTTTAAAGGTACCAAGCACCTAGTTAAAAACTTTCCCAAATATGTTCACTTTTCATTTAGATACTTTGAGGCTGCTCTCTGTGCTATTGGAGTTAGATGGTATGTTGGTTTTATTTTTGAAGTCTTCAGATATGGCAGCTTATTTCTGATAGTTATTCTGAACTGATTTGAAATAAGTTGAGAACATTATTTTATTAAGATTGATTTTTATTAAGTGCTTTCAGGATTGGTTATATTTCAAAAAGTCAAAGGAGGCAAATACAATTCATATTGTGTTCTTGCCTCAAGTTATTCATGGCTCTCTGCTTTCTGGGCTCTTGCTTAGAATGATGAGTTCTTGGGGGCGCCTGGGTGGCATAGTTCATTAAGTGTCCGACTCTTGGTTTCAGCTTAAGTCATGATCTCAGGGTCATGAGATCAAGCCCTGTGTAGAACTCTGCGTGGAGTCTGCTTATGACTCTCTCTCCTCCTCCTGCCATTCCCCCATGTGCGCTCACTTTCTCTCTCTCTCTCTCCCTAAAAACAAATAAATCTAAAAAAAAAAAAAAAAAGAATGATGAGATCTTGGGAGGATTAACTTCTCTTTAAGAGGAAGTGTTTGGTTAGTTTCAAACATTTGAAATGGAAGGTTGCTAAATAAGAGTGTTTCATGTTAAGAGTATTCAAGTTAGAATATTATCCAGAGTTGATGATCTTTGATACTTCCAAATGATGTGGATTGATCTAAAGATTTCAGGGTTACTTTTTCCTCAATTTCGTACTATAACCGTTTACTTAGCTTGAGTTCTCAAGAAGGTTTCTGAGTTTCAGAATGACAAACACCAGCACATTTATAATGTAATAGTAATGCATTTTATTTTGTTACTTTCATATGATCTGACTTTCATGTTATATGAAAATGTGTTTCCCGTTTCATAGCACCGCAAAATGGCATTAACTCCATATTTTTAATATCTGAGATTATTTAGTTTTTCATTTTTGAAAAAGTTTGAACTTGAGGAAAATAATATTCTCTAAAGAATGTTCTACAGGACAAATTAAGTTGGAAGTTAGTAAAGTCTAAAATATTGGAATAATTCCTCTCTGAACAAATTTTCCTACTCTACTTTCCACCCAGTATTTCCATGTTTTACCTTTCTTTGTGCATTTCACCTTCTTACACAAATATATATTTATATAGTGAACTATAAAATCATCTTGTACTTGACTTTTTGAGTTTCAGATTTATTTGGTAAGGAAACTCATTAGTGCTCAGAGAGCCAGCACTGATGGCAATGATCTGAAAATGGAATGCCCCGGTCTCTGTTCCTTATATCTGAAGTATCTTCAAATTTGTGTGAGACACGTCACCATAACCCTCATCTTTTGCTCAGTCAGATTTGGAAAGTGCTGGAAGTTTCTTGTTAGTGCTTTGATCACTCATTATGAAGCATATCTTGTTTCTTACGGATGAAGAAAGAAGTGATCGTGGTTGTATGGACATTGTCCACCAATATTTGAAGCTTTTCAACTCTTTCTTCATCTGTACTCGTACTCAAATTTGACTTCAAATTACTCTACTTAGAGCTCTTATTATACTGGGTGCTAATGAAAATGTGCACATCCTTAACACGCTCTTTGCTGATGAAATATTTTGAACTCTAAATTCATCTGGCACTGACGGAGAGCATATGCCATCTCAGTTTGTGTGGAGGGCTCAGCCAAGGGTTCTTCCTGGACTAGGAAATTAGTAGGAGCCACAGATGTACCCAGTCTGTGAGTCTCCATGATGGTGTGGAGGATATTTAATGGTATCTGATGTTGCAGAGTGAAGGATTTGAGACAGTGTAGACCTCAACATGTTTCGGGGTGATTCTCTTTCCAGGAAGAACTTAGCCTCGATCTCCCAATGCATTCTGAGTGTGTAGAAGCTTTTGTCAGGAAATCAATCTATTTCTACAGGAGTAGGAATTTATAGCCTTTTAAAGCAGATCAAATAAAACACTTTCATTATTTTTTGACTTCATGAAACTCTAGGGCCTTGGGTGCTTGGCATGATCTGGGCTCTAAGTATGGAAAAGACCAGTACACAACTCTAATTATCCCAAATCAAGAGAGTTAGGTAACTCACACTTGTTTATTTCTTCTTTTTTTAAAATTTTTTTTTGTAAATTTTATTTATTTACTTATTTTATTTAAATTCAATTTAGTTAACACTGTTTATTTCCAATCAGGGCTAAACTTATGTAACATTTAGTCTGTGCTCTTAGCTTGGGCCTCAGGTCAGCATGCATAACTTTTGAGAGCATTTCATTTGTATAGAACACAAACGTATGTTGCAATGGTGAGAGGTAAAGGGGATATTCTGAAGGTAAATCAAGTCACTAAACAAATCTAATATGTACTGAATTCTCTCTGTGATTTTGCCCTAGAGGTTCATGGAAAAGGTGGAATTTGTTTACTCTAAACTTATTGGCTGTTTCTAAAATACAGGAGAATATTTGAAAGTCTCTGACCTGTTTAGCAGAACTAGGAGTCATAAAAATGTGAGACTCAGATTTCTTTGAATAAATCACGATTTTATAGATTTACGTGGTTTGTTTATCTTAGATTTTGAAGGGTACTAATAAGTTATGCTCTGATGGGCAGGTGTTGGTTACTGAGACTATGCTATGGACCAGGTACTTCCCTAAGTGTTTAACAAATATAAACTAACTTATTTACTTTAACAATAACTCCTTGAGGTTGGAAATCCTATTATCCCTGTTATCTTCTATTAGATACCTACTTTGGATGGGTCCTGGGTTTTCGCTTCTGTTTTCCTTGACCTAAGAGGCCATTAAATTTTCTAGGTTGGCAGATGTCCTTAGGGCAAAAATGTCTTCTCTTCTTTCAATTTGATTTTGGCTCGATAATTCCTTATTATCTCTTCAGCTTATTAGTATTTTATTTTATTATTTTATTTTTTAATACTATTTTTTATTATATTATGTTAGTCACCATACAGTACATCTCTAGTTTTTGATGTAAAGTTCCATGAGTCATTACTTGCGTATAACACACAGTGCACCATGCAATACGTGCCCTCCTTATTAGTATTTTAAAGAATATTTTAAAAAATTTACTCATCATTTTTAGTTTTTTTGTGGGAGAGTTGTCCAAATATAGTAGCCTTCCCAATTTCCAAGGGTGCAACTCAAACCCACTTATTTTATAGTTGACAAAAGTGAGTTCAGCGAGGGCAGTGACTGGCTCAGACCATAGAGCTGGGTAATGCAGAGTGCTGGTGAAATCCAAGTCTCCATCCCAACTCCCAGGGCTTTGTTTTCTGACATTTGTCCAGTCTATCTGATAGATTCGATCTCGCACATAAACAAAGTGGAGATTTGAGTAATCAAATCATAAGTTTAATGAATGTGGGTGGGGAATCATAGAAATTAAAAATTACTACTGTGTGTCTTTTCTCAAAATAGAGTGTTTGGTCCTAGTTCTGCCCAAATTTTGCTTTTGTGTTTTGGTGTGGAAATGTAGAGAGACTTACGCAGAACTACCCTAATAGAATGAAATTTGGTGGATTGTCAGGTTGCCTCCTAAACCAGCCGTCAATCCCATAGAAGTTACTAAGTCTGTCCTCATTTAGGTAGGGTAAAATAAATTAGAAAAGGCTGGAACAATGGAACCCGTTGCTTTTTTCCTTTCCCTTCTGCTGCCCGGATTATTGTGTTTCTGTTATTTATTCCCATCTTGGATGGAGAGTGACAGTAGAACAAGAGAGAGGCAGGAGCTAAATGTTCAGACGGCCTCTATCCCAGGCAGTTTCTCATTTGTTATTAGGTTGCTTTAATGGATTTCCGGAGCTATTTGTGCGCTTTTATCCCATACTCATTGTGAATCTTGTTTCACTCTTTGTTTTGCCCACTCAGTACCTTGTAGAATTTTGACCCCTTTCTAGCAAATATCCAGTCCATCACAGTGTACATTTTGATAAGCTCATCATACCTCTGCTCTACTGTCCCCCTATTTTTATTTTCCAGTCTCTTGATTTCTTCAAATATTTACTTTTATATATTCGTGTTGTATATAATTCTATGACCTTTTGTGGACCCAAGAACGGGCATAAACTCCCAAATACTTTCACTCTGCCTGGGAAGACATTTGAGAAGTAACATTCATGATGGTTATGGAAAGAAATGAAGTTCTTTCTAGGGAAGCATTGACAGTGTTGGAGAAGAGCACTCCCTGGCTTTGGCGTTGTCAGCACCTGTGTTTGCTGGTTGCTTGAGAGAGTTTCCTGTTCCACTGAAGCCTCAGTGTTCTCATATATGAAATGGGGGTACTGTTAGTGCATTGAAGTACCTATGCTTAGTACAGTGTCAGACACCTATGTAAGCTCACTAAACATTAGCTGCTATTAGTTTTTGAGAGATGGAACAGTTCGGGCAGAAGGAATAGCAGGTACAAAACCACAGAGGTATAGAAGTATGTGCAGCGCCTGCGTACACCAGCAGGGAACGAGGAGTGGCCAAGGGTAGTCCGCGTGCAGGTTTACTAAAAGTGAGTCTGGGCAAGATGCAGATGCATCTGGAAACAGATGTGATGGGAATGTGTATTGAGTGCTGCTGAAACTGGCAACCTTGGCGGGAATTTGAAGATCTGGAGTGAGAGAGGCACGTGTTGGAGGTCTGGGGCATGCATCTGTCTTGTGTTCCTGATAAGGCAGGCTGGTGGTTCTCAAACTACTGTGCACATGCAGATGACTTGGGGACCTAATTTAAAGCACAGTTTTCCTGAGCGATCCAGACCCCGTTGGTCCGCAGTGGACCCCAAGATGCTGATTTTGAAGTGAATATACAGGTGATCCACATGTATATTCAGATGCCTTCTGAGATGTACTGAATGAATAGTTGAGGAAATGCTCACTAACTAACTGGCAGGCCTGATGAAGCTCAGTGGGAGGGAAGATGGAAACAAATGACTTAAAAGCAACATGTTTACATTCATCATGAGTTACAAATCTCAGTGCTTTCCCTCTGTGGCCTCTTGCTCTTGGATAAATGAGTACCCAGCTATACAGATATTTTTTCAAAGAAAAAAGTATAATCCGAAATCATACAATTGTCCTATTAGGTTTGGGAGAGCTAGAGACTGGTCCTTATCTGTTAGATCTAGCAGGAGTCCAGGGGATGGAAAAGCCTGTTAAAAAGAGATCAGTAAAAGGGAAGAAGCAGAAAGGATGGTGGATCAGCGTGAGGTCAGGAAATGAGAAAGATGGAAATGAGAAAGGATGGGAAAAGAGCAGTCAGATCTGATTGGTTGGGAATCTATTTGTGAAGGAACCCAGCCAGTATTTAACCTGTTTTGAAAAAGCTAGACTTCCAGCATTTTTAATTAGTGGATTGCTCGCTTTTGAAATTGCCCAGTTGGGAATACTCAAGTTTTGATGTGTTTTATCTGCCCGCTAATTAGCAGGCTGCTTGGTTGACCATCATTTTCCCTTTATTCTGTGGACAGAAGATGTTTATGAAGGTCTCCTGAAACACTCCAGCTCAAGTCTGGGTTAAAAGGCATAAGTCACTGTGTATTTAGTAAGAGTTCATACTAAACTATAAATTAAATTCTAGTACATCTTTTCTCCAACTCGCTTCTTCCTTTTTGCTCTTTAATGTGATTTTTCCCTCAACACTGGGCTTCTCCGTCTAGACACAATTGATACTTGGGGACAGAGCATTTTTTGGTTGTTGTGGGAGGGCATTCTAACATCTGTAGGATGTTTAGCAGCACCCCCTGGCCTCTAGATGCCAGTGGCACTGTCCTCCTCACCCCTCCCCCCACCCCAAACGGTGACAACCAAAAATGTCTCCAGACATTGATTGCCAAATGCTTTCTGGGATCCACAATCACCCCCCATGTGAGAACAATTCCTTTTTCCTCCTTGTCTCTGCCTGCTTTTTGTGTTTAAAATTTTCCTTAAAGATTGAAAAGATAAAATGGGTCCAAACAATATGAAATCTTGTGGAATATAGATTCAGCTCTGTTCCCTTTATCACTTTTTGGCCAAATGTAAGAGGAACAATCTCTCGAATTAATCCAGGCTGTCTGTTTCAGGTAAAAAGGAAGTCAAGACATGCCAGATTTCTGAAAATCCAGTGGTTGAGAGATTTTTGTCATTTATACTTATTGTTGCCGAAAATATTTGATTTTTGGTTAAGGATAAAGAGAACCACAGAGGCTTGCAAAACTCCCAAATCCAGAGGGTTCTAAGTCACTTCTCTGAGTATTTCAGTTCAGCATACCCATAGGCCAGGAGATGAGGTTGTTAAACAGCAGATTTGGGGAAAGCGTTGCACCTTCCCTCCAGACTGATGCACCAGACCAAGCTTTCCTGATATCCCTTAAAGCTCGCAGTCACTGATTTTAGCTGTCCGTGGGGGACTTTATCTTCTGAAGCACCCACAAAAGGAACAGAAATATCTGTTTAAAAAAAAAGAGAAAGAATTAAAGTTTTGTGGTAAAAGTTGTTTTTTGTTGCTGCTATCCCATCTCTTAAGGTATTCGAAAACGCTGTGTGCTCCACTGTACCCAACAACAAATCAATTAATTATGCTATGATTATTTCTTCTGATAATAAAATAGCAGTAATAAAAGGAACGGCAGTAGTGCATTAGGAGAATAAACAGTATCACTGAAATGTTAGGAAACACAATAAATGGGATTATGTCTCCTGAACCGAAGTTTCACACCTCCTCCTCCAGTTCTCTCCTCAGAGGAGGTCTGTGGTGGCCGTCTGTTATCAACCATGATCAAAATAATACAACGGTGAAACTTTTTATACTTATAAAGGACCTTTCATCAACAATCTCAAAGCCATTTCTAAGTATAGAGTGACTGATCTTTAGAACACTTTTATGTTTTATGCAATTGAGATGATAACTTCGCTGTAATACTCTCCAGCCTGAGCATTTTGCCACTTGAAGCCCTGATGGCGTGGTCAGCGTTAGAACTTTGCTGGTCCAGAGTTTAGAAGAATTTCCACTTTCTGGTGGTTCATAAAGGTCTCTTTGCTATCACTTATCAAGATAAAACATTGCTTTAACAACTTTAATTTTCACATCTCAATGCCCAGATTAAGGACTGTAGCCAAGTGGTCAAATCTATTAAAATAATTAAAACACTGAGACAGTGTTGTTTTTACTTAAAACATTAAAAAAAAACAACATTCTTATATCCTTGTAATGTGCTGTTGGAAATAGACTACTGAATCCTCTTTTTGTCTTGTGCATTGTGTTTCGTGTCTGTCGTCTGGTGTAATAAGCCTTGCTAGAGAACAAGAAGTATCCAAGAGCGTTACGGCACAGATGCTGCTAATGTTGGCGTGAATATTTGTCTTAAGTTACCTTTTTAAATATACATTTAAGGTTGTATTAGTGTCGTTTTAAACTTATTTTGTACAAAAGATCTTAATAAAACTTTAAGTGCAGTTTCATGTCTATAAAAGTTGAGGCTATGAAACACTGAAGCATGGAAGTAATTTTTATGTTCATACCTCTGGTTCCTGAGGGTCCAGTTCATTTCTGCTGTGAATTTAAATGAGTTAATTTAAGTAGATGGGTCAGAAGCCACTATCATCGTGGTAGCCCCGTGCCTGATTCTTAATTAAAGGCAACAGGAGATTAATTTGAAACATTAATTTAAAAGTGCATATACAAAAAGGAAGAATTATTGCAAGAAAGCCTAAAGAACTTTTCTCTTGTCCCTAGATGTAGAAGACAGAAGTAGCTCAGGGTCCTGGGGGAATGGAGGACATCCAAGCCCGTCCAGGGTAAGTATATCTAATCTCTTTTCCCACAACCAGACATCCCGCATATGTAAATTGACAAACTGAAGGTGAGTGTCTCTCTCTCACACACACAAATGCACAGACATATATACGCATACTAAGTTTAATGAGGATCAGCTTGAGTTCACAATTTTTTTTTCCATTCTCTTATTGAATGTTGTTACTGAATTTGACACCTGTTCCACTTCTGCTAACCAGAAGAAAAATCCTTCATTAAATATTTGGCCTTACTTTGCCAGTTATTGATCCAGTATTACAGAAAGTTATTTGTTGTAGACGGCACAACTTTGAAAAACAATCCTAGTATCCCTGTAATGTACTGGTGTAGACTACAGAATAGCTCTGAAGATGGGGCATGATGTTCTATCTGATCCGTATAATCCACATAATGAATCAGAGTTGATTTCATTTCACAAACATGGTAGTAACTCCTTTGGTCACCAGTTGGGTTCATTCATTTATTTGGTTTCAGATTTTTGCTACTCTTTTTCATGGTTTTCCTTCATGCTTTAGTTGTTAGTTTGGGTGTAATGGGAAGACCATGGAATGGGGTGGGAGTGGGGTGGTGAGGCAATGTGTATTTTTGTGTGTGTATGACCTTGGGCACGTTATTTCACTTCTTTGGTCCTGATTTTTCTAATTTGTAAAATGAAGAAGTAAAGCCAGAAGATCTTTTATGTTCCTTCCCACTTAAAGATATATGATTTTATGTATAATCTGTTTTTAACGGAATCATTTCTAGGCCCCCTAAAATCCATGTCAGCTTTGCTAATATACATCTAAATACCCCAAATTAAAAATAGACTGAGAGCACATAGTCAAACGAACACGTGGCCCTCCCCCAGCCAGCTGTATAAATGAAGCATTCTGTAGGGAGGGATCATTTTACTGTAAGTATTCACATAAATTTGAGGTGGGGTGTTTCTATTTTGGCAGAAAGAGGCAAGGAAGGTAGTCAAGCTATCCCAACGAGGACATCTCAGCAAGCCACTGTTGTCCATTTCCACCTGTCCTTTGACCCTGTGGTTCTCACTGTGGTCTTCATGGTGCAGCAGGGTCTGTAAGCTCACCAGTAGCTTTGTTGAGCCACTGCACCAGCTGTCGGGGTTGATATCCTAATGCAGTGTATGGATGGGTTGAGGAAATCTTTCCTCCTCCTCACGTTACAGGCTGCACTTGCAGAAATAAATCCGTTCCCCTTGACAGCAAGTGTAGGAGATGACAGAATTTCCCCCTATTGTTTAGCTCATTCACGCTTAATGTCTTAGGATTTCTCACTTTCACACACACACTACTTTTAATTGTTCTTCTGAGAACAAGGTCCCTTAGGACCGTCCTTTTATTTCGTTTTCAGTAACTGTCCCGCCAATTTTTTTCAGGGAATATTTTGGTGAATAATTTTGAGTCAATATTTTGTAATTTCTGTCTTCTCAATCCAGGGAGTTTGCATGTGACAGATTTCTGAGGCTGACTTGTACCGACAGCCATGCTAAGTTCTGTCTTCTCTCATCCTAAAGTGGTGATATTATCCACCACCTTGCAGTACTAAGCTGCAGTTTAAATTAGGTAGTGTATATTAAAGTACACTGTCTAAGATGAGGACACTGAATAAAGAAAAATCAGTCTTATACAGTGGCCAGCATAGACTGAGTGCAAAACCCATGCTAGGTATTTAAAAAAAATGACATCTTTGTATACACTGACATATTGACAGCATTAGATTACAGTATCATTCAAGTTAATTTTTCTAAATGAGGAAAAATGATAAAAAACAGGATTATTTGAACCTTAAGGGTTCCAATTGTTCTCTAGTGAAGTGACGTGCATTCTCATTTTTCAGACAGCGTCCGTCTTTTTTTGTGTGGGCAGATTCTGCCCTTTGGCTAACATGCCAACTGATACCTCTGAGTAAATTTGACTTGGTCTTTATGGGCAGTGCAACCAGCTGAGCAGATCGACTCCCCGGCCCCCCCTTTTTTTTTTCCTTTTTGGTTACTTGATGCACCTTAGTCTGAAATTTGAACCCTGTAATATAGGTGATTTTAACTTTTCCTCTATGTTATCAGATTCTTCCAAATAAGTAGGTAGTTTAAAAACATTATTTTAATTTTAAATTCCATTAAAATAACGAGATAATCATAATCATGACAAATTTCTGCCAAAAAGTAACATCTGCTTTAAAACTTTTTTTGTGGCATACTTTGTCCAAATCCAGAAGTACTAATTTGTGCTAAAGTTTTGGTGTTCCTTCATAGTCCTGTTGTGATAATTTTAACATTCTTACATGTTAATTACTTATGGAATGATCCTGTTCTCTTACAACCACAGTAACAGCTGTAACAAAACATGGAAATTTCAGTATCATAAAACCAAATGTTGTTTAAAAGGCTGTATTTTGGTCTTCTAAAAGCAATTCACTATAGGCTATGGGTCATTCTCCCTGATGGCACAATCTTGCTTTTTTTTCTCTTTTTAAATAACGTGGGCTTGCCAGTGCCTGGGTGGCTCAGTCTGTTAAGTGTCTGCGTTCGGCTCAGGTCATGATCCTGGGGTCCTGGGATCGAGCCCCTCATCCGGCTCCCTGCTCAGCAGGGAGCCTGCTTCTCCCTCTCCCTCTGCCGCTCCCCCTGTTTATGCTCTGTCTCTCTCTCTGTCAAATAAATAAATAAAATCTTTAAAAAAAAATGTGGGCTTACCAAAATAATAACTTCTAATATTTATAGTGCATTTTATATGTGTCAGGTGTTTTACATATATTATTTCATTTAATCATGTCAACAACTTCCCGCAGTTGATTCTGTTATTATTTATAAGATTTCACAGCTACCGTGAGGAAAACCTGAACTCTAGACTCTAGAGCCCTCACTTACCCACTGGACCTGTGAAGAGGCAGGTCCCTCATAATGAGGTTCCATAGTGGGAATGTGGACTTCAGTTTCTTTGGATCGCAAATCTGTCAGTAGGGGGGATATTTATATGCTGATTTATTCAGTGTGAAATGAAAACTTATGATGTTGTTTTATTTTCAGAACTATGGAGATGGGACTCCCTATGACCACATGACCAGCAGGGACCTTGGGTCACATGACAATCTCTCTCCACCTTTTGTCAATTCCAGAATACAAAGTAAGACCAATTTTAAATTAGCATGCACTTTTCGAATGCTGATACTTTCCCATAGAAAGGGGAGAATACAGTGCAGACAGAGGGTCTGTTTTTAGGGACTTGGATATTTATCCAGTTCACTGTAGTAATTAAATTGCAGAAAAATACTGACAGTTTATGCTTGGTAATCGCGCGTAAAGGACTACGTTTTATAACCATGCGGAATTAACAGGATTTCAGTGATATCGAATCGCCGTGGAAATTTTGTCTTCCTTAGGTATAAAGCTCTTATCTCAGTTTCAACATTGCAATACTTGTTTTCTGATTTAAGGTTGATAAATTTAAAGTGGTGGATATTTAAAATAACAATATCTTCGGGCTTGTGTGTTGGCAATGATATATAGTCCGGGGTTATAGAAACTCCTTTAATAATAGGTTTGGATTGCTGAAATCAGAGTAGCATATTCAAGTTGAATTATAAGATCTGGTTGTGTATTTATCTTGGTGTGAGCTTTTTAGTGTTGATGGTCTAGGCGGACTGTATGTTACTTCACTGGAAGCAAGCTACGCTTGAGACAGTTTGCTGGTTTCCAGCATGTCCTTCATACTGGCACCTTTCGAGTATTTTTCTGTTTCGTTTACCCTGTAGGGGTGCGTGTGTAACAGCAGTAACCTGAGTAATGAGCAATTGCAGGTTTCTTCAGTTTTGAGTGAAACAATGATCTTTGTTCTAGTAAATGTGGTTTTAAAAAAAATCTTAATAAAGCTCTCAACTTGGTCAAATTCTATTGCAAATCCATCAATAAATGAAGTTAAATTTCTTGGCAGAAGGCGTTGGACCATACTCCAAGAAAAACACACAGCCATAATTATATCACTCTGAAACCATAATTGCAAATGCTTCTAAAGAATGGCCCTATTTTTAAGCCTTGGAAGCTTGTTATTTAATGTATAGATAGTCCTTGAGTCTCAGTCATTTTTTCAAAAGTCACATCAAATCCATCTAAAGAAATTTCAGGTATTTAACACAAAGTAGACAAAGCAGAGAAATACTAGCAACGTATTTTAAGTGGGTGACGTCATATGTTTGTGCCTTTAAATATTCCAGCTTTGAGAACGATGAAGTTGTGTTTGATCATTGGTTGTTCTTATACTTGTGCTCCTTTTACTTTAAAATGATAAATTTCACATCTATGTTTTAATTTTGTAGCCAAAGCCAGCTTCCCAGTTTTTTTAATCAATTGTTGATAGGGAGGTGCACCGACTTTCCTATTTTAATACAGGTACAGAAGACTAGATGTATTTGTCAACTTAGATTTTAAATAAGAACAACTTTGGACTCTTCAGTGACAATAGTACTAATATTAAATTCTAACACCTTGCTTCTCAAGTCATCCTCGCTCAATTTCATACAATAGGATAAAAGATTAACTTGAAAATAATAATCTTAGGAAGTAGTACTTCCACTGCATTTTAAAGAACTCCCTTGGAAGATTCTAAAACGATTCTCTGATGAGCGAAAGTAAAATAGAATAAATGAATTGCTACTCATATTTAGAAGTTTATGTTAGGTACATGATAAAAAGTTTTCCTCAAGAACAACTTGATAAATTAGTATCACGGAATACACCAAGCAATCCAAGGATATTAAATAATTGTTCTTGTTCATCCATCCTCATGGGCAACAGTTTTACCAGCCAAATTCGTTTTTCCATCCAAATAGTATTTAAAATATACGTGGGCCGAGAGCCTGGAGCTAGAGCCCAGAGAGCTGACGCCTTTCACTTAGTTGTTGTTTAAGCTGAAAGTCCATGTCAGCTGTGTTCTTTTATCCCGTCTGCCCTCCTTCCCATTAAACTCTTAAATATGGAGGCCAAGACAGTCTCCTGCATTGTGATAGGAAATGCTACTATGTCCGGGAGGCTCCCACCCACTGTTCCCCATGAAAGGACTTCTCTGTTAGATAAGCTGTCTGGTCTGAAACATGGCTCTTTATTGTTTACAAACTGCTACATTTTCCACCTCAAGCAGATTTTTGCACAGAATAGATTTGTGCTGGGGCTAAATGGTTTATCTGACATTAACGGCGCAGTGTCAGACTGGGGTCAGGGAAGTCGCCCTCGGAGCGAGAGGGCATGGCGCAGTCTGCAAAAAAAGGAAAAAGACATTTAAACAACTATGAAATACCTTGCATTTTTCACTTGGAAAAGAATTTAAAAATATTTTTAGAGGACTGGCCATGATGCCGCATTAACTCTTTCCACCCCTGTCATTTCTCACATCCCAAACGCCTTCTTGATCGGCTTGACTATCTCAGGGCTAGATTAGGGGAACAAAGATTCTCATTGATTTTTGCCCAAGCTGCTGTTTATTTAAAATAAAACCACTTTCGAGATGGGCCCTCTTTGGTGTTTATGCTGTGCTTTTATAAAGAGAAGATAGGTTGTTTTCCAGAAATTAAAGACAACTGATTTACAAATGGAGACGAAGATAAAATAAGATCTATTAGTGTAGTCAACAATTTGAATTCACGGAATACATGGTCTGTTCTGAACTGCTCTTTGTGTCCAAATCCGTATTCGGTGTCATGATCTTTGTGGAAGTTTTCATTCTACCAAAAGAAGGCATTAGACCTCACTGGAAGTTTTTGACAACAATCAATACCTGCCTACAGAATCTTTAGTTTTCATTAAAACTACAAAAGATTTCTTTACATGTCAAAGATTTAATTCTGCTGTGATGTCACATTAGGGTAAAAGCTATAGCATAAGAAATAAATCAGCCACTTTATTGGACCAGATTCTCTATTGTCAAATCAATCAAGCCTGTGACTGAATTAGGCGTCTGCTACAGAAACAAGTGACACTAATTTTACGGGAAGGAGTTATTAACTGCAGATGACCTGATTTTTTTTTTTTTTTTTTTTAGTAAACTGTTCATTTAGCAGGGTTTTATTTTATTGCAAGGAAAGAAAAAAAATAATGAACTGCTCTCTCCTTTTGGGAGTGCATTATTATTATATATTTTGTTCTTAATGGCAATACACTATTTTGGAGAAATGATACAGGCATTGCCAACATTTGCTCATAAACTCTTATGGCAGCAAAACCCTTTATTACAACTCTGAATTTTTTGATTTCACAGAAATGGTTTTGCATAAATGTTCCAATTTTTGTGATAAAATACTTAAGTTTGGCACCAAAATACCAAAACTCAACTTATTTGTGCATCTCAAATTTTTGCAAAATGGTATATAATTTATAAGAGTACTAGAATATCTCCATTAATTTATTCTTTTAGAAATAAGCCTACATATCTGAATGTAATATCCTATTTGATAGTTTGTGAATCCCTAAACTAAAAATTAACAAATGAATGCAAGCGCACTTGCATGCATGCATGGGTGTGTCTGCGTGCGCGCACACACCTATTCTGCTAGAATTAATGACCCCTCTTGGTTTATAAGGCTGCACCACTTCTTCCATTACTGTCTGTAGTTATAGTTGCCATACAAAGATTTGGAAGTTGATATTGTGTAAATCCTTTAAAGGAAAACATAACTACAATAAACAAAAAAGCCAGCCCTAAATTAAAAAAAAAAAAAGTGTGCATGACTTCTTGCTTTCCTTCTCATGTGGCGGGGTCTGGAGGAGTTGAGAGACTATAGCAGTGAGCCATCTAGCTGACTGCCTGCATGACCAATTCAGGTATATACTCTCTTTTTAAAATGTTATTTATTTTTTTATTGAGGTATAATTGACAGATGAGATTATATTAGTTTCAGGTGTGCAGCAAAGTGATCCAATATTTGTATATTCTACTCTTTTACCTGACATTTCCTGAATCCTCAATCACTGCTTTCATTGGGCAGAGACAAGCAAGCCGGTTTGCATTTTTGCGTCTTTGAAATGCCATGTCCCGTTTCGCATCTGGAAAGAAGAAATCACATTTTCTTTGTGACTACTTTTGGTTATTAATTATAATAATGTACACTTGATCTGTTGGAAACTTGTTTGCTGCAGTTTTTAAACAGTTTGGTTAAACCTTTATCGGTGGTCAGTGAGTAGCTTTCAGAATATGCTGATGGGACAGAGGGGCCATGGGTCTGAGTCTTGTGCTTTTAAAAGAATTATATGATATGGAATAGTTTGAAAATACTGACAAGAGCTACATGCAGAAGAGTATGGATTTTTTTTTAACATTCCTGTCCCTGCTTGTTTTCTTGTAAGCATTAAACTTTTGCAGGTAATTGCCCAAATGTTTTTACAATGGGAAACAATATATTTTCTAGCTAAAACTTTTTGATCCGAGGAAGGACCTAAGCATGCATTTTCCTTCTATTGTTCCAGAGCCTTAACTGAAAACCAGATTGTTTGAGTGAGCAAGTTGCCAGTAAGATTATAGAAATGCATCGGTAACTGAAGGATGTGAAAAGTGATACTTTTGTACAGTTGGGTGCAGCTTAGTTCAACATCAGCGGCTGTGTTTTTATGTGTCCCATTGTGAATGGTTCGGTTTCCTTATTGTGGTGTTTGGTTCTAGTCCCACTAACGGTACTCTACCAGTGCCCTAAATAATTTCCCACCATAGAGTAACTGGTTTCTAAACTAGCTCAGTGGAACATTTTACTGCAGGATTAGATCGGGGTTTCAGGCAGAACTGAAGAAAGCTGCTGGCTTATAGGATGACCTTTGAATCTCATCTGGGTTAGCGGTTGATATTTTGATTTGGTTACTGTGGTCATATTGTGACAGCTGCTAGCTCATTATAATTCGGTTCCACTGCTCCGTTTGCCTAGCAGGAATATTTAGGTTTGTATTACTTCAAAGTGTTTATGACTACCCTGAGTTTAGCCCAGCGTAAAGGTGAAGTGTTGTGAGTGTTTTCAAATCCCAGTGGCCGAGGCCAGTGGCACAGTCTTCTTGTAAAATGGCAAATGTGAGTAGATGCTAATACAGGGAGTTTTTCTTTTCATTGTAAAACTGGAAATAAACCTAAATGAAGAGGCTCTTACTAGGAAAACTGTTTTGAAAACCTTAACGTGCATTAACCACAAAGAGACATAGTTTTTTTCAAAGGATGGGTAAGATTTAACTTGACCTCTTTGTCAGATGTTTTCTTTCCACGCGGAAATTTAAATATTTGAAAAAACAAAATCTGTATAACGATGGCAAGGGTTTGATTTTCTACAGTGCCCGAGGTCAAATAATATTTTAGTAACTTCATGAAAATGGAATTGTGACTACGGATGTCAGCTCTAGACATTTTAGTTCACCTTTAAATTGTTCTGAAGTTTGATAGTGATAGGCTGCTTGCAGCTTCATTGGTTAGGGACGTCTGTGTATTCTCTCAGTGTCGTCTTTTTTTAATGACACTTTTTTTTTTTTTTTTGCTTGAGGTTATCATGATATCATCTGTTATCTATTGGACTGATAATGTGGTAGCAAGCAATTGCTGAGAGAAGAAACATTTAATTGTGGTGTTATTTGTTGTTTGCTTTCTTTGTTCGGGGATTTTGTTGTTTGAAGATGTTAACTTAAAATGTCTTCCCGAAGTATTAACAAATAAGACTATTTTAAGTGTCTTCCCCAGTGATACTATTAATCCTGATTTTGAGCTAAGGCTGGGAGGTAAAGAACTGCCTTTTCTACTCTCTGCTTTGTTGCAACCGTGGGTGGCTCAGGTCAGGTTTTTTCACATCTCTAGGTTGAGGATGGAACAGACCTTTGGATGATCTCTGAGGTAATTTTCTCATCTAATGGTCCATTGATCTTTTAGGTATGCCATTTTATCCTTCTGCTATATTTTATCTTTAGAGATGTTTTATCATTATTTCTAATCCATTCATCTCTATTTTATGATACCTTCAAGTAACTTTGCTAGTGATGTGTTTTCCAAATGTTATTCTTTAAAGCCTGATTCAAATGGGTGTTTCTTTTCTACCTCAGCTCATTCCATATCTATAGTTTAGGGATTGGATTGATTGAGGATAAAATAATAACTCATTAAGTTACATCACCAGGAGAAAAGTGTTACGCCTGGGCCAATGCCTGGCATAGAGTTGTAGGACCTCAATAGATGGCTTTTGAGTGGTTTCATTCATAGAGGGTTTAAGTCTAGAATGAAAAGCCCATAAATTAAAATCAGGCCTACATCTATCTCACTGTATCAGGAAGAAAACCTTCCACCAGAGCCAGTTTAACAGAAATTCATTCTATAGTACTATATATCCTTGACTGCACAGAATATTCTAACGTCAGGGAGCAGGTCATACTACAACGTGATGAATTTGTTTTCACCAGACATACCACAGAATATTTGATTTATGAAAAATAAGTAATGTCATTCTTTTTTTTTGAAATGCTACTGAAAAAAGTTAAGTGTTTCCAGTTTTCAGATAGGAAAAGTTATTTCTTCTTTTCCAATCAAGAAAAATGTCTATCTGTCTTTCATTGGTCTTGCTTCCTTTCCACTCAGCCATTTACTGTACACTATACTAAAATGAATGGTGTGATAATCAAATACTTTCAGAGTCAGGTTTTATGAAATTTAGAACTGATAGCAGGAAAACATTATGAAAACTATAGCCAACAGAAAAGTGTAGCACTTCTAAATACCAGAGGAAGATTTCTCACATAGAAAGTTATGGACTCTAAGAGAAAATACATCATTTTAGAGTTAATTAAAGGTAAAAAGTAGTTTGTGTTGGGGAGGAATGCTTTTGCTTAGAAGTAATGGAAAATGTGACTAATGGTTGCTTAAGAAGAATTTTTCTTCTACTAGAAGTCTGGTGGTAGGCTGCTGCTAAAATTGGTTTGCAGCTCAGTGATACCCAGGCAGGTGTCTGGGTGATTCTTTTGTGCTTTCCCTCATTGTCTCAAGATGACTGTCACGGCTTCAGATGTCAAGTGTGGGTCTGATGAAGCAAGAACAGGGAAAAGGGAGTCCGGTAGTGTGATCCCTTCCTCCCCTGAATCCCATGGCTATCTCCAGCTACCAAGTTTGGGTGGGGGTGGGGAGGTATACAATAGCTCCTCCCGCTTAGTTAATAGAAAGAGACAAGAGAGAAGGGAGTTGGGAATGCCTCTCAGGCTTGGTGACTTAAAGGGTTTTATTTAGTTTCTTCTCAGAGAAAATTCATAATTTTCAACTTCACAGTCTGGAAAAGTAAGAACAAGGCTCAAACTTTCATGTAGTAAGAAAACTATGAAATGGGCTTCAACTCTAAATTCCAGTCCGCAAGTTAGAAAAAGGGACAAAGAGACGTGGAGTAGAAAAAAAAAAGTTAGTTGAAATGAGGGAGGTGGAGAAAGTAGAGATGCGAGAGTCACCGCCAGGAAGGAGTCTGAGGCAGGCTGTTCTCACTTCCGCCCCGAGGCTTGCGCCTTCCTTGTCCTCATTCTCTGAGCGAGGCAGAGCCAGCCCTCCACATGTATGCATTTTCAAGTTCCCGCCACTCTGCAGAGCAGCAGACCCTTAGCTCCGGCCAACAGTCTCTTCTACAGTCCCGTCGGTGGTCCTGTAACAGCCATTCAGAGCAGGCCTGGCATCCTGGAGCCACAAGGTCCCAGAACATGCCATGACAAGTGCCAGGCAGAGATCTTTTCCCTGCGCCACTGCCAAAAGGTGTGCTTACCTCTAACACTCTGCCATCTCACCGTGAAGCACTCACACAAGAATGCCCATTGCTCGGGACAAAAAACACCCCTCTGTTTTATTTTAATATGTACACCATTGTATTTTTTGATCTTTAATGTGGAGGATTAAGTGCAGCCAAAAGACATTTAGTTTCAGTGAACACGCCAAGACTGCATGAGATTGTGGTGAGAGCTGGATTCAACTTTTGGCCAGAAGTTTCCCATCCCTGTTGAACACAATCATGGCATGAATCAGGCCAGTGAGAACATAGGCAGGGCAAAGGACCATATATCATTAAGGGAAAACTAGATGTGAAACAAACAGTGCCGTTTTTATTGAGTGGTCAAAGTTTTCGCTCAGTTTCTCATTGGAAAGTTGGCTTCTTGGAATTTTGCAGAAGGTTGATATTTAAAAGATGCCTGTGATAGCATTAGCCAGTAACATGCTTCTTGACTGGATCCTTGAGTGGGGGGATTAAACACTATGAGTTTCTCAAAACTTCTATTGCCCCTTGGCTCCAGGAGAAGCATCAGTACAGTTATAGGGTCTTGGAACTAATGTCCATGAAAGTTGTGTTTCTACCTTAAATGCCATATGGATCATCAATAAAAATGAGCCTGTTTTCTCTGTTCACATTATCACCTTCCTTAGGACCACAGCGGTTAGTTTTAAGCACTGCAAGTCTTGAGAGGCATTGTGGAATAGTAGCCTGGGCCAGGAGTCAATGCAGCCTTAGTCTTGACTGTTCCACTTTCTGGTGCGAGGACTTTGGATAAGTTTCTTAGGATCCCCACTCTTCTCACTTCTGTGAGTACTACCTGTCATACCTAGCCCTCCCCCGCCCCCTCAGAATCACGGTGAGCAGTGCAGTAAAGTGACACACGTTAGGACAGCTGCTCTGTGATTGTTACGTTACGCATTGCAAGCCTACACATTGGTGCTCCGTCACTTCTGTCTGCAATTAATTGAAAACTGTATGGGCTTTGGGTCTGGGGTGCTAGCAGCTTTAAGACAACTTTACCTTCTAAGGAGATTGGAACAGAAGGCAAGAACAGGTGGAGATAGTCTAGAATATTTGGTTCTCTAAACATCAAGACCAAGATTTCTTTTTTAGCCAATTCACAAAAAACAGTAAGCCTCTAAAATAAGTTCCTCTTTTGGGACAACTTTGTTGAATTCGGATATGCCCCTTGTGAAATATTTGCCTCCAGCCATTTGTCTCTCCAACTTAAATATTCTCAAGTTTCATTGTTGCACATGGCTAAAAACACCTTGGTATGGTATTTGAATGGTGAGGCTAGGAGGCCCACTGGCAAGTTGAGATTTCTTTGCCTTCATTGTAGGCCAGTCTGAATAATGAGCAACTGCTAGCTAGGTTGCTTTTCATCAAGGAGATGCTATCACACAGACTTTCCACGTTCTCAGGAATGTGTTAGAGACTGTCGTCATCCACCTCAGTTTGTTCTTCTGGAGAGAAGTTTGGCATAGAAGGTTGCTCTGCATATGATTATTCTCTGATGCTCTTCATTTCAAAGGGGTTCTGGGTCCTTCCTAAGGAACTGTGTATTATTTTTTAGTAGAAAGAGGCATTTAGTGGATCTCATTTCATTTCCTCTTGCGGAATATCAGGCCTAGGGACCAACAGTTGCAAGATGTATGGAGCATAGATTGGCATTAAATTTATTCCTAAGTACGTTATAGATACAGCCCAAACATTTTTCATCTCCTTGATGATTGTTTATTAATCACTTCTCAATTCTTTGACACATGCTTATTAATAAGAAAAACTATAAGGAAGCTTCACTTTATACTGGTGTAAAATATAGCTGGTGATAATGTTTATATATAAAAGAAAACATTGAGAGCTTTCCCATAGGTTGAAAATCCCACTTTAGCCCGAGTAGTGGTGAAATGGAGAATAAGCCAAGCAAGGATTGTTTTCAGCTGGGCCTTGGTTTGACGCCTCAGCTTGCTCCTCTCCAGTTGTGTTACCTTGGGCAATCTTTAGTGCTCTGATGGAATTTCTCATCGGAGTCCTTGCTCTGAGTTTAAACGAAGTAACATGAAAAGCACCTGGCACTTAAATTCAGTTACTATGAATTATTATTCCACCCACTTTTATTTAATCTAGGTGGTTTTTCTGTTTATTGGGTCTGACCAGCTTGGCAAAAGTGATATGCAAACTTGAGAATCATGTCATGAATTTTGGCAGAATGTGGAAGTGATTAATTAAATGCCATCCCCTCGTGGGCCATATTCAAGCTGAATGAAAATACGAAGTGTGTAATATCTGATAACATTTGGTGGAGATGGAAGAGACAAAAGAAGAGAAGGATGAGAAAGAAAGAGACACATAAAAATCTAATTTTAGAGCATTCTGCTCACACAGTACAGTTTTCTACCCTTATACTATCAGCATTGCTGTGGCTAAGTCTCTGAAGTTACTAGGTTACTAATTGCTCTTGCCTTTTCCTCACCTTGACTATTCGGACCAAGCTGTACTCTTAACAGTTCAGTAGCCAAATCTGAATGCTTCAGATGCAAGCATAAACTCTTTATGTGTAACTGATTGTACTTAATTGGGCAATACCGAATCGTGGAGGAAAATTTATTAGTGACCCTGTCTCCTTCAGAACTTTCAGAGTAATTGGAAGTGAGCCTAGTATCCATATTTTTGGAAGCCTTAAACACTGGTCTCCTGGCGGGATTAAATTCAAGCTCTATATTGTATGTGTGAGTGTCTCCTTTTGTGTACACGCATGTGTGTTTGTACTGAGTAGTTTGCCTTTTCCTTACTTATTGATGGTCTCACAAATATTATTTGGAAATTGAAATGCACTGAACATAAATATTTTAACTATCATGGCAGACTACTTAAGCAGCTGTGGGCAACCTCTGTTAGGCATTCTAGTAACTCATGGGAAAATACTAAATAGTAGTTTGCTTGGTAATCTTTTGGTGATCTTAAGTAAGCCATTGTTCATTTTAACCTTGGTTTCCTTATTTCTATTACTGACATAATTCATGGAGGTGTGGTCAGGGGGGAAAGAGCTCTCTGAAATCTTTTGTTACCTCTAAATAAAAATGTTCTAAATATATATACTTTCAATGATTGCATTTTCCATTCATTGAAAAGTCCTCTATGTAGTTTGAACACCAAATTGGAAATAAAAGAAAGCAGCTCTGCTCACAGTCTTTTAAAGGCATTTTAATAGTTCATGAGATTTTGCCCCATACCCTCATGAGTTTCATTTAGTTCTGAAATAAAAATTTACGGCTGTTCTCTCAGCTGAGCTGATACTAGTTTAAGAGTGGAATTGAGTCCACACCTGCGCTAGCATAAAAAGAAGCCTCTCTGTGACTTCTTTAAAACATTCGCAGAGCAGAGCAAGAGAACTCGCTATTCCTATAATTGTGACTACACAGTAATGGTCTTTGCAAACACTAGGGAAACCGCTTATAAATTGGTTCTGATTTGCTGATAGTGTCCGTAGCTCGACGCCCTCCCTAAGTTACCTGCGTTCCTGCAGGTGGAATGTGGTTGTGGGAATGCAATTGGTTTGCATAGGCAGTGGATCTACATTAACACTGTAAAGTGTACATAAGGGAAAATCTTTGCATTCGCTGGGCCATTTGGCTGCCGAAGACATGGTCTGTTAGGCAGAGTACAATGGCTTTTCTGAGCGCTCTCGTTAAGGGGCAGGATGTGTAAAATAGTGTACATTTAGGTGGATAATTAATTATTAGTGTAGGCTTGTAAGTCGGTGATATAATTTCTAAATTTCAGTACCTGTTAAAGTTTTATCAGAGCAGTTCATGTTTCCTTATTAGGACAGAGTATTCCTCCATACAGAAAAATCAAGTGCTCTTCCAGTTCATGTGGAAATCTTAATGACTAAGGGAGGGCTGGTTTTTATATCAAATGCTGTTTTCTTTAGTTATTGCGATCAGGCAATATATTTGAGTGGTTGAATTTAAATAGCATTCCTATATGATAAATACCGTTTTATATGAGTTTGACCGTAGATGACAAGACACTGCTTAGAAAAAATATTTTGGCTCATTCTAATATTTGGAGGCTGTTGACTTACCAAAGAAGCTCCTCCCTCTTTCCCCCACCTTATCCCTTTGCAAAACGGTGGGGGTTGTTCATTTTATTACTTCATCACAGGCACATATTCAGAGAAAGAGCCTTTTCCAGAGGCTAAGTTGGAAGGGGCAGAGAAGATAGAACGTGGATCCTGAGTTCAGTTTTTGGCTTGGTTTTACCACAAGTAGTTTTTGCACCTTGGATCTTAGCTGTCTTAATTTTCAGATGGAGAGGAAGTACTCCCCTATGGCAGTGAGGAAAAGGGCAAATTACATATTTGTGAAAGCAAACCGGAATATCTTCCTGTTTTAAGAGTTTGAGTGGCTTCTTGGTAAATAAAATTAATGTGTTACCAGTATGTCTGCAATCATATGGTCCTCAGTATATATATTCCTTTCTATATATATTATATATATTCCATCTATATAAATTCTATTTGTACTAGAAGCCAGCCCAACTGATAGACTTCAATACTCAAATTAGTCTTTGGTTCCTTCATTCGATTTAATCCAACAAATCTTTGTGAAGAGTCTGTGCCATACAGGCCTCGTGTTAGGTACTAACTACATAGTGATATGCCACTTTTCTAGCCTTCAGTGTGGCTCATAGTCTAAGCAAGGAATCAGGGTGGTATCAGATAGTTATAAATCAGGACATTAGGGAAATAACCGTGTTTGTGTAGGGTGCTGTTGGATTATCCATCTGTGCTACCAGCAACATCAGATTCCTCTTAACAATGACTAAAATGCTTTGGTGCTCACTGTGTGTCAGGCCTGCGCTCAGTACTTGACACATATTATCTTGTTTGTTCTTACAATAAAACTCTTTGTTAGGCATTGCCATTCCCATTTTACAGGAGAGGGGGTGGCAGTTGAGGGTCAGAGAGATTTGGTTGCCTGTCCAGTGTTGTGTAGTGAGGAAGCGGTGGAGCCCAGATTTGAAGCTGTAGCTGCCGAGCGCCAAGACCCTTGTTCTTACCCACCCTGCACTGCGAAGAATGTAGAAAGACTTCCCTGAGGTGCAATAGCAGTTAAGCGTGTGTTCAGCTGCAACTAAGAACCCCTGACAGTAGTAGGTTAGTCAAATAAGGATGGCGTTGTCCCTCACTGAAGGGGATGTCTGGGGGTAGGAGGTTGCTTGTGTAGATTCAGCAAACTAGTGCTGCCATCTTTTTCTTTCTTGGTGTGCTGATTTTCATTTTTGAGCTTTTCCTCTCATCTTGCATTTCTTTCAGGATGGCTGCTGAGCCCCAGACAACAGCAGAGTTCACAATAGGAAGCTGGAGAGGCAGAGATTAGAGTATACCTCCATCTCTAGAGTATACCTCCATCTATCCCATTCCATCGGGGAGAGAAAAGCATTCCCAGAAACTGGTGACCTTGAGCAGAATTCTGCTCACGATGTGTTGGCCAAATCTGTAGCAGGTATCTACTTGTAGCTGCAAGGGAAGCTGGGAAAGTGAACTTTCACAGTGTCTGTGGGCTCTGTGACTTGAGGCAGGCAAGAGAGAGGGGCTTGGGGATGGTCACTGAATGAATCCGTATGAATTTAGTTCTAGGATAAGTGATAGCGCATGAACTGAGTCTCAGAGGATGGTCAGAACTGTCTAGGTAAAAACAAAATGACCAGTTGAGAGAGTTGCTTGTGCAGGGGTGTGGGAGAGAGAGGATATTACAGGAAGCTGGAATTGAGAGGGCACAGAGGAAGGGATGATGGGGCAAGTGGGATTAGAATCCTGGCCCCAGAAAAATAGGTAGGTGGAGGAATTTGGGTTTTCATTGAAGCATGTGGCAAGCTACTCAAGGACTAATTTTAAATAGTGGGATAACAGGATCCGATTTATGGTTTAAGACAGTCACTCCAGCAACAGTGCGGATAGGAGGCAACAAGAGAGGCAGGGAGATTACTCAGGAGGTGATGAAAGCAGTTCCAAGAGGAAACAATGAGAGATTGAACTGAATCAGGAACAATGGGGATGAAGAGGAGGATATGGATTTGAGTGATATAAACTGAAGGAAACGGTTGGAGTTGGTAACCGATGGGTAAGGGAGGGGTCATCCTTGGCTTCTTGGCCTTGGTCTGGCTTAGGGCACCTGGTAGATGGTGGTGCCATTCATTAAGGTATGTTAATATGAGAGGAGATGTTAGGTTATGGGAGACTAAAAGAGTAAATTCAGTTTTGGACATAATGAATTTTTGAGATGTCTGTGGGTGGATTGATTTGTGGTTCTGGGCTGGGATTGCAGATTTTGGCATACAGTATTCCATATTTGGTAGTTGAATGGGAATGGATAAATTACCAGAGAGAGAAAAGTGAACCTATTTTCTGATTAATCATTTTGCTCTCTAAAGATCTTAAGTTGAAGGAAAAAGAAAAGTGCCTCTACCTCATCTTTTCCTCTCTACAAATTTGGTATCTTTAAGAAAACTGGATAATTCTTGATTTGATCACAACATCATTTTTAGTGTTATATTTAAGCACTCATCCCCAACATACTATTTTGAAATTCTTTGTTTTTTTTTTTTCCTTCCTTCCTTTTTCCTTCCTGTCTCCTTCTTTCTTTGCTCTCACTAAGATAGGTTAGAATGAAGCTCTTGTTTCAGAGAATTGCTTGATCCATCATTTGGAGGAAGATATCATAGATTCTTAACAGCGGAATGGAACTTAGAGTCTCCTTATGTTCTTTCTGATTTACATCAGCTCCCCTCCCAACATAGGAATCCTTCTTGATGAGGCCCTACCAAAGCCTTTGGCATACAAATGACACTCTGACTAATGATTGAATGAAAGGATCCCCAACGGGCACTCATTCCTCTGCTGGGGCTTTACTGCATTGGAAAAGTCACTACTGACAAGGTAATTCATTGCATTGTGACAGCTCTGACTTTCAGAAAGTTCTCAGTTGTGTAGCTGTCAGTCTGGGGTACCAGTTTCCCCCTTTGAAGCTACCTGGGATTGTGTATTGTCTCTCCTTCCACACATGTTCCCAAGAGGATAATCCTTACTTCCTTCAAAAGTGTCACTGGAAGGCGTTTAGAGTATCATGCAACATATTTTAACTCCATCTCATATTCCTGGTCACCGTCCTCTCTGTGTGTTCTGGTGGTCTCTTTCCCTCTGCCAATGGGACTCCAGATCTTAATATTCTAGATCTGGTTTAATCAGTAGTGGGTCTGCTGTCACTGTCCATATTAATACAGCTCAAGGTTGCTTTTAAACACCCATGTTTTAACCTTGACTGGAAATTGAGCTTGCAGTCTACTAAAATCATTCTGTTTTTATATTAATTGCTTCCACATCCCTGTGTAGAATGGGACTTTGTATCTATTCTTACTAGATTTCTCCTTGTTGGTCTTGCTCTGCAAATGTGCCAAGTCCATCCTTTGGCTCTGTCAATACTACAGATAGTTCAGTGTGATACTTAGCAGTGGGCACTCTTGGGTTTAAATCTTGACTCTCCCCTTTCCACTAGTTTCCTCACCTATATGTTGAAGATAGTGATAAAATCTACGTGTTTGGATGGTTGGGTGAAATGAATGAGGCAATGCATGTGCAGTGCACAGAGGAGTGCTTAGAACATGGTAAGCACTCAGTAAATGTTCACCATTACTATTGCAGTGGTGTGGGGAGTGGCTGGGGGCCATTTCTGTAATTGTGAATCCTTTTCTTTACTGTCAACATTCTGCTCTCTGGAGAGGAATCTTTTTTAAAATTAATTAATTTAATTTTTTAATTTAAATTCAATTAATCAACATATAATGTATTATTAGTTTCAGAGGAAGAGGTCAGTGATTCATCAGCTTTATGTAATAGTCAGTGCTCATTACACGAGGACTCTTAAGACACATGGTTTTTCTGTGACCAATGGAAGAAGCAGATGTGGTTCTTGATTTTGAGTTGTGTAATTAATTTACCAAGAAATACATAGGATGTGATGATGAATAATGTTGCTATTGACTGTTAGTTATTTACTGGCTACTTTGTTGGGCCTTATGAGAAAAGAACTCAAAACAAAAAAACAAACAACAAAAATCTTTAAATTACCTGGACAAAGGTCCTGGGTGTCCTTCATCTGCACCAAGTTTTAGGACAGGAAACTAACAAGGCGAGCCAGATACTAAATTATAGGTGCTGAAGGTTATATGAAAATTTGGGCTAACCCTGAAGATAAATTGAGGAGGAATTATTTTCTTTACAGAGGGGTTGCCAAAGGATGCCTTTAAATTTAGACTATGAAAATTAGACTCATGACAACTTTTCAGAAACATAGTTCTTATGATACACAAGAATCCCTTGGGAGCTGTGTGTGAGATCCTGGGGAGTTTTAAGACCAGGATCCTGCTGCAGGACATCAACCTGCTAGCTAGGCCTACTCAAAGAGAGGAAATGGATTAGCATCCAGCGACCTGTTTTATAACAAGCGATAGGACGTCATTGCAGGTCTAGGTTGACCTGAGCCAAGGTTAGGTCAACCTGACTTGTTTTCATAATAAATGTCACAATGGTGACAAGTCATCAGGGACATCAGTACACTACTTGCAGTTGTAGACTTCTTTCTGGACAAATCATTCTTTGATGTCTTCTGTTTAGACCTATCCACAAGAAGTACAAATGGTACATTAAAAAAGCAACCCATCTTGGTTCATCAGACCAGTGTGTAACACTTCCATAGACTCACACTGCAGAAGTCCCCCCATGTACCTGACTTACGTTCTGGTCATTTCCTTTTGTGTGGATTTTGATCTGGTGCCATCGGGAGAGGGAAGCCAGCCATCTGAGAGTGATACTTACAGATTGCATTGTATCTAATGTAAGATCTGCGAGGTGCTTCATTAGTGAGGAAACATTCAAATTTTTTCTGTAGCTTTTAAAAATCATCATGGCTTCCAGCATGTTATTTTTGCATTGGTATCCATTGCCAGTGCTGAGTCTCAGAAGAGCCAAGCCTTGTGGCTATCACTCCTCCAAAATTGACAGGGCTGTAGAATTTATTCAGCTTCTACCCTTTTCTAGACCAAAGTAAGATTATATTTTTCACTTTTATAGACAGACAAATTAAGGTGTTTAAAATAAAACCCACTTCCCCTTTTCTTTATTTTTCAGATAATCTGTAGCTTTTGCTTATTGGTTTTCTGTAGAACTGCCTTGTTTTAAAAATCAAATTGAAGACCAACTTGATTCTGCCTGCAGAGCAAAGCTCTCTGCCTGTTTAGAAAATCTGGATGGTTAAATTGGAAGCACGTTCTGCACATGGTTTAGCAGTTAGTAGCCTGGAAAATGACCCAATAGCCAAGATAGTTTTTTTTAATCTTCATTGTAAGTGCTTGTTTAAAGTTTAAGCCTGTAATTGACTATTTTGCACATTGTTCATTGTTAATTCTTTTCAGGCTATTATAGTTTGTAAATACATTGCCTGCTAAGTTGTGTCAGTGGAGGAACATTAGTGCTATAAGAAAACCCAGTTAAATGTGGTGCTTAAAAGCATTACCAATTAGATCAGATCGCCATGATTTCTTAGTGATCCTAGGAAAGTAACTTTCTGTTGTGCAAATTTTTATGTATTTAAAGCGAGTATGTTGATTTTTTTTTTTATAAAGGGCAGTATGTAAATTCACACTACACTATGTCCTGCTGAAGAGTTTCTGCTGATTGTTGGCTACATTACTCAGTATTGCTCCCTTAGTCTGTTCCACATTGGAGGGCCAAAATCCTCCCATTTTGTACTTTAGTCATATTTATTAGCTGATATTTACCTGAGCGCTCAAACTTTTCTATTTTGCATTATTTATATTTAATAAATAATTTTTGATATGCATACGCCATGCAATTTACTCTATTTAGGTGGCTATGATAAACACTGATCAGAAAGTCAGGGGGCTTACTGGTATTCATTCTTTAATTTTTTAGTTTTGAAGGAATGGGCATCACTTGAAATTACAGGTACAAGCTAATACCGGCTGATAACTAAAGGTGATAAAAATTGCAATAGAAAAAGAGTTGAATTCTGCCTATCAGGTAGTAAGGACCACTAGAATATTGGCATGATAGAGGATAACAGGGTAGATAAAATGTAATTTGTTTGTGTATGATATAGAAAGAAAAATAAGGTTTGGGAATGTATGGAATGTAACTTAAATTTATCATTATGAACAAGTGGAAACTTACATAAAACCCCTCTTGATTAAGTTTTATGTGAAACAAAGGCTATGATTGGAAGTGTAGAATTGGAGAGTATTTTAAGAGTATGATGATAAACCAGCTATAGAGGCTGTAGCAAGTCTGTGGTCAAACTAGAGAAGAAAAAGAAGGTGCAGGGAAGCTTGATTTGGTTATGCAAATTTGCGACACATGTAGGAGTTTGGACCTAATGGGTTGTCGCACTAGATTTGGTCATCAAATGATGCTTTTCATAGCAAATATTATCTGAGCCATTGATTTAAGCACTGAAAAATGCCAAATACATGTAGGCAGAACTGCAGCCTCTCTGTCCCTTGAAACAATATTTAACAGTCAGCCTTGAACTTTAGACGCTGTAAAACAGAATGAGAAAAAGAAGGGATAAGGAGTGAAAGGAAAAGCACTGGGAATCCAGAGGGGCATGCATGTTGGGAGAGGAATTTAGCCTGCAGATGCCCAAAAGTTATGCTGGGTAACAATAAACACACGATAAGAATATTCCCACTATCGGGCTAACAGAATTGCAAACTGAAGAGCACAAGGCAATTATGTATTAAGAAAGAGGCCCAGTTGACATTGAGTGCTATAGAGGAAGAGAATGGCATGATTACAGGAAGATGTTAAGACTATCAAAAAATATCCCCAAATTAAGAGTGAAAAAGCAAGAAAGATTACCTAGGAGATGATGATAAATAGTAATGAGTTATTTCTGAAAGCACCTAAAGAACAGGAGGTCCAAAAAGTGCTTTGTCAAGCATCGAAGAGATAGAAAGGATAATTTATTGACAAGCAGTGGAGACACTGCTAAAAAATAAATGAATTTTTCACCTCAGTGTTCACAAAAGAGGATGGGGGACAGATGCCAGAAACAGACATAAATTTCCCAGGGGAGTGAAAAAATACAAAAGAAATCAAGATCATGCCAAAACAGGTGATCAAGGGGTAAGAAGAAAAACTAATAAAACCCTAAAGCTAGCAGCAGTACTCACCCAAAAACCTTGAAGAAGGTTGAGAGAATGAAGAAGCAGCTGGGAAGGGGAGGAAAAACAATTCACTGTGGTTCTTAGAGTGGCTGCAAATAATTTTGTGGATTTGTTTTTATCTAATTAATTCACAGGCTAGCCCCTTTGAAATTTACCCTTAAAGGGAACAGGCTTGTGTACTTAAAAAAAATTTATCTTAAACAGCCTTTGAATAACCAAGGCATCTTTTCTGTGCCCCGAGTTCTCAGTCTAAGAGTTACTCCACTATGCCCAGTGTTTAATGTTTATTAAGCATTTGTTAAGTGTTTGTGAAGTCTTACTATTGTTTCCAGGGTATTTACTGAGTCACTGTTTCAGCCAGTATTTATTGGACACTTCTTCCTTGCCAGTTCGTGTGTTAGATCCTGAAAAGACAAACATGCCCTTAGGGTTTTTTTTAAATGATTATGAATCATTTCCCTATAATAGTTCCTTCTTTCTCCAAGATAATATATTTTAAAGATTTTATTTATTTATTTTAGAGAGAGAGAGCACAAGCAAGAGGGGCAGAGGGAGAGGGAGAGAGAGAATCCCAAGCGGACTCCCCGCTCAGCGTGGAGCCTGATGTGGGGCTCAATCCCATGACCCTGAGATCTTGACCCGAGCCAAAACCAAGAGTTCGAAGCTCGACCAGATGAGCCACCCAGGTGCCCTGCCCTTAGAGTTTTTGAAGTTACTTCTCCATCAGTCTTCTAAGCAACGCTACTTCCTGCCAAGTAAAGAAAGGCCATTGATGTAATTTTGTTGCCATTCTTGGCTTCTTGGTTGCAAATGTATGGAGAAGGGGAATCTCTTTATTACTATATCTGTTTGCTGTACTGTCCTCAGCCTGGGTGCCTGCTTCCTTTCCCTCATCCATGCTTGGGGATATTTCTTTCCAAGCTCACTTGTCTCCCCAGTACTCCAAACCAAACTTGGTGCTGGTCGATTTCTAGCAGCTGCCCCTGCATCCATGGCTTCCTATGGTGTTTGGGAATTCATAGCTCTTGCCTTGGGCAAGTGGGAGGCTATACCTTCAAACGTACTTTTTCCTTTCTCCCCACCTCCTGCACTTCGACCTTGCGGTGCACACACCTCCCATCCCAGGCTGACAACCATCATCTCCCTTTGGACTACCTCAGTTCCCTCTCTTTGCCTTCACAAACTTTAGGGCCCAGTAAACCTCATTCAAAAGACCCTCCATTTCTCTTCCAGAATTAATCTTCTTTGCTTCCTGTGCAGTGATTACTTTAAGACAGTCATGAATGCAAGTACTGTTGTGAGGAGGGCTTCATTGGGGTCACTTCTTCCAACTTTTGGGTATTGTTTTAGCAGCTACATGAGAGTGGAATATGAAAGATGTTTCAGGGATGTTATTTCTGAGCACGTCAGACGGGGACAAATAGACCGTCATCTCCTGCACAGTTCTGTCCTATAGTACCTTGTTCTCATGATCAAAAATCTTCTCAATAAAATTATTCTCCAGAGCCACCTGTGCTACCAGGACATTCGGTGGTTATCTTTGGTTGGAACAGCCCTCTTATGAGCTCCAGATTCTCATATATAACTGTTCTGTGTTGGTTTCTGAAAGCTGGCAGATCTAAGTTCATCCATAGAAGAAGGATCCACTAAGCAACATCACTATTTCTTTTGTCACATTTTCATCTTTTATATAGAGCCAGTTGCAATTTGATTGGCTGTTTCCCAAGGAGGGGCTAATTCATTCGAGGACTGTCAGACTTGGCTGAACCTGCCATTTTATTGAGGTGGGTGGGGAGAGACTGATATGCACGAGACAACTATAAACATAGCAACACCAACCCCACCTGCAAGTGCTGTATGACTGATGAGAAAGCAGAAGCAAGAGCTGGACGGAGAATGCCAGAAAGAAGCTTTGGTACATCTCAGCCTATATTTACTTTGAATATTGTTTTATCCCACTCTTTTCTTATGCCCTTGTATATCTGATAGAAAAGTATATCTGATGAGTGGCATTCTTTAGCTGTCAGCCCATGGCCCCTTAACTCCCTGAAGAAATATGACCAAATCTTGTAGGTCTTCACCCTTGCCGTACATCTGAAGTTACCTCTGGGCCATTCACATGATACAAATGCCTGGGCTCCACCTACAGACAGTCTGTACTTGGAGGTCTGGGCTGGGATCCAAGCATCTAATTTAAACGTGCATTTGGTGACACTGATGTCCTGCCAGGTTTGAGAATCTCTGACCTACACATCACATCAGAGAACTGTCATTTTAGTTTTCAAAACTGCTCGGTTCTCTTGAACTGAGGACTTATTTTTAAATCCTTCTATTTCTTTTTCACTCAGTAAAAATGAGTCATCACCTACTTAGCACCTATTTACCATCAAGATATTTTTATGCTATAAATTAATAACTTTTTTAGGTCAAAAAATGGATATTTTTTTAATATGTTAAAATTGTGCATTCTTCCAGAAAGGGCTGGAATGATCTCTGTTTTTCATTTTGTTTGTCCTTCAAATAGATAGGCTTAATCTAATGGCAGTAAAGATTTGCCTCTGTAAAAATGATGTGATAACAGACATTGTTGTAAAGTCACAATTAAACATTATGTATTTGCGGTGGGAATGATTTTTCTTGTAGGAAAAAATGTTAACAGATTTTTACTAATTTAGAGGAAAGACAAGCCAAATTAGAGGAAAGTCGGCACTATAAATATTTCAAAAAGAACATCCATTTATTGTTTTTTTTTGGTAATATACAGCTAAGACTAAATGACATTGAAGAAAGAAGGTTTGCCTTATGCAGAACAATTAGGGAAATAGCTAAGAATGCTATGAAATTAGCCTCGAAATTGGTTGTAGGCAAGTATGTCTTTCTCAAGTACTTGGGTGATTTTGCTGTACTTTGTAATATTATCTCTGCTATCTTGTACAACTTATTGTACACAATAAAAAATTTTTTGGCTACCTGTTCAGTAACAGGAGCACAAACCACAAGTTGCTGTACTTTGATTTGATGAGTGTTTTTTTTAAATTTTTTTCCCCAGAGTCTCATAAATGGTGAGGTAGAAAATTAGGGTATTTTGCTCTATGTTCTATCACCTTCGGAATGACAGAGCTGCTTTTTGCTTGATTTGGGTTTTTCAGACAAGTGAATGTTTTGATCGCATTATGGGTGCAGATCTGACCCCAGGCTGCTCAGACCTCTTTACTGAGGCTCCCAGCTACCCTGTCGGCCATGGTAGTGGGTAGACTTTGGTGCTTCTGTTGTATTCTGTATATTTAATTTAAGAAAATTAAAATGAAGAGAGAAAATCAGTTAAAGGTTTCTGTATGTTTTGTAATATGTTAAAGAAGTTAAAGAAAATGTATGGCATTTAGGTACTTGCTTGTTTTTGCAGATGTCATAGCATATTACTTTTTACCATTGAAATTAACACCTGCTTTTATTTAGAATTTTTAGCAAAGCTGAAAATGTAACCTCTAGAGAGAATTAAAGTTCTTATATTTGAATGAATAGTTAAATCATTAATTATGTGAAATTACTTCTTGGAATGATAATAGCTATTTCTTTACCCACGAGCTTCTTTTCTAATCACAGAATCTTGATCGGTGAAGTTTTATTTGAAGACATATCCTACTGTTAACAGGACAGAAATACCTGTAACTTATGGAAAGGGTCAACAACGTATTGATTTATTGATTGGATTTTAAATTATTTTGTTTGTAAGCTTATTTGACTTGTATCATATGTACTGATTAGTATCAGTTGCTCTGGATACAGACATGGGCTTCTTATCATTCTTTCATATATGAGTGTTCAGGCTCTAAGTTATTCGTTAATTCCATTTATCAAGTGTTTATGGAGCACCAGCTTTGTGCCGGTTACTTGGCCTGTCTTGGTGCTGGGGATCACCCCTGAGTACCGTGTGCTCGGAGTTTCTTTCTGTCTGGAGGAAGACACGGCAAACAAAGAGGCCAGGAGAAATACAAGGTCCTTTGGGAGCTCCTAGCAGGGAGGGACATGGCCCAGAGAAATTGGGGGAAGTCGACATCCAAGTTGAGATCTGAATGGTCAGGAAGAGGGAGCTGGTATGGGAATGAGACGGAGGAGTGCTCGAGGCTAAGGGATTTAGATCTGCAGAAGGCGAGAAAGGAAGGCCTTGAGCATCTCTTTCAGAGCATTGCAAAAGGGAGAGTGTGAGCCGCAGGTTCTCCAGATCCGTGAAAGCCAGCTCATGAGGGACCTGACAAGCCATCTCAACATGTATCATTCAGTGAGCAAATATGGACTATGTGTCAGGAGCTTGGGAAACAAAGCAAAAAAGAATGCCTGCCCTTGTGGAGCTTTTATTCAAGGGGGAGAGACAAATAATAAACATGTTGCTAGTGGTTTTGAAAATGGGCCAGCAGCATGTGTAGTCCAAATGGTTACAGTCTCAGCGTTTGCCAATACCATTGAGCCAAATCAAAGACTATTTAATAAAAATAACTTTACAATCATTTCCAGTCTGATGACTGCAGATAGGCTTATTGGTAACTCAGGATATTCACAAGGAATGTTGAAAGTTCCCTATTACTTACATTTATTGATCACTCACACTGCACCAGGCATCGCGCTAAGCAGTGAGCACACCACACTGGAAGGGAAGCCTGAAGTTCCCTGCAGTCAGTATTTCTAGTTGGTCAGGTAGATATCCCTTAAGAGCACAGGGCTTATCTGTAATTTTAGACAAGAATATTTGAGAGGGGATCAGGATGGAGGGCTTGTCCTATATTCCTGTTTTAAAACACATTGCCAGAACCAGGATTCTTCCTTGAAACATTTTGACGGTATCACTAAACAGAAAAATTGCTTGAATTTTTCTCTTATGATGAAAACAGAAAAATAAACATTCTACATAGTATGGAAATCAAATATATGCTTATAACCCCAAATTGATTGCTATAAATAACTAATTCTATTACAGCAAACATTTTTTGGTGGAATGATTAAAGAGCAAAGAGGATGCTAGAAGTCAGTGTATAGACGCAGAAGAAGTGCAGTTGAACACAGTAGATGAAAACGTATGTGTTTGAATTTGCCCCACGGTTTTAGGGCAATGAATGAAGCTGTCTGATGCATGATAGGTATTTGAAAAAATGATTGTACTCTCGCAATCTTAGCCTGATTTGTTTTGTTTCCTTTAGAATAAAAGTTGCAAGTGGGTAGGAATTATGCCTTTTACTGTTAGCCTATAATGGACTGGGAAGCCACTCCAGGGTAACAGCTGAGGAGGAAATGGCTCTGTCAGCGTCGTGCACATGGATGATTGGGCACATAAGGGAAGAAGCAGAGAGAAAGGTGCAAAGGGAAGAGGTCATAAAACAACAAAGCTTGTTTGGAACTAAAATATAATAGCAAAAGCAAAAAGCCTTGGGAACCACTGAGGTGATCTATTTTTCCTCTGAACATAATACAAATATGTACAGTTGAAAATGTGGGTGCTCCTTGCGCAGACGTCGCTGTCATCAGCAACACACACAGTTGGATGTATTTGAAGGAACATTCGATCTCATGGCTCTCCGTTTCTTCCCATGTTACCAAAGGCATGCATTTTCAAAACAGTTCACATTCAGTCCAGTGTTTTTGTCTGTGATACAAGTATAAAGCTTACCTGGCCATATAAGAGCAGATTAAATCTGCACTCCATCAGCACTGAATTCTAAATAAAGATAGTGACCTTTGTCCAACAGTGTTCACAGTGCTTATTGCTAATGTTCATAAATGTTGATCAATATCCTATTGTGGTTACAATAGCCACTAGCTAGTTTGCTCTTACTGTATGCCAAACCTTGTGCTTTGATTTGCAGATTTTGTCTTATAGCGACCTTTTGTGGAAAGTATTTATTATCCTCATTTCACAAAGAAGGAAAGTGAAGGACAGAGAGGTTAAAATAATCCAGACAGAGGACACACTCCTACTTGGCTAGTGATAGGTTTGGGATTTGCACACAGTCCCACTAGACTCTGAAACATGTGTTCTTAACCAGCAGACCTGACTGCTTCCCTGGACAGTACAGATAGATGTAACAGATAAAAAGTATTAGAAATAAATGTAAGCTAAGGTTATATATATGTTAACAAAATGCTAGGGTTTAAGGACCACACTAATGACTGCTGTACTTTTTGTTTTGTTTTGTTTTAACGTTTCAGCACACTGTTAAACCACAATAAGAAAGAAAGAGACCTTACAAGAAGAATGATTAAGAGTCACAGGAGTCAAGGGAAAATATCATCATCATTATCTTTTAATAAGGGATAAGTGAGATGAGTGTAGGACCTGTCGCTTTATTAATAGGAATGCATGCATCTGGTGAGGACGTGGGTTTGCCAACTGCACTGCTGGCCTGGAATTAGACTCCTCTGTGGAATCCAGGTCAGTGTTTACACCCAAGTAATTTACAATCTTTCGCAAATTTAAGCAAAATAGTATGAAAGCACTTAGGAACAATTTAGAGAATCAGAATTCAAGAAGAATCAGGGTAATGCATATTCTCAGTGGAGAGGGGTAAGGGGAACGGTGGCTTTCTCTGAAGGATTGTTGAGCTAGTTTGTTTGTTTGTTTACTTTTCGAGAGACCCTGCTTCAGTACTCACTCAGCTGTGGTTTGCATCCTGACTCAACGACTTACACACCAGCCTCCCTTTTGGTGTGTGGGGATGGAGATAACAAGGCTTACGTCACAATGTTTTAAAACATTTAAAAAGTGTTTTAAAAGACCTATCATGGGATAGGTCTGTGGTGGGCCTTAGTGTTGCCTTCTCATCTCACTTATTTGACCTGATGAAGAGGATGAATAAACACAAATCTTTATTCACTGTTATTGACGACGAGGAACCTAAATTTCCAATCTCCCTTCCGTGTTGACTTTCAGAGTATTGATTTTCCAAGCTGTTCCACCCCTTACCCTTTTTTTTTTTTTAAAGATTTTATTTATTCGACAGAGAGAGAGACAGCCAGCGAGAGAGGGAACACAAGCAGGGGGAGTGGGAGAGGAAGAAGCAGGCTCATAGCGGAGGAGCCCGATGTGGGGCTCGATCCCATAACGCCGGGATCACGCCCTGAGCCAAAGGCAGACGCTTAACGACTGCGCCACCCAGGTGCCCCAACACCCCTTACCCTTCTGTATCTTGATTTCCTCTTCTCTAGTTGCCATTTATTTGGAAGACCCTTCCATTTTAGTTGTCCCATGGTCCACAAGCTATTGGAGTCTCTGTTCATGTCACATTAGGATTTGTTGGAATCCAAGAAGCACTGGATCTTGGGAGACCGCCCCAGTTCCTCCAATCTCATTTTGATTCTCCTGAGACTGCAGGGGAAGGTGATCTGTGTCTAACTAATTTTTCTCCATTCACTACTGGCTGTCTTTTCTACTCCAGACCTTCACTGTTCAGTCTAAGCTCGGCACCCTAAATGGATCCATTCACTTTCAGAGAAGGAAAGAGGGAGGAAAGAAAGTGGCCACGAAGTGAAGCAGGCATCCTAGAATTTTAGGAGAGATGTCAGACTTCTCAAACGTGTTGCTCGATTTGGGGTAGTTGATCTTAGCATATCTGCCACTACACTTCAACTGGCTGCTTCTTCAATCATGTCTTCAAAACAAAAACAAAAACCAGCATGTGCCCCTTCTTTATTCCCTGGACAAACCTCAGTATTTTACATCTTTCAGCTTATTTTAACTTCCTTGTCCTGGAATCTGTTTCCAGAAATCTTTCCCTTTCTATTTGCTTTCATCATCTCTTTCTCCTCCTGCTCCTTTTCAGTCTACATGTGTATGTGAGAAGAGACCCACGACTCCGTGGTAGTGCTTGTCAAAGTGTGGATCATAGATCACCCACCTCAGGCCTACAAATCAGCACCGCAGTAGGATATAGTCCAAGACCTGCCCTGAAACTGCTTATTTTCCAAGGCAGTTAGTTGATCTTCAAGGGAGCACAGCTTCACATTCCGTATTGTTGTTGTTTTTTTTTTTTCCCCTAGCCTATTCTTTTTATCTCTTCAAACCCACCTCTCTCAACATCCACAGTATCAAATCCGACTAACTTTCTTTCTGGGCCTCTCACTACTTTTATGAGCTCTTTTCATCTTCCGTCCTTAAACGCATGGGCGTGGAAAGAGCTTGGAGTTTGGTATTAGAATGGGGTTTGACTTCCAGCTTCATTGCTCAATAGCTGTGTGATATCAGCCACTCGTTTATCTTCAGTAGGATGTCTGTCTTCGAGACTGCATGGCTAGCAGGTGGCATTTTTTAAATTTGGGAGCCCAAACGTAGTTGTGTTTGCTCTAAGAATCTGCCTCTCCCAGTTTGCTGGTGGAAAACTTGGAAATTATACCCTTTGCCTGGGTTGTGGCTGCTGGGTGACAGCCAAAAGGTGACCTGCCTTTTACCCATTTTGCCTCTCTCAGTACCCACGATCCTTTCCTACAACAAATCATGGTCAGTTTGGCATGACAAGTACTGGAAGAGAGAAATTCTCTCTAGTGAGCCAGAAAATGCAACAGGATCTGTCTGAGATTGATAGAGATGAGTGTTTGATCCACTTTACTCCGTGCCAGAAAAATATTTTTCCTTGACAGCTGGAGAGATCAAAGGTCTAAAACTGTGGATACAAGCAGATGAATTTTCTAATATTAATATTATATGAATAATATAGTATGGAACATTTAAGGTCAACATGTCTAGTTCTGTCTGTCTGAGAACCCCCAGTCAGTCATATGCAGGGAAGAATTCCAGTCACAGAGGTCTTCACCCCAAAGGGGACAGGCAGCCATTACCTGCCTTTGAACAGCCGAGCAAGCCAAGCTTGAACAGTCTGTGAGAGATCATGTCAAGAAACAGCAGAATCTGCAGGTTTGGGGTAAGGGGCAAGTCACCTGGATGGAGGAAGACTTACTGGTGAGCCGGTCAAACAAATGGGTTTTTCAAGAATTATCATGGAAGAGATGGAAGTCTCCCCTCGAGTGAGAGCAATGTAATGGTCTCATAGGTCACGGTTACCAAGAAAGGTTACATGTTGTATCCTCAGCCAGGGTATGAAGTATAGTGATTCTTGTGGGGCACAGGTGTTGTAGGACTTGGCGCCTTCTGCAGGGACTCCCAAAGGAGAGTGGGAAGAGAACGCTGCAAAACGGGGGGTGCTGGTGTGGCCCAGTTCTCAGGCCGCCCCCAGGTCATTTCACTTCAGACAACGCTGCCAAGGATTCCTGTCACTTACCTGCTTTCTGTAGGCCTCTGGTCGTGGTGGTTTTTTGAATTTTGCTAGGGATATATTTTCTGATATAAAAATTTTTCATCTTTAGGACTCCTGGGTGGCTCAGTCAGTTTAGCATCTGGCTCTTGGTTTCAACTAAAGTCATGATCACAGGGTCATGAGATTGAACCCCGTGTTGAGCTCCATGGTTGGTGGGGAGTCTGCTGGAGATTCTCCCTCTCCCTCTGCCCTTGCCCCTGCTCTCACGCACATGTGTGAGTGCACGCTCTCTCAAAATAAATAAGATAAAATAAAATCTTTAAAAAATATTTTATTTATTTGAGAGAGAGTGAGAGAGAGTGAGAGCATGAGCAGGGAGAGAGAGGCAGAGGGAGAGGGAGAAGCAGGCTCCCTGCCAATGAGGGACTCGATTCCTGGGATCATGACCTGAGCTGAAGGCAGATACTTAAGCGACTGAGCCACCCAGGTGCCCTAAAATAAAAAAAATCTTAAAAAATTTTTCATCTTTGTAGCTTTTGATTGATAACAGATTTAATATCCTTATATTTTACAGTTCTTATTTAATTAGCTTTTAGCTTTTTTCCCATTTATATTTCTTTTCTGTAAGTTTTCTACTTTTTTATTGTCTATTTTGATCTGATCAAGATGTTACTGTTAACCTCCCCTTCATCCCCTGGATGGACTTTTCATTAATTCACCAAAATATCTTTTCAGTATGAATCAGGAGGCTCACAGTGTGACAACTCCTTCTAGCGTATAAGGCTCAAACTAAGGGAACAAGATTGGTTCTTGACAACAAACATTATTCATCCTCTTAATTTTGAGCTATGTACCCTGAGATCCTGAGCCTGTGATGAAACGGAAGCAATTTCTCTGAGCCTTACTACTCTCGTCTTAAAAATGAAGATAACGGTATCTGCCTCAGAGCATTGTAATGAAGATGAAATGAGATCTCTGCATCTAGCACAGGAGCTAGAAATAGGAGCTTCTTAATAAATATAATTTCATTTCTGTAAAACTCCAGGGAACATTAGTACATGTCTAGGTGTGAAAGGAGAAGATCATGAATTTGATGTGAAGTGTGAGGGACTTTTAAACCATTCACGTGAAGCTATCAAGTAGGCAGTTGGAGTTAAAGATGTGAAGCTCAGGGAAGTGTGAGCGCAGGTCTGCAACTGGAGTCCTCAGCACAGAGATGCCGGTGGAAGATTTGAGATGACGCATGGAGTCTTCCATAACAAGTGGGCCTAGGGCCTAGCAACTGAAGGGTTCTCTACATTTAAAGGCTTTTAGGTGAGGGGCAGCTGGGTGGCTCAGTCAGTTAAGTGTCTGACTCTTGGTTTCATCTCAGGTCATGATCCCAGGGTCAGGAGATCAAGCCTCGAGTTGGGCTCCGCGCTCAGCGGGGAGTCTGCTTGAGATTCTTTCTTCCTCTTCCCTCCCCCTGCTCATGCTTTCTCTCTCTCTCACTCCCTCTCTCTCTCAAATAAATGAGTCTTAAAACTTTTTTTTAAAAGATTTTATTTATTTATTCGACAGAGATAGAGACAGCCAGCGAGAGAGGGAGCACAAGCAGGGGGAGTGGGAGAGGAAGAAGCAGGCTCATAGCGGAGGTGCCTGATGTGGGGCTTGATCCCATAACGCTGGGATCACGCCCTGAGCCGAAGGCAGACGCTTAACCGCTGTGCCACCCAGGCGCCCCTAAAACTTTTTTTTAAATTAAATAAGTTAACAAAAGGTTTTTGGGTGAGAATGAAAGTTAATGCCCAACGAGTGGGAGAAAAAGGAAATGTAATGTCATCGAAGCCACGTCAAGTATAAGGAGGGGAAGAGTGTCTTTTTGGTCGCCAGGAGTTATTGAACATTGTCTATTGGCTGTAACTATTCAGTTGTCATTGTTGACCTTTTCTGAGAGTTTTCTTGGAGGAATCATGGGGTAGGAAGATTCCACTCCCCATCCCCCAGAACTGAGTGAGTTTTCCTCTAACCTAGCAAAGTATCCATATCTTGTGTGAATTTTCCTCTATGATTTATAATGATACTTGTTTGTACTTAGCTTCATTCTCACAATAAATTATCAGTTTCCTGAAGACAGGGGTCATGCAAAGTACCATATAAATTACACCTAGTAAGTATTTAATTGTTCAGTGTTAGAATCAGTGGTTCTTACCGAACAAGGCATGTTTCTTTATTCATTCATTCATTCATTCATTCATTCATTCATTCACTAAACAGTTGTTTATTTACCAACTTCATACCATGCGCCAGGCACTATTTTAGGCTATGTGCATATAGTGGCAAACATAAGGGGTTCCCCTTGTGCATGAAGCTTACATAGTGGTGGGGACAGATGAGAAAGAATAAATAAATACACATTCTGAGTACCTTTAATGTCTTATTTATTCCTCACAACAATCAAGTAACATAGATGTTATCACTAATCCTATTTTTTGGATAAGAATATGGAGACACCAAGATATCCAGTAATTTGCCATGTCATTAATTCATTAGAGATGGATCTGGGGTTCAAACCCAGCCCGGCACTTTGACTCTCAAATTCATGCTGTTAAGCAGCCCCTGCACCCCCCATACTACAAAGTGTTCAGCATGGAGTAAACTATTATTATTACTACTAATATTATTAAAAATAATTTATCCTCAGCCTTGGGATCATTTACTCCAATTCAGATAAGTAAATGGACTCCACCTTGGTATTGGCAAAACTAAATTTAGAAGCCAATTTTCCATGTTCCCAATCCAATGCTTTTCTTTAAGGGAGGGAGAATAGAAGGAGGAAGAAGTAGAAAAAGGTTGGAGGGATGAAGGAATGAGCAAAGAGAAAGAAGAATGTGTGGAAGAGACGTAGGAAGGATTAAACCTGTTCGATTTTGGATTTTTGATGCTACTAAACCATGTCTGATTTTTCAAGTTTTTTTTTTTCCTGTATTCTCAAGAGGTGATATACTTGATAGTAAGGATATTTCCATACAAAACAATCATATTCTATTTCAATATTTCCATACAATCATTTTCTATTTCATAGACTAGCAAAAAATAATTCAGGAGTTAGGAGACCCTAGCTACTTAAAAGTAAACGCTACATTTTGGAAAGGACATTATTACTGGTATTTATATTATGAAGGCATTGGTTGAAAGATACACTAGAAGCTTTATTTACCAACAGCCAAATCTTTGAGAAGAGAGAGAGAGAGTGTGTGTATGTGTCTGTATAATGCTTATAGGAATACATACTTATTTTATAAAATCCTGGTAATACTGAATTTACTTTGTGTATGCATTTTGGGGAAGAGGATATTAAAACATTTTTCTGGGATGGGAAAGTTTCTGTACTTCTATGTAAGGCTGCTCTCATATCAAGCACCATATTTAAGCATCACAAATATACACTAAGCAAGGGACAGATGCACAAGGAATTTAAGCAGAGTTTTTCTAAATGGCAAATAATTAGAGGGGAACAGATGCCTATGGGCAGCAAAGGATGAAATGAGGTACCAGGAATTTTAAAAGGGAGATGGAAATACATATGTAGAATGCAGTCTCTCTCAAGGATGTTTAAGCCTAGAGGGTGTTCTCTCCCAAAGTTCTCTGTTTTTGTGGGTTTTGACATTAAATTTTGTTCTCTCTTTACCTGTATTCCCCAAAGAAATAGATCATGCTAATCGCTCCAAAGTGGAACAGATTTTCTTTCGAACCTCAGTTTTGGATGACTTTGCGGTTTGCATCTCTTTCTTCTCTCTCCCCAGGGCCTTGTCCTTTCACAGGACTGCCAGGATATGACATTTCATAACAGTGTCACTCCTCATTTATTTATTATTTATACCCCATCTACTTCCAAAAGGGTTTTTAGGTAGCTTACCAATCAAAGATGCCTGCAAATGTAGATTTTTTTTTCTTGATGTGCATTTTAGGCTGGACATGGCCCTCCTTTAGAACAACCCTGCTGTAAAATGGGTTTGTCCACCTCAGAACTATTCTGCGTAGTTTTGATGTCGAAAAGGAAGTAAGTCTCCAAGAAAAAAGTAGAGTAGAGCATGAGACATTTCCCATCTTCCTGTGGAGTGGTAGTTTAAGCGGCAGGGGCGCTGAGCAGAGGGACTCAGCTACCCAGCTAAGCTGAGCCATAGCACCTGATCATTATCCTTCAGCTTGAAGATTTACCTGTTGTGCTCATTGTAACAAAAGAAATGAAATCTCTGTAATTATATTGGAAGGGGGAGGAGATCATGTTTTAGTTCCTTTGATCTTGAGCTAGAATAGGCTCTGCTTTTGGAAATTTAATTTGAAAGAATCCAACGTACACATCTGCTTTTTGTACTGCAATTTCTATTGAGCTTGAAAATAGAAATTTATTAATGCAAATGTGTAGAGTCTGTTCCTTGAGGGAAAAAAAATACACTTCTAAAATGCAAAGTGATCCTTCCTACATAGCTATGGAAGATCTTAATAAATACGTTCTCTGTTTTTTTTGGGGGGGGGTTGTTTTGTTTTTTTCCTGGAGTTCAAAGATAAGGTTCCTTGTTAACAAGGACTAAGCATAAAAATTACAGGACATTGGGAAGCAGAAAGATTCATGATTACTTCAACATTTAAAAGTTTCCAAAGGACAAATTAGATGGTGAAGAGATGAGAAGCGTACTGAATCCTCAAAAGAAAAAAAAAAAAAAAAAAACACAAAACACAAAAACAAGTGCGTCATCAAACCATTTGGAGAACATGTTTGAAATGATGGTAGGGCCCATGCTAAGAGACAAAGCTTTCATTTCAGCAAATCCAATCTGCCTAGTGTTCTGTAAAATTGCCTTTGCCTGTAAATGGAATGGCATGTAGATTTTAGGTAGGACACTTTCTCACCCAACTTAGCCTGTACTCTTTATTTTATTTTTGAATCATTACATGAAACTGCATATAAATGGCACTTGACTTAATCCTTAGAGTGGCTGGATTGCATGGTCTATTTTGATTAACTTTTTTCTTGTTTTCAGTGTAAATTTTCCTGTAAAGCCTAAAATGTCATGAGCATTTTGGGACATAAATCCTTTGAGCTATTTTGCAGTCATATAGTTGTTCTTCGTAGGGTTTGAGTGCTTTCCCTAAACTCCTTCTCATCTCCAAATGGGCAAAATAAATTATAAATTGTTGAGAGCATTCAATCACTGGATGAGGAGTCATCTCCTAAAGCTGGGGAGAGTATCCATTTTCAGTTCTTTGAGTAAATAGAGCTGATTCCTTTATATTTGTGCTCTATCAACAGATCCTAAAAACTTTGTTATAAATTACCTAGGCTTAAGAAGTTCATGATTAAAGAATCTACTGAAGCAATTAAACCAGTCTTCTCCCTCCTCCATGTGGTGAGATTTCTTTCAAAGGTAGTAGGTAGGCTTTTGTGGTATATACTGTCATTCCATTCTGCATTCTTTGGTTACTTTCTTCTCTGCTGATTTTTTTTTTTTTTTTTTTTTTTTGTAACACTGTGATCAGGCATTTTAAGTTTAAAACAGGGAGCCTATCCTTAACTTTTGTGTCTGAGTTGGTATTTCAGTTGTGCTGCCAGAATCACCTTGTAACTCTTGCAAATGTACAATTTCATTTGGGTTCAGTAATTCTTGTAGGAGTCTGGGATGCCGGCGGCCCAAGGCCACAGAAATTATTTAAGGCACAAAATGTTGAGAAAGAGTCGGCTCCTCAGAGGCTTTTGAGTAACTAGGGTTTCCTTTGAACCAGTTTTTTTTGGGAGGGGGGTGGAAAGTACTGGTAACCACTTGCAGTTAATTAATGTCTACCATTTCCCTCTAATTGTGACTTTGTCCAGTTACACACATCTCTCTTCCTCACAGGGCAAGAAACTCACCAACGAAATTTCTATTTCTAATGGCAGACAGTTGGGGTGCTGCAACCAAGCAGTCACCCTTAAAAATTAATGAGCTTAATGATGGTTAGAGAAGTGATGGCGGTGGTGGTTTGGGAGGGAGGGGCCGTGGGAGGGCAGAAGGAAGAAGGCTGGACTCCTCACAAGTGACAATGATGGGAGCCCCTGTCCTTATCTCCCCTCCCCACTTGCCTTTCCCCCTCCCCCCCCCCCCAGTCGCCACCCCTTCCATCCTCCCCTCTTCCCAGGAGCCAAGCGGATAGAAAGACAGGGCGATTATGAAGACGTCAGTTGGAGCGTAGGCAGGCGAGAGGGGCGCCGCGCTCCAGATGAGGTCCGGGGGGAGCCGAGGAGGGTCACTCATGGACGACCGTGTGTGTGTGTCTGACAGACTGTGAAATGGTGCGTTGTTGCACGGCTGCGCTGCACCTGGGCCCTTCATCTGTGATTGATTGGTTTGGTCATGTGTAATGGTCCCATCTGCTCTGTGTTGTTTTTCTTTTTTTACTTATAAACACCGTTCCCAGCGGCTGAGAGAGGATGAGCTATGTTTTGTCATCTTCACTTACACTTTAGCTCAAAAAAGTGGTCAAGTAGGTAAGCTCTAAAATCTATCCAAGTAATGTAGGAGGAAAGTACGGGTTTTCCCCTTTGCTTGGTGTCTGTGTGTGTGTGTGTGTGTGTGTGTGAGTGTGCTGTGCGTGTGTGCGCCCTCCTGCGCACGCGTGTGTGCCTGGAGTTTTCATGCTGCCTGTTAATATCTGAATAGTTCATGAACCACAGAAGACCAAAAAATCGCAGAAATGATTTGCACAAATCTGTGTATTGTGACTCTTACTGCAGCGAGGAGTTTTTTTTGTAACGGAGCCAATACTTAATTAAAACCGCTGACATCATGGTGTTATAATTAAGCGTGGCATTAATTAAGCTGGAATAACGATTTTTTTTTTATTAAGAACTGCTTTTATTGTATAAGACCGTTATCGGCTAAAAACAAAGTAATTTTAAAGCAAAAATTAATTCCCTCTAAACGACCCCTTTTCAACTTCCCCAAAGTCCGGCCTCAGGACTGTCGTCATCAGGGGTGTGTGTGTGTGTGTGTGTGTGTGTGTGTGTGTGTGTTGGGATGGGGGGAGAGTGGAAGTGAAATTTGTTTTTTTTCACCCAAAAATGCTGATCGGCTCCTGGCATTCTGATGGCTAATTATGCATCGGAGAGCTTCGACAGCTGCATTCATCATCATAAAATGTAATAATTAATGACATTCCAACAAAGAAAAATATGCAAATGAGGACTCATTAGCATTTTCATATTCAGCTTTGATAATGCTTTTGCTGACAAGGTTGTAATTAATGAAAATTCATGTCGCAGTCAGGAGATTGGATCGGTTTCATTCCGCTCACAATTCCCAAATGCTTGCATTATGGAAAATCGGCAGCTCTGCCAACTTTTCAGGGAAGAAAAAAACACACACACACACTAAAAGCACCAGATGCAAATTAATGGTAGGGAGTCTTTAACTCTTTAAACCACCCCCCTAAATTTCCATCATAGGAAACATGTGATGAGTTTTAGCCTAAGAACTAGATTCTTTTTTTTTTTTTTTATAACAGCAATGAATGTACTTTTATTTGTGACCCAAGTATGAGAATTTCTGGCAAACTTTTTTTTTTTTTTAGTATTAAAAAACCCCTCCACCTTTTCCCCTCTTCCCTTTTCCCTTTCAAGACTATTTAAATTTACATAGTAAAACATGTTAGGACAGCCAAGCCTCAGCATGTTGTGTTCTGTCCTCTAGCTGGCAAATTTACGCCACGACAGTTTATTCATCCACATGCTTTTTGGCGACTCTTCATCACGTATTTGTGCTTAGATCTCCTGGTGCCTCCCTCCGTGTGCTACCCATAAGGTCGAAAGAAAAGCAAGTATTCTATTTCTCTATTCAGGGTGGGTTGTTGTTTTTTTTTTTTCTTTTTGGATGATGGGGTTTTTTTTCCTTGTCTTTTTTTTTTTTTTTTTTTAGTGCTTTTTCTTTTAGTCTATTCCCTTTGTGGTTTAGTGTAAGAGTTTGGGAATGTGCCCATAATTCTCTCACTCAACACTTCTGGTTTAGTGTTGTGCTTCAGATGTAATTTTAAGAGACACTGTACAATCAAAATGGATACCCAGAAACCCCAGAACAGGGCTATCGACAAGCATTCAGTACAGAGAGCTATTAATTTATAAATTCTCTTTGTGTTCCTTTCAAATTGTGTGACTGTAGATTGGCAAATACCCATTGGGTGCCAACCTGGTACCATGTTTTGTCATTCTAGCCTGAAGTTCAACTGGAAGTCCTGTCTGCCCCTCAACATTAGAAGGAAAAACCTCTAAACAGAGTTCTGACCTGATTTCAGATTTGATCATTAGGCGACAAAAATTATTATCACTAAGTCAGATTTTTTTTTCCTGATGTTAATATTTTTTTCAATAGGGTTTGTATGAGGATTAAGAAAAAGAGAGAATGAAAGCATATTTCTTTATAAATTGTCAAATTTATAAGCATTTTCACTCTCAAGTGATATAAAACAACTTAGGCAGTTCCTAAGATGCAGTTTCCTGTTTATTTTAAGTTAAATTGTAATTCCCAAAGTTGCTAGCCCAGCATAAATAAAGAATATAAATATGCCTTGTTAGGGGAAGATAGAAACTTTGATATGCTAGGTCTTATGTTTTAGAGTATCTTAAATAGAAGGTCTCATTAGTTATTTAATGAGGACTTGAAAGTAAATCTTTCCCCCTATTATGCGATTAAGACTGACTATGTTTTTATTTCCTCATTAAATCTCAGAGTTCCAAGAAACAGAATTTTATTTCAGTCTCTTGCTTTATTCCAACTTTTGTTTTCTCAGTTTGTACATGAATGTGTGAGAGTGTGTGTGTGTGTGTGTGTACATGGTGTGTCAATGTCTGGAGATTATGGTGGCTCTGTCCTCTTTCCCTTAAAATCTATTGTGTTAAAATAGCAGCCAGAAGAAGGTTTTACTTTTTTTTTTCTCATAGTTTACTTCTATTTTATGCAGGCAAACTGCCCATCCAGATGGTAGAATTTCACCTGTAAGCAATCTGAAACGATCGGTTAATTCTGACATTTTATAGAGCCCTTTTCTTTTCTTTTCACACAGTGCAACTAAGTGCAGAGTAACTATTCAAGATAATGTTTCCTTTTTTTTTTCCTTTTTTAAAGCGCTTCCTGCTGTGATTGGTTCTTTTTCCCCCAAAATCTGTATTTTGGGCTCAATTAAAAATCCGTGGCTTTAGGCACTTTGCTGCTGTTGTCAAAACCACATCTGATGAAATCTTTGACCACTTCTAATATGTGTAAATGAGGAAATGATGGCAGAAGTGAAGGAACACGTGTCGATTAGCAGGTTCGTGGCTGAGAAGCAGATCATTGTAATTTTATAAGCTCAGCGTTCCGCTGGCTTTGGTAAACTCCCTGTTAACTTTTCTCCTCCCACCAAATTCACAAAGTACGCCAACTCACACCTTCCTAAGGAACGCCTAGTGTGGTGTTAGCTACCAGAATCCTGAAATTTGGTTTTGTTTTCTGTGTGGCTAGCCTCTGGTGACTCCTGTGACTGAATGAACTAGAGACATGGTTTGAAATGATTTGTTGACCTCTTATTGAAGAATCCCATTATTTCCCAAACCAGGCTTTGGGGGTGTTTTTGAAGCAGAGTATAAAAAAAGGAAAGGGAGTCTTGGAGTTTGTTTTCACTCATAATAATTGTATTGATACTGTATTTACAAGTTATTTTGGAATGCTACCCTCACACTTTTATTTCTAGAAATCCTTCATTTGCATGAATTATTTCTTGAGTTATTTATATAGTAAAGGTGGCTCTAGGGACCTCTTCTCCCCCCTGGCTTATTCCTTTGGGAGAACATTTTTGAAAGTACTCCTATTATACCTGTTAAGGTTTGAGACCCTGGCTGCGCTATTATTTGTTGCTTTTTTTTTTTTTTTTTATTCTGTTTCCTGTTTCGCACATGTTAATTCCTGTGGGCATTTTCTTTTTAAAGTGATGAGATTTTTCACTGTCCAGCAGCAAGCCACATTTACTGGAGTTATTGAACTCTGAAATAGGAAACCTGTGGGCGATCAGTTTTACCCTCCCCAGAAACTGTTGCTTCAGTCAAGGGGAATTACAGGCCCATGACTGAGAATCTTAAAGTAGTTTCACTAAAACATCCCAAGGTCTCGTTTCAGGTATTGCAACAAAATCAACATTTGTTTGTGGCCAGGGAAGCCAGGGTTCCTGGCAGTGTTCTTATCCAGTTGTTTCTCATATTTCCCTTGCAAACTTTCCCATTGGTTGGGGTCTGTGGAGAGATTTCAGTGGCTGGCTGGGGGAAATGTTTGGGAGATCATTTGCGTATCAAAGCAGCCTAAATATTTGCAAAAATGTTTGCTTGAGAAAAAAAAAAAAAGAATCCACTTAGGGTTAGGAAGTAACTTGCTAAAACATTTTAAAAGCATTTCTCACTTACCCAAGTATATTATTCATGAAGGAAGGCCTAGTCTGAATTTCAGGGGTCATCCCAGAATTTGTATTTTTAAATAGCAGTTGAAATAATAAATGTTTTGGCGTTATGAGTAAGGTCTGTACCTATATGTGGCATAAAAATGCAAAAAAAAAAAAAAAAACCCAAAAAACAAGAAGAAAAAGAAAGAGACACAAATACATTTAAAAATTAATTGGTTTTTATTTAGTGAACCCATAACACAAAAGGTGCAGAGAAAGGCCTCATGAAATGATAGGATTGAATGGCTATTGAACAGCTAGCTCTAACCTCATTTTTCCCCCTATTATGTATTTTTCCCCTATAAAACACAACTGTATTGCTAGGATATGGCGTTCGGTTCTGTTGGAGTTCACAGACTTTCTCTCAATAATAATGATTTGAATGGCAGATCTTTCTCCTTTTTTTTTTTTTCTTGGTAAAAAGTTTCCTGTGGGCATTTCTGTGTTCAAATTATTAAAGTTTTAACTGCATTTCACTTTTGGTTTGGAAACAGTACATATAAAACTCAGTGCAGGCCAATTTTTCCAATTTGTTAACAATGTAGGAGTTGAGCGTTGACAATTACTGTACTTAAAAGCCCCTCAGATCAGGTGTTATTTTACCATCTGGACATTTTAATTAGTAATAAAAATGTGGATCTGGATACACAGAAATAGGATCTACAGCACACAACGGCCCAGTGCACTCTATTAGTGCTGAGTGTGCACGGCCATGTCTTACAAGTGTGTGTATGTGTGTGAGTGTGTTCATATGTAATTGTGTGTTGAGTATGTGATCATTCCTCCTAGAAAACCCAGGCACAGGATCCTGGTGCCTTTTTCAAACTGGGCGTTATTGTAATACCAGAATATTTGGCTACTTTTCTCCAATATGAAATAAAAACGTATAATATATAACTTGCAATCCTAAATAACACTTGCTTAAATCTTTTTAATACTCACACTTCATGAAGTATATGGTATGGCATGGTGATAAAATGCTGACATCAGAAGTAGGCTTGGGCAAATGTGGCTCCATTACGTAGCTGTGTGCTCTAAGGCAAATATATCAACCTCTCTGAATCTCCTTTTTTCCTTATATATTGAATGAAAGTATTAATGATAATAGTTATGATACCTGCCTAACAGGATTATGATGAAGCTTGTGTCACAGCACTCGATAAAAATAAAGAGCTGTAACAATTGATTTTTAATGCAAACAACCAATTCATAACCCATATGCCATCTTCATAACTCAGTGAACTGTCTCATATTCAATAGTAAGAGGATACAAACATGAGACTATATTAGATTATTAACAAATACTAACTTTGGGACGACCAGAAAATGTGTTACTAATTTTACATGTGAAGAAAAATGACCCATTTTTATAAAGTATCTGGATATGCTCTTTGAAATAATGTTATTCTTAATTAAGGCAGAAGCGAGTACATTGGAGGGAAATAGTGACCCTCCGGAGAAATGGAGAGTGAAAATAGTTTAGGGAAATGAGTCTTAGCGTCTTCTCTTTCGGAAAGATGCATACATGTTTCTCTCAATCGTCATGAATTTCATGTTTGCAAACCAGTGTGAATACTTGAATGATAATCGTTATTGTTTAGAAGAACCTACCCATTATAATTTGTATATGTGTATGCCTACATATAGATATGTATATATCAAATTATATAAAAATTTCCTTAAGAATTTCCTCATCCCCAGGAATTGAGGGTATAAGCTTACTGTTAGACACCAGACCAGCTGCATTTGGACACTTCTCTAGAAAGCTTTTTTAGTTTTTAGTGTATGTCCAGTTCTCTTCTTGAGAATTCTTCAGGAGAAAGAAGAACATTTGTTTTCTTTATTTAAAAGAATGACATAATGAATGGTGCTATACATGGTGTAATGATACTATTTTGGTCATTTCATGTTCCTCTGCTTTAATGTAATACGTGCACACCTTAATCATAGTCCAGGTATTATTTACAGGACGTTGTTTCCAACAACCAATATTTATTACCATGGGCCACCTGGTTTTAAGGAGAGTCTTAAAGAGCTTATAAGACTTGTCTCCGAGACATGGTATTAGCAGGCGTATGCAGAGTTCCTTTCTGGTGGCCTGCTAAGAGCTAAATTCAACTGAGGAAGTCTTCAGTGAATTCGTTAATTTGATAAATATTAAGTAAACCATGGAAGAAACAGGGACATGCCAGTTATGACTGTACGGCTTTTAAGATTTTTTAGACAAGAATGGAAACTGAATTACTTTAATGTTCTATCAGTTTCACTCAAATGTCCCAATCTAACAACCAATTTCATTTACATATTCTAGTCTGGTGAACAGATAGAGTCTACTTCTTATTTGTCTTAAAAATTTTTAAACGAGGCTACAGGTCCTCCCCTTTGAAACTCCATTTGATAAAAAGGGCCATGTGTACCTTAGCCTTTAGATTTCAGTACCCACAGTCACAAGACGGGAAAGAAATTGTGGAACTTCTTTAGAAATTGTCTCATAAAAGGGATTCGGTTAAAAATTGGGGGGACAGCATTTAAAATTTAATAAAAAAAAAAAAGTAATTCAAAGTAAAGTCTGTAGCCAAACTCCTTAATTGTGATGCATTTGCCGAGTTCCCCTCTCCCATCGTCGGGCCTGCTCTCGTGCCATATGGCCTACCATGGAACATTTAACTTGTCAGATATAATGGATTGTCCTGGAAGCAGATTTTTGCTTTGAGCACTCGGCTCCTTTCTTGCATCTCACTCTCAGCTCCAGGCTGCAGGATGAAGGATTGTGGTGGAAATGCAAAGAAGAGACACACAGTTGATTCCCCTTAAGAGAGTGACCTATATGTCACAAAATTTTACCCACGTAAAGAGGCATTATCCCCGTCACTGGCCTTAGCAGGCTGCATGTCAAAATCGTTTAAATTTGCCTGGACTTAACAGATTGTGCAAACATTTCAGAATTGAGTGCTTAGGAATAATAAAACATCGTCATTTTAACTTATGCAGAAATGGTGTGGCCACATCAGCCGAAGGATAAGTATTATTTATCGTGACCTACATGTAACCTAAACCACCTGGTTTGTAGATGCTGTAAATTAAGTTCAGCTCTCAAATCTACCGAGAATGCTTAAGAAAAAAAAAAAAACACCTTATGGAGATGTTACATGGCTTCATTGTTTCTGTTTGGTGAGGAGATGTGAGGTTGAAATGATCATTTAGGTGGATGGACAAGTGGCTGTTAATTATCCTACCAAGCTTTCCATCTTGAAACTTAAATGTACACCTTACGTTTATTCCAATCTATTCGAAATTAGACATTGAACATCCTATGGATTATTTAATTTTTATATGTAAATGTAAAAAATATAGTATTTGATGTCAATTTTAATTTGGCGCTTTCATGAAGTAATTCATTTTTTTTTTTCAAGCCGTGATATTGTTAGGAAGCTCCAGGAGGAGTCTGTGGCTTTTCAATTTATAGGAAAACTTCCTTAAAAGAATAAACAGTGCCCTTTCTAAATGTACATGTACATACATAGCTGGCAGGTATTCCTCTAGTATAACCTACTGTGTAACCCCAAATATTATACATTTTTTAAAAAGATTTTATTTATTTATTGGAGAGCAAGAGAGCAAACGAGAGAAGCACAAGCAGGGGGAGTGGCAGAGGGAGAGGGAGAAGCAGGCTCGCCTGCCAAGCAGGGAGCCCGATGCAGGGCTAGATCCCAGGACTCTGGGATCATGACCTGAGCTAAAGGCAGACGTTTAACCCACTGAGTCGTCCAGGTGCCACTGTAACCCCAGATATTATAATACAGAGACCCAAATAATCAATCAAGCACAAACAAGTGGAAAAATAAGTAACTTATGTATCTCATTTAACTATAAAATGATACATATTGATTTTTCCAAGGTTACAAAAATTCATTAATAGATTTGTATATGACAGGTGGAAATAGCCTAAAAGAGACTGTTTTTACAAAAGTTAATTCAATATATTCACCAAAACAAGAGTGTTTGTGTTAGAAATTTAATATATAAGTTACTCCACAAATTCATGTATTATAAATAATTCTTAATATAAAACTGTAAAAAACTACAGTGACCTTGAAAATTAGTATAACCACACTTCCATACAAAGAATTATATCTTTTTAATGGACAACTTCCCATGAAGCAGCTAAGAAATCTCTGTTAAAGTCAGTATTTACTAATTAAGTGTACTTGTGTATATTTCACACTGATCCTAAAGTGAGCACACTCGATTCATTAATGCTGCTCATAGATGATTTCCCCCACCCCTCCCTGTATGCAAATTTTGGTCAGGCTTAGTCCTAAGTGAGTTTGGGTGGTGCCTGGCCAGAGCCAGCTCTTGTTGGGGCATGTGCGCCCTCTGCTGGCTGCTCAGATTGGAACCAACCAGTGTGAGGGGTTCTTGATTTCTTTCACTTTTCAGGGTTGGGTTTTTTTGGTGTGTTTGTTTTTGCATTTTTATAAAAATAATCATATACTTGTAGTGATTATAAAGTTGTAGGTTAGTACTGAGAATGACAGCTAATTTGTTTCTGTTTGAAAATGAAGTTTTGGGGGGCGTTGGTTGGTTGGTTGGTTTGATTTTGCTAAATAGACTCCTGATAGTTCAAATAACATGTAGAGTATATACCAGTCTTGAATTTTTAAGTGGTTGACTTCATATTACCATTGATTGTATTTTCATTGCTTTCATAGTTCTTCCTAGTCTGATTACACTTAAGAAGGATTCTTGTTTGACTAAGTTGGGAATGAACTTCAAAAAGAGAAATCATTTAAATTTTGTCATATGACTCTTTGTAGGTAATGGATTGGCAGATAATCCCTAGGAGAAAACTGGCTGATAGTGTCAAGACTTTTCACTTGTCTTGGGAAGGAAAATGACTATTAACGTCGCGATGTTTTATAAAGGCATTTTTGGCTTCCTTACAGACCAAATGAAGCTATCCTCCCTGGCAGACATTGCGAATGGTAGTTTGAATGGAACCTGTTTTGTTTGGTTTTGCCTCTTTTGGTTATTGTTTGTAGAGTGTGAGATGTTAAAGCAGCAAATCAGTGATGGTGCCTTTGTCCCCAGGTCCCCAGGTCCTAGGACTAACTTACACAAGGGCCATCACAGAGGGGATGTCCTGGCCTCTCCACCACTGCTTGGCTAGAGACTATCCTAGGGCTCTGGCAGTGAAGACCGGGGCTCTGGGTAATGGATAGGTCTTTAAAATAGCAACGATTTTTTTGTTGACAAGGTTTCATCAAATTCTTCATAATAATTAATTATGTGTAAGTGTTTTCTGCATATCTCTGAAATGACATGACTTGATTGAATCGATTTGGTAATTGTTACACAGAGAGGACAGTTTAAATTTTTGCGGTTCTTTTGTCTTATATTGTAAATTTCTCTGATGTGTAAGCAAATGACTTCGCAATTTCCCCAGTCAGCTCCCTAAAATGTGGAATGATCAAAGAGTTTAGAGTTAGGGAAGGGGGGAAATGTCATCTAGGTTTTTTCCAGTTTCCTGTTCTTTCCAATTTTAGGTACCAGTTACCTTAAAATTTGTTTTGAATAAATGATACAAGTATCTCTGATTTATTTAGCATTGTCAAGTAACTCTGAACTGCATTCTAACAAATAAATCGCCCCTAAGTCAGTTATAATAGCATCTTGCAGGGAATCTCAAATACACATCTCTCCTGTTGCCACCTGTTACCACGATGAGGTTCTATTCGGCATTTTCCTCCTCTGTGCTTTCCAGTATACCCATTCACCCTTTACTGAGGTACATTGTTGGGTTTGCTCCCTTGCATTTCGACCATCTAACTCCTTACCTCTTGAGAATAATGTCCACTGTTGATGTACCAGCAGCCAACACAGGGTACACAGAGGAACCAACAAATACTTATTTCCATAGCTCATGTTTTTTGGACCTCTTTTACAATTATTCAGATGATCATTTTTGCAAGTTTCCGAACTGAAAACTGCTGTCTGTAAACATCTATTCCTTGTAATGTATTTTATTTTCTTGCCTATTTTGGGCGTATGAGGTCAGTATTCTGACTACTCCCTTTGTCCTTCCTCCCTTCTTCTCCTTGACCATCCTTCCCACAGCCTCTCCTCTTCCTTCCTGTGCCCCCCGCCTTCCTCTCTTGATGTAGTCATGCTTATGTATTCAGTCACTGGGAGGCTTTCCTTAAACATCATAGTGTGGGACTCAGCGGCTCATGTAATTTTATCTGTGAACCATCATCTTCCTTTAGCGGTTACTTGTGTCACAGGGCAGTTGGACTCCGAGGAGTTTGGTCCTGTTTGCCTTCCACTTTGGCTGTTGTGGGCCTGAGCTCTTTAAGTTGATCAGGTTCAAGAATTAGCAGTCTTCCCATTCTTTGTCTGCTCTATGGATGCTCTGAAGTGTATTTTGAATTTTGGACCATTTCCCCCCATCTTCTCAGTGATGGATGTTTAGGGAATAGAGACCAATTGGAATTCAGTGCTAAGGCTGGAGAAACGGTCATTTGATATATTGGTTGTCTAACATATATAAATGAATGACACTTACATTATCTTCTGTCTGGGGTTTAAAATGGAGGCGTCCGGCTGGCTCAGTCAGAAGAACGTGCGACTTTTGATCTTAGGGTCGAGAGTTTGAGCCCCATGTTGGCTGTAGAGATTACTTACATAAAAAGAACATAAAAAATTTTTTTAAATGTTACTTATGTGTATGTGTATATATGTAAGTATAATGCTTGTGTATATTATACACACATCTAAACTATATTTAAGATCTTCATGAGATTCCCATCCGTCTTACCTTTGTTCAGTCTTGAGTATCAGAGCGAATGTACTTGTGGTTTCTTTGAGAGATTATACTTGTTAGATTTTTGTTAGCTGTAAACTTAGCTTGAAAACTGAGGCCATTGCCTACATGCCATGATTCTAAAGTATGTAATTTTCCTTTGTAGGCCCTATAACAAACGTAACACTAAACTTCTTCCTCTGTTTTCTGTCCCACTGTGGCTTACTCAGAGTCTGCTATTATTTTTTACATTTAATATTAGTGAGACTCTGTTAGAACATCAGCTTAATGGGCAGCAAATAATTTATTGCTAAAAGTGATTTGCATGGTGAAACGTAGCTCTAGATTTTCTTAAATTTTGCTGATAAATTAAAAAACATTAGCCAGGCAGCTGAGTCTTTATTCATACGATCTTTCTCCTGCCTCTGATCAGAAATGTCATAGATCTCCTCCAGAGGGATCAAAGGCCCAGATTCTCTCCCTTTGTATGGACTGCCTTCAGTAGAGCATGGAAGGGTAAATACATGGGTGGAAGGGCCCTTTTAACAAACTATGTTTGCTTGAGGTTGACTCTGGAGTATAAAGCCGATTTCTAATTTGGGATAGAATGGGGAAAGGGATACTTTCAGAGCAGTGGCCTGTGGGTCTGATAGAAGAGGAGCAACCTTTCACCTCTGGGACTCTCCCATCTGGGAATTCTGTCATTTATTAGGGGAATGAAAATACTTGGTAATGGGAGACTAATTTCTTTGAAACAACCAGTCTTCATTAGTGGAGATGAACAAATTTAAAGGCCAAGTGTGCTGCCAGAAAAGTGTTTCTGAAATAGAACTGTCAGAAAGGGCCTCAGAGATCAACAATTATTTGTTTTTAAAAATCCAGTTAAATGGGTTGGATCAGGTAGTAATCGATTCTTTTGTTGTTGCTATCCACCAGGCTACCAGGTTTATTGGAGTTCCACCTAATGTAACCTTAGAGGCTGTGCCTGTCACTTAAATTGGTTCCTGTTACCCCTGGCTTGTTGAACTAACCAGTAGAATTTTATTAAAAAAAAAAAAAAAAATTAGAGTGCCAGATCCTGCTCCACTGAATGCAAATACCCTGGGGTAAAGAAGCCAGGAATCTGTTTTAAGAAACATCTCCCAAATGGGTCTCATGACCAGCAAGGCTTCTAAGCCACAGAATAGAATTTGGGGGATTGCTTTTCTCCACGCCCATCCTGTGTCTTCCTTTGCTCCTACGAATCTAGCGAAGATATTTCTCTCTGCTTGCTTTGATATCTTGAGTGTATATTGCACAATTGACCTTTCTTCGTTTTTATATAAAAACTATTATGTTTCTTCAAATAAAAAAATAAGCTTTCAAAAGCTCGTGTTGTTTCTTCACAGGGCACACAAGTCCTTAATTGCTGTGGTTCTATTATTGCCAGTCATCACACACAAACTGTGATAACAATGTAAAACAGGGTCGAAACTGTCAAGATCTTATTCACATAAAGCCAGTGGTGAGGTACTCATTAGAAGTAAGTTGAGTGATTTCAGGGTTGCCCTTAGTCCTTCAGGTCTCCAGGGGACCCTTGTACAAATTGCTGATTCAGAAAATCATTACTCTGGTGGCTGAAGTGGCACTTTAGTGGCCTTAAAGAGTTATCTGACACACCTCCCCAAACAGCTAAGTTATCCCCGTGATTATGTTGATTAATTGCACACTCTGTGGAATTAGCGTTATTTTCAATGAAAGATTTCTCTGCATTTGGAAAATAAAGCATAAAACTCACGTGCTTTAATTTGATAATGTGTGCACTTCTTCTGAGCTTGACACCGAGTGAGGGGATGATTTTGGCTGTTGTCTAGGGCACGTGGGATAATCTGAGGCTGCACTTTTTTATTTTGCATTTGGAGAGTACTTCTTGCTGTGCCAGACGATGGTCACTCAAAATGCTTATCATTTCTAACCTTTTTATCCACTCCTTTTTGCCTTACAAACAGAGTTAAAATGATGTGAGGGGAAGGGTTGTGGTACACATTAAGAAGACAGGTGGAATATGGACCTTACATCTAGAATACTCCAAAAGAAGTGGCAGAGTGTCTAAAGGGGCTTTAGTGCTGGAATTGGAAGTTTATGTCTCTTGATACCTGTATAACCTCTTCTACTTATATAAGTCCGTTGTTCCTTCTTCATTTTAGTGACCTCATCTATAAAAATAGAGCTTAAAATGCCCACCTAAGGAGTTCTTAGGGCGTGTTGTCTTAAATATGTAAGTGAAATTCCTTTGCGTACCATACAGTGCTTTATAAATGTGAGTGCTTTAGGGAAAATTCAATACAGATTCTGCACCATAGGCAGGCCCCCAAAGGGAAGAGTTTTGGTGGTGCCTCAAGATAGTCGGCATATCTGGAATTTTAGTCCACCCACTGTTTTGAAGGCAGCACAGTGTCTAGACGAGATGAGGTGAATCAGTGACGAAATGCAGCCAAAACTCATAATTTTCCAGGATAAGAGCTATAGATCATTACTGAGTATTCTATTTTTATGGCTTAAGCACATCAGTGAAAGAGAAGACTGATGCTAGTCTTTTCTGAGGAGATGGCTAGCTCCCTACTTCCCATTATCCTTTGCTACAAACTATGTGCCTACTCACATCCCCCCCCCCCCCCGCGCCCCGCTTTTCTTTCTGGTCTCAATTTAGGAAGAAGGGGAGGAAGAGAATTTTCTAGGCTGTGGAATGACTAGTTTATCTGCTGAAATTGAGTTGTAATTGTTTTAGCATCAGATTTATTAAATTTGGATTTTTGAATGCCTATGGATTGAAGACCAAGTTGTCCTGGTACAGCAGGATTCTGTAGGAGAGAACCAATGCTCTTCGAATTGTAGAAATCAGAAGAATAAGGTCAATTTCTGATTTCTTGTGAATGCAGGCTCTCAGCACCAAACAAGGATCTGGGGTAAAGTTGACCAGCTAGTCAGAATAACAGAGGTGTATCTGCATAGAAACGTCACCAATAGTGAACATTGATTTTAGGTCGATTTAATTAAAATAAAACACGATTTTTTTTACTTATTTCATAGAAAATTACAAACATATATTAACCTAATACGTTCATAGTGGTAAGTTATTTTTGGTTTTGTTTTATAGTAGTAGCTCCCTAAGTTCCTTGTGACTTGTATTAAGAAACAAAAAAGTATGGGTTAGGTATGTGTATTCACATAAGTTTAGGAAAGATAGTATTAAGCTAAATTAAATGTCTTCACTGCAGGACTTGTCAGAGGCTTTAACATGTTAAGATATAATGTACATTTCTGGGGGAGGGTGTAACATTTCTACACACATGTAGATAGTGTGTAACATTTCCTAGGCTCTTTAAATTAGCCTTCCTTTTGTTTTGGGGAGCCTGTTGTGGGGTTACTATTCCAGAGAAGACCCTTGTGAGCGATGCTGCATTGTCCGATATTATAATGTTATTTTTTTCTTCCACTCTTCTCTGTGCATCTTAATACGGAGTCATACTCTTCACACAGGGAATGTGTAGAGATGCAGTCTGCTGCCATGTTCTTGTTGATTAGTTGCTTCAAGTTAACATGGAGATGGTTGCAGCTTATTGTACGACGTCACGGGTTCTGGTGTATACCATTCGCACAGCTCTAAAGTACCAAGAGACCTTTTAGGGATAAAACACCATGTAAATGTAAATTATTACCACCTATAAGACACTTTCATTAATTTCATATCAAATTCATGAGTGTTTTGAGCTCTGGGATTTGAGTCTTCAGTATTGGGCTTCCTGCTTATTTATAGATTTTTTTTCCCCCAGAGTTTAAATACCAACAGCACAGAGTAGTGCTAAGAGCACAGCCTTTGGAATCAAAGTGCCAGGGTTTGAATCCTGGTTAGGTCACTTACTGCCTGTGTAGCCTTGGGCAATTTTCTGTATCTCAGTTTCCTCATCTACAAAATGGGTGTTTATATCATCTGCCACCCAGCGTTGTGCAGATTGAAGAAATCAGTCTGCATAAGCCCTTTGCGTAGTGGGCAAAAATACATGGCCAGGACTCAGCTATTCTTATTTGGGTAAAGGAGGAAAAGTGAGCATGGAAAAGATGAGAGGACTATAAATAATAACCTCATGTATATTTTCAGAACCACCAAAAATTTCAGTCATTGTTTAAAGAAGTAGTCTTTTCAATATGCAAAATAATAATCATCACCATCATAATCATAATACTAATTAATAGGGTACCAGGGATGTGTTGGGGTGGGGACAGGGACAGAGATTTATTCTGATCCGAACATGGTTATGATGAGTTCCCTAGTCTGATGCCAGGGAACAAAAGGCTCATTCTTCAGTTCCCAGAATGAGGATTAACAGTGAAACAGCCTTGCTTGGTTTGTCCTGAAGCATCAGATAATTTTTCATTAAGGCTTTTCATGGGATTCTATGTTCCACTGGTACAGGTGCATCTTTTTCAGTGGTGGGTGAGATACCTACCATTTATATATAATTTTAAAAGTATGAATGAAAGGCTAGAAACCCAAACTTGACCTTGTTATCACCTGCTGGTCACCCAACAGTGCGGTCTTCTGCGCCACAGCTTATCTGCAGAAATCATAGTATCAATAAGTTGTTCTTGCCTGTTTCCACGTGGATTAGAACGTTCAGGTGTAGTGATAGACCAGAGCTGATACTTCTTGGATGTATCCCTGTGAATGAATGGGTTTATGAGATAATTTTTCCTTCAAGTAATATTTTCATTCTCATCCAGTTCCCTTGGCATTCTCTTACAGTAGGATACCACAGATATACTGAAAGAACAAATTAGAAGTCAAATAGAAAATGATATAAGAATATAAAAGTACTAAATTTGGAATTATATAGACATTTGTTAACAATACTGTCCCCAAACAAAAAACATTTTCCCCCTTATCCTTCCTGGGGCAACCAGATAAAGGATTATTGACTAGATCAACACAAATTTTTTTAAAAATTGGAAGCAGCTTATGTTTTCTGCTTAGATTAGTTTTTCAAGGGCAACAGAAGAGGCAAGGGAATCCTTTATTGATTATCAATTGCTGCCATTTTTAATAGTCAAATTTAAATGTAGGTTTTAGCAGCTGATGGGTTCAATTTGGTCAAAACACGTGTTGACTTTCTGGATTGTTTGCTCACTGTAGATGCTGACTTGTTCTGGAGAAGGGGCTGCGTGTTGATCTCCTTTGTCTCCAGGAGGATTGATTGATGGATGTTGTGTCTGCTCATTTACAGCGTTTTTCTTGCTTAATTTAAAAAATTGTGACATAGTATTACATGTTCCTTGTATACATCATTTTTGCAGAAGAAAGTTGTTTAGCCAATATGTCGACTTAGTTTATATGAAATCGTCTCTATAGCTTTCATTCAGCCTTCAGTGTGCTCCATTAGGTCATATCATTCGCTTCATGCAAGGCAAATCATCACCAGCAGCAAAATTTAACATTTGGTCCTTTTAGGTATAAAAATGAATCAAATGCCTGACAAGATTGGTTTCTGGTATATATTTCAGAATCCCCCCCCCCTTTATGGGCATACAACAAATGTTACTAACGGGTACTTTTAGTTTCTAAAATATGGACAACAGTACTCCATGCAGTAAAAGACTTGAGCGATTAATGCTACCCTTATGCCTCTTTTGAGTAGTTTTAGCCATGGGGCTTGGCACTGCCACCATTGTCTTTGTGCCAAAAAATATCCGCAGCGGCTGTCGCATTCTAGTACTGGAGGGTCGTCTCGAAAATTCCGCAGTGAACGCGCCGGGTTTGTTCATCACTGCTATCTCTTTTAAATATTGGGAAAATAGGGTCTTTCACTCTTTCAAAGCTCCGTTGTGGTTGTGGGGATGGGGGGAGGTGGGTGTCGAAGAATGGAGAAAGGAGGAAAGAAGCTGTCCGCGCCAGCCAGTTGGTCTAAGTGACAAAAATCCATGCCTGACATAGAGTAAACGCAGATATTGAGGGGCTTTTGTGTTCATGAGCACAGATAGTCACTTAAGAATCCTCCTCAAACATGTTATCAGCGCTCTTGAACATTTTATTATCTGAAACAAATGTTGCAGTGAATTTTAAGCAGAAAATCGACATCAAAACCATAGCTAATTTTTAATGGGCAGTTTACACAAAAGATACATACATATATATATATATATATATATATGTATATGTATGTGTGTACGTGTTTTAGAAACTGAGATGTCATTGTAAAATGGCTGCTGTTTGTCATTAGCAAATGATGGGAATAGATCTCATATGTTTGAGAAGGTGCTTGGGTTTATCCACAGTCCCTGATTATTTTGCTCCCAAACAGGGGTTTGGGCTCTGAGGGCAGATTTATAGTTGAATTTGGAAACAAAAAGATGTAATAAAGTTAAAGGCTTACACTATCAGAATGAAATGTGTACGCTCAGAATCTTGGAGCTATCTCTTTGATGGTAAAAGTGGATGCTACAGATGAAATCTTTACAAGGATCATAATCCTAAAAAAAAAAAAAATTAAAAAAAAAAAAGTGCACCTCCCAGCCTCCTGCTGGCTGCGCTGCCTCTTTGGTACCTCGCAGACTTCGACAGAGTCCTGGACGGGTGCCCATTGATGTCATGGAAACACTCAAATTACTGAGAATGATTCATGTCTATGCTGGTCTCTTATCCTCCCCCACACAAACAGGAGTAGATTTTTAACCCTGACAACTTGTAATTTGCAGTGGGTTTATTTTTGTATCTGGATAAATATTTTTTAACAAGCAAAATTAAGATTAAGCAGTCTGTATCTGATATGATAGTAAAGAATGCCGGGTCTGTGTAGCCAAGAGTACTTTGGGGACTCTGTGCAGCGTGAATTCTTATTCTCTTCTCTCCCTTCCTTCCTACCCCTTTGCTCTTTTCATTCCACTCCTCCTCTCTAGATTTCTCTCCTTTCTCTCCCATTTATTTTCATTCATATTCTCTCTCTCTCTCTTTCTCTCTCCCTTACTATTTGCACTGACCTTCTTTAAAATAATGGGTGGAATAGTCCCAACATATATATATGAATTGAGACAAATCCTGGTAAGAAAATTCATCTCTCCAGGTCTATGTGCTGGAGTCGGGTTGGGAAATAATGCCAGCTGGTGAGATTCTATAGGGGATAGCTTCAGTAATTCCTTCTAGGCAAAAAAAATAGATAACCCTTCTTCCTTCTTACTGTATTTTGCAATCCAATTTTTGGAAATTACCCAAACAGGACACTAGATGTTCAATTTCCTAGGAAGTCAGAGTAAATTCTGCTTTATCCATCTATCTTTCTGTCTGTCTGCCTGCCTCCCTACCTCTCCAGACCTGCTTTTCTGGCAGTTCAACATGTGCATATGATGTCAAAGGGAACTATGTGGTAGTTGTGTTGAGGCTTTTTAGACGCAAGAACTTAAGGAAGGACATACATCATTTCATAGTTCATAAAGGTCGAATTTCTCTGTTAGTAATATTTAAAAGGGTATAAGTAGCCTACATTTGACTTACACAGAAGAGTAAATATATGTATATGACCATTTATGCTTCTGAAATGGGTAAATACATCTTTGCTTTAATGTAAAATCCTCATACAATAGGAAGTTATTCTCTTAGATCTTTCAGGACTGACAGTCTATGAGATGGTATCTTGTTTCATTGGAATTGAAGCTGATATGGGCATTGATTTTCTACTTTGCCCTGAACACTATACCAGAAATGGGGGAGCAGTGGGGAGTGTTTTCCTAAACCTGAGATTCACTGAAGCCAGTAGGAAGGTTAATACTGAGGGAGAGAGGGTTAATTTTAAGATTCAGGTTTGGCTTTCTTTGAAAATCACCTTCCATTTTATGTATGTAGTGACTTCGATACCAGGTACACTTTTGACAAGATAGAAGATTTATTAAAGATCCGTTCTTTGTACGGTGTCAGGAAGGTGGACTCTAATAGCATTGTCATTGAACCAAAAGATAAAAAATGACTGTTACTTTTAACATTTATTTTAACTGGAGTGGAGGGAGGAAAACTTGGGGGTCATAAACTTTAGAAGGATTTCAATTCTGTCTCTCAAAATACTAGTTTTGAATCTTCCCATTGGAAAGAAGAATAGTAGAGTCCTGGGTAAAGTACTACGTCCCCCTCAGCTCTAGTCTTGAAGAGAGAAGTATCCCTCCGTCTTGGGTGGGGTGGGGTTGGGTTTGTCTTTTGGATACTTGGTCATGCCACTAGTCCTTTTTGATGTCCTAATATGGATCAATTTTCTATGACAACTCCTTACATGTCACTAAATTCTACTGCTGATAGATCTCTCGTTATGTGGCTTCATTGTCTCCCTTGCAGATTAGTAAGGCTAAACATCTTAAAAAAAACAAATAAGGAGCCTTGATTTTGTCTTTAGATGTGGCCAAATAGCACCTGAGGCTGTGTAGAGCCATCTACAGATACAGACTGAGTTGTTAGACTTGGCACGAGACATGGACAGTCCATTATCCCTTGTTCCACGGGGTCAATTGGTAGAATATGAACTTGGATTCAGAGGGGACAATTTTGCAAAAGCCCCCTTTCCCCAATGCAAATTCCATCATCGCCTTGATCGTGATGGGGTGTACCCCTGGGAAAGGGAGTTTAAAAAAAGAGAGAGAGTCTCAGAATTTTGAGTAGTTTCTCGCTATTTTCACCATCTGGAGAGCCTTGATTGATTAGCTTTGGCCTCACCATTAAGTGTCAATATAATCAATGGGAATTACTAGACTAGGGTCATTACATAGATAATTTGCCTGCTGTGTAAATAAAAATGAAATTGTTTAAATTTTGCGAGAGAAAGAAAGTGAAAATAAGGGCTGACAATTTGTTTGTTAGAGAAAGTGGAGGCCATTGGAATGACAGTTTTTGGAAGTGTGGAGCAGTTTGGCTAAGAATAGGAATGAAGGATATTTTTTTTCCAGTTTATCATAGCCAGAGTGAGGAAGTGTTATTCCCTCTCTTGCTTGCATACATTGCCAGTAGTGCCTACTTTACGTATGTAAACATCGGGGAAGAGAAGTGGATGTCTGTTACCTGGAGATTTTTTTTTTTTTTTTAAGGAAAAACATAATTTACACTTTTTTTGTTGTTTCTCTTGGCAGGTAAAACGGAAAGGGGCTCATACGCATCTTATGGGAGAGAATCAAACTTACAGGGTTGCCACCAGGTAAGTGAGAATCTTGCTTGGGGAAGGGTTGAGAGAATGAACCTGGTAAATCGGTTTGTTTTGTAAATTAGGTGATGCATTTTCAAGCGTGGCACTAAGATGCACCGAGAGTCTGCCGACGCCTCTCTCTTTTAAAAAGTAATGAAATAGCACAGAGCTTGGAAGTAATAAACCCCTCGTCTCTAGATCCCTGCCGCATCAGAACTGCCTTCACTGGCTTGTTTCTCTTTTTTAATCCATCAGCCGGTACCAGTGGCACTGTTTGCAAACTAGCAATGTCGGTTAAAGTGGTTCTATCAAAAGAGTTTATTTGCAATTAAGAACTTAAGAATTTCTTACACTAGAAATACTTCGTGCAGCCATGTGTCAGACCCTGGGTTCGGGTGGTTATTGCCCTAAATTATAGTTTTCATAGGGGCTGGATGATGTTGTGTGAAAACAGGGTTGTATTGAGGGATAAAAATGTCTGTGAAAATATGATTTGTTGTCCCTTTTTGTTTCTGAATTGTTTTTGGCTGGAAGTCAAGGCCAGCAGGCTAACAGCAAAGCCGTCTCAAGGGAAGCATGCGTGAGCTAGAAAAATAAGAGTACTTTAATGAAATAATAAAATGCCAGTGTAATACAAAGGTATAGCATGTGTGTGTTTGTGTCTCTGTGCACTCTGCATTTGCATACTTTGCACTCTCCAGAGAAAGCCCAGTTCTAAAAATACCACCCAGAGCCAAAAGTATAAGCTTTGTTTTAGGACAATTGAGTTTTTATAGATGCTTTCTTTTTAACTTTAGTATCGGTATTAATCGTATGTTTAAAATCTTTTATTTTGCTTAGAATTTAGACTTTTTTTTTTTTTTTGTAAGTGCGTTGGTTCCTTACTTGGGAGAACTCTTGATAGAATTTAATAATCCTCTCTCATATTCAAAGCTTTCTACCCAAACAGAATATACATTCTTCTTATGCTAGAAAGGGAGTGCTTGCTCTCGAACCCGCTCACCCTCCCATTTTCTTTAATGATATGGGAAAGAAATTCGGTTTTGAATTTTTGAAACAACCTGCTTCATATACCCTGGAAAATGTAAGCAGACAGTTTCAGCAATTAAACAGCCTATGAAGGACGTTACCTTTATGTATCAGTCATATGTCACTAGAGGTGGAATTCTGGTGGAGGTTGATTTTTTTTTTTTTTATCCCCCCTGGATGTATTTGCATTTTTAAAATTGCCTCCTCTGGCCCAGCCACCCCTTCAGTCCTATTCGGCATCTGAAAGCTTGGTTGCAATGAGGTGAACCGGTGCTTGGTTAGAACTCCTGCCACACAGGCTGCACGGTACAGTTCATAGCAGTTTGTTTGGAAAGAATTCTGCAGGAAAGAAATTTACAGCCATTCCAGCACAACGGAAACATCTTTGGAATGTGAGTGCAAATGTTCGGGGCAGATAGCTCGGGCGACAAGCCTCTTAGTGCCGAGTCTCTAGTGTAAAGCTCCCCATTCCTGCAGAAGAGCCAGTTCCTGTGTATCTGGTTTCTGAGGGTCAAGGCAGAGGTCGTTAGAGTTTGGGGGAGAAGAAAGTTGACAACATCCTTCCTTTTTGCAGATGGTCATGGCAGAGGTCTCTGTTTTCGCCGGGCCTCTTTTTCTGGTCAATGAGAGAATAGGCTTCCTCGCCCCTGTATCCTTTCTTACTAATAGGAATTGGCGTGATTCCTCACAGACACAAAGATTTCCTCTGCTGAGTAAGCGCGAGGCCCCTTAACTTGTTAAAGCATCATCCAGACCGCGTGAGTCTGTCTGTGTATGTGCAGGGACGCAGACCCTCCCTCGGTTTGTGGGAAATACTTCCCTCGGGTGAAACTGAAGTTATTTTTTTTGGCAAACACAAGGTGAGAAGTGGAAGGGGGCAGAGGGTGGAGTAGAGGTGGACGGACTGGTGTGTGATGGCTGAATTTCTGGGCCTTGGAAAGCTCATTTTGAGACATTCGTGTCCAGGAAAATTCTGTTGTATATCGGAGTATGACTGCATGTGCTTTTCTTAAAAAGTCTTCATAATGTAGCTGTGGAGTGTGGAGATTTCTCTCTTTCTTATTTCTGCTTCATGGTTGTGAGTCTTGCAAGAACTGACTATCTGTGCTTAGCATGGTCTCAGCAGTATCCATAAACAGCATGATCACTTAAGGATAAATAAAAGCAAAATTTCGGAAATTCCCTGATTGAGAAAATAGGGGCTGGAGCGGAAAAGTGCCCATATTATGAATTTCTGCTCTCCGTGAAATCTGAGAATAGAGCAGACCATAGTGTGTCTTCCAGTGAATGTTTCTCTTGTGCCGAATTGCTTTTTGAATATCCCTGTCTCCAACACCAGCTATGCAAACCAAAAAGAAAGGCAAAGTCTCGGGTATCTTGGGCTTCAAGTCTAAGTAGCAGATCACAGCTGAAATGATTCCCCACTGTGTGGCAAGGTGAGTGGCTCTCCTGGAGAGGAAGCTTTTGTTTCTCCTGTTTACTACATTCTAGAGATGCTGGGTGGAAATCCTTTAGATGATATGCCCTGAGGAGCTCCAAAAGCAGCTTTATCGTATTATAACAATGTATCCTGTGGACTTAGAGGGATGAGCACTGTTACATGTGAAGATGCTTATTCCAGTCCCAATAGCCTTTTGTTTGGTGTAGAGAAATAGTGGTGGTAAGCAACAGGTAGCGAAACGCTGTCCTGGAGAAATAAATTGTTATTTTGAAATGTATGTTATCTCAAAAATGTATCAGGTTAAAAAAAAAAAAATATATATATATATATAAATAATATGATTATATATAATATATATATATAATCTCCATTCTGTTTCTCTTGAGGATTTAACACTAATAGTGATAGACACGTGGCTTTTTAAAAAGCAGATATTTTAGCCAAAAAACAAATGCTGGCAGGATCTTTATTAAGTTGTTTTCATTTTAAATAGTAATGGGATAATATGAATTCATTAATGCATTTCCACGTAAAATTATCAGAAGTACACATGGTAACTTTTTCAGACTTTTGAAATTGTATAGAAAATGAACCAATAGACAAAGCAAAGCAGCCAAATGGACTTTTTTTTTTTAGTTCTCACTAAATATGGCAAAACTAATTTAAATCAAATTGGGGTACGGAAATCACACCCAGGCTTAAAATGTTCTTGCCAAATTGCAACCTCATACTACTTTTACTGGCAGAGAAAATAAAATTTATAATGGAAAGTCTGACAGAAATGAAAATGAGCGGAAATAAAGTTTTTCGCAAGATAGTCCAACCTTAATATGATAACCAATAGCTAATACCTAATGGGCATCACTGCAGATGACAAAAGGAAAAAAATGTCATTTGCTTTTGGCCTCTTTTGCTGCTTTGAAGAGAATGTTTGGCGATTGCAAACTTTTTTATCTTGCCGAAATCTTCTGTTTTTGAATGAAATGATGATGTCAACACAAATGATTGTTATTAAGGCAGAAGTTTTCCCCCTAAATGGAAGTTCAGGATTGATTATCAGGAATTGTTTGTCTTTTCTTTTTTGGAATATAGCCCAGGTCTATAGCAGTGGTTTCATTATTAGTATCTCCTGGGCAAGATGTGTGTGGGGGTGTGTGTGGGGGGTGTTGGGGGTGGGGGGGTGGTGGGGGGGTGGGGGTGTGCACTATATGGAAAACTGGGCCCTATCTGAGACCAATTAAATTAGAATCTTATGAGTTGGGCTTTTGCTTTTCTGACAGTTCCCCAGGTGATTGTACTGTGCAGCTAGGTTTGATGATTTCCTAGAATGGTCTATAGGAATACACTCTATTTTAAAGAAGTGTCCAAAATCTGGTATTGCCACTGACCTTGAAAAAGCTTTTAGACTTCTTGCCTTAATTTGATTATTCAAGACATGGAAGTATATTGCATATGTACTTCATTGAAAGGCAGTGAAAATTCGTGATTTACTGAAAATCAGGAAGATGCCTTGAAGTCTTTACGCGAAATTCTGCAACTCAATGTCCCAGCCCATATCTTGTTTTCTCAAGTGAAGTCCAAGGCTTTAACCTCATCCACATTCTTTCTTTTTCTCAGCAAGTAATCAAATGAGACTATGCTGATAAAGTTATTTGATGTTGAGATCTTAAAACTGACAGGATTTAAGAATTAGGCTTAATCTCAGATACTTTTGTTAAATTCCAGAAACTTTGAAAGTGTATAGAAAATGGGTTTTCTCTATATGAAATTGGATTTGCTCATAAACCTCATTGTTTTGGGTTCATTGAAATAAAACATTATAGTTGGTTCTGAAATGAATGACACATTGAAGAATTGATTTTTTTTCTTTTAATTATTTTTATTTTTGATGCAAAAAGAATTTACAAATGACTTCATTCTACAACTTTGGGCTCCTTTAAGTTTTCCTTATCTAAAGTCAAAATGGAAAGGATATAAGCAAAGAAGGCATGAAATCCTTTATCCCTTCTTAAGAAAAATGGCTATTTAGATCTTGTGGAAACAGAAATACATCTTGTTTTTTTTTTTTTTAATTTGACATTATGCTTTGTTCACGGTGGACAGTGGGTCAGTCTGGGTCTAGTGCTTCCTTCCTAGGACCTTCCTCCATTCACGTACTATGTCTGTGTCCCGCCTTAGCACCTCAGGTCCCCTTCATAGTGCCTCTTGAATTTGCCATTACTTATGTTTGTTGAATGCTGGTTTCCACCAAGATTCTGTAGACTCCTACAGGGCAGGGACCTCGTTGGCTTTATCTTGCTATGTGTACTCTGTGCCTAGCAGGGTGGGGATTGTGATATCCTAATGCCTATTTCCCCTGCATCATGTTTAGGAATCATTTTGAGAGAGGGAAGTCTGAAGATGGCAATGTATGAGAACCATATTTAGCACTGGTCTCATACCTACAAAAATGAGAAAATCATATTGTCTCAAAGAAAGCCCTTTGGAAGTCTGCCCTTCTGTCGTGCTGTGTGGGCCCTGGAAGGACACAGAGGTCATACTGTGGAGAGTCCCTCATCCCTCACCCTCAGGGATCTGACTGCCAGCCTGGTGGTGGTCTCACTGTTCGAGGCCTGAACATTCTGAAAGGAAGCGACAAGGGAATTCTATGTTCTGTGTTTCTGCTGGGCGCGTAATTGGAACCAAAGGTCGCAATCCAGTCTCATCCTTTCTGAGTGTGCCGGGGAGGACAGTGGGACAGAGTATTTAAAATCATGACGACTTCGGACCTCCCAGGGCCTGAGTTTGCCGTGGGTATGCCATTGTGACTCTGCCCCAAGCAGGTTTTCAGGGCACCAGCTTGTTTGTTTGGGGGCATGCTATGGGTGTGCCTCTCACCCAACAGCCTCCCCAGTGCTCACCAGAGGGGACAATGGAACCATTCTTTCCTTGTATTGGTAAATAGATATTTATTGGCCCTCTACTGATCTGTTAGGTATCTAAGGAGAAAAACAAAGGGAAGTTCTTGTATACTTTCCCTTCAACACCCCCATTAGCAGCTTTCTGGATATCAACAGAGACAATCAAGCTCCATTTATTTAGTTAAAAATTTTTTTAGAAATCTTATATAGTATAAATTTTCAAATACTCAGAAAAGTTGAAAACGATAATAAAATGAAATACCATATACCCACCATTTAAACAGTTGTTAATATTTGTTATATTTGCTTCATGTATATAAATACATACACACATTTTTCAGTGAACCATTTTTAAGTGGCAGACCTAATAAGATTTCACCCCTAGATTTTTCAGCATGTGTCGTTTAAAATTATAAACACTTAAATATTGAAATGAAATACTGTTATCACCCCTAAAGAAAATAACAATAGCTTCCTAATCTAATACCCTATTTGTATTCAGATTTCTTCAATTGTGCCCCCATGAAAATGTCTTCAATAGCTTTTTTTTTTCCGTCATTGCATTTATGCGTGGTATTTGGTTTCTATGTCTCTTTATGATTTCTTTTAAACTAGAGCAATTCCTGTAATTTTTTTTAAAAATGCTGTTTACTTTAAAGAAATCAGGCCAGTTGTCTTGAAAAATATTCTCCCATCTAGAATGATCAGAATTTATTTCTTTGTGGTGCTGTTTAATTTGTTAAATTAGGTCAAAAGATTTCTTCGTATGGATGTTCCACATTTTTGGCCCGAGTAGTTCATAGATGACGCTGTGTCCTTCATACTGCATTCCACCTGGAGGCATATAATGTCAGGATAAGTTGCTATTGGTGATGCTAACTTTAATCACTTGGTGAAAGTGGAGACCCCCAGATCTTTGTATTGTAAAAAAAACCTTTCCCTTTGCAAAAAGGGAACCAGTAAACACTCTTGTGTTGCTACATTAGCACTGGGCAAGTACCCGGTTCCGCAGTGGTCTTTGACCTGATGGTTTTAGCATGCATTGATGATGCTTCCCTGTACTAGATTTCGAACTAGTGGTTTGTTCAAAAAACTCCATCAGTCCATCTCCGTTTATAGCTGACATTCTTCTGTGAAAAGCCTCCTTTCATTGTTCATATTTTAGCGCTGGTAATTTAAGTACTTCATACATATACAAATAAATGTTAATAATGCTTGTATTAAACATGGTACTGGAGGGTACTGGGAGCATTAAAGCATTCTTCGAATCTCATAAGGTATATTGCTAAAACAACAGTTATAGCTCAGCTAAAGGTCAGAAAAGCTTTAATTGCAGGAGGAAGGGGGTAATTATAGGTATGTTTCCTGGCAAACTAAACTCTACTATTCTTTTGCTGAAATTTGGGACCTTATGACAATCTGTATCCCTCGTTGTTAGATTAATCTTGTCATAAACACTGGAGTTTCTCTAGATTCTCATATTGCTCCCTCTGTACTCTAGTAATTATTCTTGAAGACCTCATGAGGCTGACCGTCAGTGGCTGACCCATGGGGTCTGGTAGGCAGCTGTGTTGCTCAGGGTTGCTCCATGGAGGGACATCGAAATAGTGGGTCTGGCTCCTCCCCAGTCTTTCCACAACCCTGATGTGACTGATGAGTGGGTGTCAAAATGAATGGGTTTCTAAATGTTCGTCTGGGCTCTATCTAGAGGAAGCCTGGGAACTTAATATTAGGCACTGGTATAAACCTCTATGGTGATTATTATTGTCCTCATTTAATAATTAAGAAAACGAAGCCCAGAGAAGTAAAGCAAGCAGGCCTGAGGACACAGCCCAAGCAAGCCCAAGAGCCAAATTTTGAACTCTAAAATGTCCCAGTTTAAAGCCAGTGCTCTTCCACCGTGGGTTCCCTGCTGCCCCAAGCCATGATGAGATTTCTAGGCTCAAAGATCCGTATTACAGCCCATCTGGAAAACCACTTCTGGTAGATTCCAGGCCCACTGGAGAGTCTGGGACTGACATGGTGCCTGGAACAGTAGTTTCACTCAGGTCTGTCCCGAGTGGGCTAGAACTCTGAACACCTTGAGGAGGGGGGCTCGAAAGGGGAGGGGGGCACATGGCTTCTGACTCTGAGGCCTTTTTTTGCTGTTATTGTTTTTAAATAAACCACATGTGTCTATATGCATGATCTCTTTTGTAACATCCTCAGAATTAGCATGTGCAAGTTCATTAAAACCAATAAAGATTCCCTGTGAAAAGGCTGGGGAAGGATATGCCAATTCACATTTTAGCAACAGCACGAACACTTTCTTAAAAATGTATAGATTATATTTGGGCCTTCCTTTTCGTGCAATGCAAGCAGAATATGGTTTGCTATTACATGAATTTGGATTCTTCATATATCAAATTATTTTTCCAAAAATATAAGAACTACGTACAGTGAAATTCTGAAACCAGACCTTTTTGCAGGCTCTTAAATGTGACCCCATAATTTTTCACTTATGGCATTTAACTCACTTGTGAAATACATGAAACAACAAATATGTGTTAGAAGCATAGGCAAGTTTTATACAATAGTTCAGGACAGCGAGTGCATTAAAAAAATTGAAATTGCTTTGAGATGATATATGAGGCACCAAAAAAAGTGAAGTTCTGGTATATCTAAATGGAGATTTCACCAGAATCTTGGGATTAACTTCTCTTTTCTTATAAAAAGTATTCAAGGGTTTTTAATGACCACTAGCAATTAGACATTCAATTCATCTTTATATTTTTGCTATGTAAAGAGAGAGGAGAAAATCAATTAATGACTAAACAATTGATTTAAATTAACACTGAGGACTAGTTGATAAAATTTCATGTTGAAACGTACCTGCCCGTGGTGTGTAGAGATCGGTATAGCCCTGTAGCTTCTTTCCATAAGAAAGGCAGTAGACTCCCAATGCAGCGTCAGGAAAACTTTTCAATATTGAGTGGCAGAAATATTTATTCCTTTATCTGTGGCCATGCTTGGAATGGTTTCATCATTAAGGAGATACCTTCTGAAACTCTTAGAACTGAGACCCCAAATTAAAATAGTGGGAACACTGTAAGATACCAACAAACCTCCATAATCTTTTTAAAAATAAATACTTTAGAAAGGAATAGATACCGAGTCTGCTGCTGGGCCTGATATGGTCACCTGCTTAGAATTGAGCCTCATCCTTTAACAAAGTGTGTGTGTGTTCTGGATATTTATGTGGATTTCTTTACATACACCTTCTCTCACAGATAAACTAAACTGAGCTTCCTAAGGCATGGACCTTTTATGTTCACGGTGTTATTTATTATCTAACAGAAGTAGTTTCTTGGGAGAAGAAACCCCGCAAGAATACATAGCTGCATTTGCTTCAGCATTTCTAATGCCGAAATGTTTTTTCATAGTATGGCACTTATTTTTGTACTTAATAAAGGGAGAAGTCACATTGTGGTGGGATAGCATCTTCGGCCCGGCGCTTCCCCGGGTTTTGTTGAATAGCGTATACTGTCACTGTTTAATTCTTACGGTACTTAATGAAATCTATATATTCCTTGATTTCATTACCCTTTCCTTTCAAAAGACATCTTCCAGTGAAGGCTTTCTATGACATTTAAAAAAAAAAATACTAGATATATCTTATTTTCAACCTACCTCAAAGCCACATTTGTGTGAATTTGGGATGACAATGCAGTGATAAGAAAGTAATTAGGAAGAAATATCATTGAGGTTTTCAAGCAGTGACCATTCTCTAGAGCTCTAGTTGTGGGGGTCCCTATGTGCCGGGGTTTGACCGTGCATGCACACAGAATAATCTGAGCTCATTTGTACAGTGATAATGAACAGCAGGGCACTGAATCTTTTCAGTTTTATTGGTATTGTATACAGTAAGTTATTAAATTTCATCTTTGTAATACACCTGCAGTAAAATAACAAAACATTGCTGCACTTAAGGAACATGTGTGTGTGGTACAATGCCCTCCCCCATCATTTCAGCCTCCCCCCCCCAACAGCTGCTTACAGATTTCAAGATCCATTGTATATATTCCCTTGAGCCCACCTCTAATAATCGAGACACATCTGCCATTGCAGTATTATAGGCATATGTAGTTTTATTGAAAACTATACCTGTAAAAAAATTAAATAACTCCTACCTCAATTAAATTGGCAAGCTACCTTTTGCAAAGATCATATTGCAGACCTCCCGAGACCCAGTGAGTTCATTTTATTCTTATATTACAAATCACTAAATATGTTATTTTTTATTTAGCCAAGTAGCTAGCTTTCCCCATACTTTGATAATAAGTCACTTTCATCTATTCTCACTTTTGTTTTCCTTTTCCCCTCATCTTCACTATAAAAGAATATACCATGCAGGTTGTATGAAGGAAACACCGAGAGCCTCACTGAAGTAAACGCAGGATAAATAAAGTCAAAGGGAAAGGACCCAGCGTGTAGCTTTAATTCTTAAGTGATTACTAAAAAGACACAATGGCTACAACATCAGGATCGAAATCTTAACTCATCTTGTACTTTGATAGATATTTTCACAATCCTTTCTAGAGATCAGTTTGATCCCCGTAATGGCAGAAAAGGAATTAATATGAGGAGGGAATGAGTTAGGAGGTCATACAAAGCATATATAGGTGATTAGATTAAGTTCCTTACCTTAACATTTACATTTTTTTGGAGAATGGGTCAATAATAAATGTCTATAAAGTAATTTTTTTTTTATCCAGACAGGAATAAAACACTTATGTAGGGTGTCTCTATAATGATTCGTAGTGAATTCAGCACGCCACAAGTACAGTGATTGCACCAAGAAGAAAAGTTTGTAAACTTGCTTGCTATTGTCAGAAAATTCCAAAGACAAGATGCGCACTATATGAATAGGAAGAAAACTATATACCCTTTTAGGAGAATGTGAAGGTTTCTCATTGCGTAGTTTCTTAGAAAGAAACAATGTTTTGTCCTATTCAAAGGGCAGCGTGTGAATGGACTGAGGGAATGAGACCTGGATGCCTATTCCCAAAGTGAGCGCAGACTTGGAATATAGATCCTCGGATGACCTTTGGAAAGTGGATGGTTTCATAGGAAGGAGTCACAGATAAATAGGAAGTGATTGTTGCTGTAGCGGAGGAAGAAAATCAAGCAGGCTTATTGATCACCAGTCAGGATTAAAAATAGTTGCATGCTTAAATGATGAATTTTCTTTTCTGATAAGACTACTGATAAAAGTCAGTGGTCATGTGGTTCCCCTGGGGGTTGTCTGTGCTAGTGAGATTATGCCCGGTCTCTGATCAATGAGGGTATTTTCTACCCCTCTCATGGTTCACAGAGATTCAAAGGTTAGTGGGGATAAAAAGCCAAGTCCTAAGGGGCGCCTGACCGGCTCAGTAGGTAGAGCATTCAGCCTCTTGATCTCGGGTCGTGAGTTCGAGCCCCATGTTGGACATGGAGATTATTTAAAAAAAAAAAAAAAAAAAAAAAACGAGTCCTAGATAGGGTCATTGCTTACAAGTAGGGTCCAACACCCTGAGAGACTCAGAATTCAAGATCTTAGGAGGATTTCAAATTTGTGGTTTTTTTTTTTTAATAGAAAAATACCTTATAAATTCTAAACAAACTTTTTGAACAAAACTCATGCACAAGTTGGGGAATATTACTTAATTCAGGCCATACTACTCCTTTGAAGCCCCATCCACTGAACTTTCTTCTCCTGGATGTGATTGCCTTCTATGGAAACATCTATTGCCAGTACTTTTGAACTGTCACACTGAGCTCTGTGACTCAGAACTGTTATGTGGAGAGTGACTGGTCCGACACAACATCAGCAGTGGTAAAAGATGTGCTGTGGACAATGACATGTGTAAAGAGCAATGTCAACAGCTGCCACTACTCGGACATTGTCCCTCAAGGAGTCTTTCTGCGTCTCCACCACTTAGCTGTGGCGAGAGAGAAATCACTAATAGGGACCTATTCTTCTCAGTCCTACTTGTACTTAGTTACCGAGTAAGATTTGCTTGAATTTGTTTCCAGAGCACAAGTGCTGGGTGTCATCATGTCCATGGAAAGAATATTAAGTTTGGGGTTTTACACGTGGGGGAAGGGATTATTCTTGGATTTATTTCTAGGAGAACTTGTTCCCTATTCTCTTTTGCAGATAACACATACACCCTTTCGTTCCTATTTCAAACTTCATTACAGAGCAGATTTTCATCCCATTGTATCCTAGGTAACTCTACTATCGTCTTAAATTTCCTAGTGTGCCTTCAGAAACTCAGATGTCAAGATTGGAGGCTCCTGTGGAGTTCTAGTCAATAGGTCTCCCTTAGTTACCTGGTGCAAATAATTTTATCTGTGTTCTAGATATTTATAGATATTGCTCTAGAAATAGAATGCAGACGTACTAAATCAGCTCTGTAGAACCTCAGCCAGCAATCAGAACATTCCAGAACATTCCACAATAATATATTCCACCATACTTTCATTTGGGTATTCAGTAAACATTTATTATGAAATAGCACCTTATTCCCCCCTCCTTGACTCCCCAAAGGTCATGATATCACTCCCTTCATAGAGGGTTTGAGTCATCTCATTGGCAGCTCTAACACATACTTCCCAAGTTCATATTCTTACATTTATTTAGGTATATTTTTCGAAGGACTAGAGTAAAATGTGGCAATTAAAGTATTGTGCTTTTGACCTTGAATTTTATCAACTGAATTTCCTCTCAAGATTAGTCCTTCCATCTATGTTGGCTTGGTGACTGACCTCCAGGTGCCATCAGAGACTGCTCTGTCTCCCTCACCCCCAGAAGCCCTCAGTTTTCAGATTTCATGGATTCTGCTTCCTGTACCAATAAATCTGCCCCATCCTGCACACTCCCAGTCACCACTGTTGCTGTCTCTACTGCTCTACTTCCCTCCATCCCCACCTTCTCCCTCACAGGGCAGCTGGAGCTGTTTTCTCCATAAAACCCTACTGCTGTTATGCCCTTGCTTAGCCTCCCTTCATGGCTTCAGGGGCCCATCCTTAGCATGATGTACAAACTCTTGATAGCTTGGCCGTTGTCTTGGCCTCCAGCCTTGTCCTTCACACTCACTCACATCTGTTCCAGCCATACTGAGCTGTTTGTAGTTCCCTTAAGGGCTCTTTCATAATTCTCTCTGTCTTTACAAGAGCCCTTCCATTGGCTGGAATATCTTCACTCTGTTTCTCTTTCTCCCCTTACATTCATTTTACCGGTAACTCATGCTCTTCATTCAGATTCAGGTCATGCATTGTTTCCTCCAGGGACACTTGGTGTTCTACCCAGGCCAGAACGAGGGGCTGTCTTCTGAGCTCAGGTAGCCACTTCTTTCTCCTGACAATTGTCACACTCTCCACAGCCAGAAAACCCCAGGGAGCAGGGCTGTCATTTCTATCCCCAGTGCCTAACAGAGGACACTCAGTGAGTGTTTGCTCAAGTCTCAGTGGATGGATGAGTAAATGAATAAATGAACCAACAACAGTAACACATTATATAACTTGTGAGCAAATAACTTACGTTTAAGCACTTCCATGCAAATTTTTTGTCTTAAATTAATCATGCCAGTGATCCCAGTGAGGTAGGGACTATTTTTAATCCCCATTTTATTGATAACAAAACAGAAACACTCAGAGCAATTTTGTCACTATTAATAGCAGGTGGCAGAGATGGGACTAGGGGACAAAGTCCTCTGGCTCCAGATTTATCATTTTCCCTATCGCTTCTTTATTTCTGGATAAAGTTGGTGACACTTTTTGTCAGAGCAAATAGCCCCCCGAGTCTTTTCATAGATGGTTCCCTCTCTCTTTTCACTGTTAACTTAGGTATCATCCAGCTTAGAGCACTGGGACCTCTCTCTGTCAGTGAAAAAGACTGCATTTCTAAAGAGGGTGTGATGAACCCGGCAATCTCAATCTCCAGAGCGTTGTCTTTAGAGAGCCGCAAAAGAGAGTATTTTGAATGTTTCCCATAAGTAACTACAAGTTGTACACAATATGGCACACAATTCCTGAGTATCGGTTACCTGTCGGTGGTAGTGACTCTACTCCACTGATAGAAGGACCACGATCCGCCTGAGCGTGGTGAGGCCTTGAAGCCGAGGGGTGAGGTGCAGTGCCAACTACGTCTTGTCCCCCTGCATTTCCTCCTTCACTCGCCGGGTTGCATCTTGCTTCACAGAGGCTGGGTAGGAACAGGGAAGAAGTGGATGAGCTGAGTAGGGCATGATTTTCTTCTTCACATTTCCTTCACATGATTCTTTTTCTTTTAACCTTGAGATAGGACATGAAAAAAAAACTGATGATAATGAGTTTAACTTGTGTTTATATTCTTGAAATCCTTAAGGATAGAATGTTAGAGTATGAAAGGACTTAAATGCCACCTGGTACCTACTGCTGCTTTATAGCAAATGGGAAAATAAAGCTCAGAGAGGTTAAGAGACTTGTCAGCGTCACACAGGAGACAGTCAAAATGGTTAAAATTTCAATAGTGTGTGACATCGAAATTTTTCCTTGATGTTTTTATAGCCTTTTTCTTCCAGAGAACATAGGGCTACCCTAGACCATGAAGTAATAGCCAGTAGCAGCTGGAAGTACATCCTGAAGAAATTTCTAGACGAGTATCCCTTTGTTCAACAACCACTGAATTGCGCCATCACAGAGCCAGAGGGTGTAGTTTGCTTGTAAATACTGAGTTTTTGAAATGTCACTGTAACATTGGAAAAATGTTGTCTCAGAAGGTTGCCAAAGTGACAGAATCCCGACATTGTAAATACCAGCCAACACAAGTGCTCATAAATGACAGGAATAAAATATATTTGACTAAATCCATAATAATCACTGATAACACTGTTTACCCTCAATGACCAGGAGCTGTGAACTTGGATAAAAAGCACATGTGTGCAGATATCATTAATGTGTCTGAGCCTCTAGCCATTCCAGAGTATTTTGATGGAAAAGCTCCCTAAATATGTAAAAGCTTTACAATAACTAAGAAGCAAATGTGCAAGATAGGGTGTTAGGCAGCCCTAATGGACCTGGAGAGAGTCTTGACTATCTTCAGCACCCCAGAGGACTGATAAGGCCCCCATTGTTCTGGTCAGAACCAAACTGTGAGCCTGGCGGGCAGGACCGTCAATACTCTATTTTCCATAGATGTGATTCCTAGAAGGTCCATTTGCCACGAGCAAGAGCTCACACACAGGCCATGTTCTCGAGAGAAAGGAGAAGTGGAATGAACGTAAAGATTAAGAGCCTCAGAGCAACAAAGGCAGGATTCCCACGAGAACCTGCACTGCGCTTTCACCTGAGAGGGACGGCAAGGTGGCCAACCTCCCTCCAGTCTTAATATTTCTGTAGCCCGGGCTTTTTCTCAGGAATAACTTTTTCCTCTGTAGAAATGATTGCCTCCTTCCCTCTTCTGTTCTAGCATAAAAATGGGTATTAGGGGCTCTAAGCGGATACGTACAAGATGGCAAGCCAGCGTGCCCTTAGCCTCTGTGATGTGGCTCTTCTCCCTGCCGTGAGCACCCCCCTGCCCATCTCCCCAACAGCCCAGGAATGCTCCCGGACAGTAGAGACTGCACGGCAGCGGGCTGGCCCCTCCCTGTGTCTCAGCCGGTGAGAGAGATAGGAGGAGTGGCATGTTGGTTCCAGGAGCTGCTTCCACCGCTGCTCCGACGCTGGGACGAAGTGGGGTGGCCTGGAATGACCTCCTTGGTTTTGTGTGTGCAAAATACTTGGTCTTTTGCCTTGAAAGACTCCTGTATTGTTTGATTTTTTTTATAGTAAGCATTGCTTTCATAACTAAAAATAAAAAACTGCATTCAATATTAGAAATACTCAATGCTGATGAGATTTGGGAAAAGCTTCAAAATAACACATTGCAAATTGACGTTCGACCAAGAAATTACGGCGATTGTGCTTCTTGGATTTTTAAGTTTAGGAAAGAATTCATAAGAGGGGGAAAAAGCATTCAGTCAGAAGGTGCCCATTTTAGCATTTAGCTGGAATAGTGGTGAAGAGTTTGAAATGATTGGAGTGTCCAAGGCTACGTGATGTTGATAGATTTTGGTGTCCGTGAGTAGGGTCTATGTGGATGATAATACAGCTTTAAAAGAGTATGGATGGAGTAGGGAGCAGGAGTATCCCAAGTCCTTAGAAACTCAGTGATTGGCTGGACATCCTGGTGACATTAAACCCAGCCAATCCTGGATGGCAGGAGGCGGGGCCTGCTCTTCTGGTTTGACTCAAGAGATGTAGGTGTTGGTGTTGGAGTTGGAGAAGTGCTGACTGGTCTCACGCTCTGTGAGGGCACTGCTCCTTGTTGGTCATGAATGCAGACAGAGATTGAATGGCTTCTTACATTTCTCGCAAAGAAAGACAGCTTTGTCTTGCAGAGATGAGGCAGTGGTCAGGAGGACAGTCTGCCACTTGGGACACCCTGCAGTGATGGTCCCATTGCCTGGTCTCTGGGCTCTGACAACCATGTATACCTCCAAGGCTAGGAGAGCTGAACTAGGGCTGGAAAAGCCTTGAAGTCTGACTTTTTCTCTCGACTCTTGAAGGACGCGTATCCCCAGTATTTACTCTTTCCACTTCTCCTTTTCACACTCCACTGGTTTTTAAAATTATTTTAGAAAGAACTTTGGGGGTTTATTTTAGGCGTGGCAGGCAGATTCGACTCTTGTTTGGGGTAACTGAAGAAGAAGAAGGAGAAGGAGAAGGAGAAGGAGAAGAAGGAGAAGAAGAAGAAGGGATAAACGTGGTCAGGGTACATACAGGGTGGATGTGGAAGATCTCGGCTACATTAGGGTCGATTTCAGTGAGGCTGTATTTTGTTAAAATTCCTCTTTCTCTAAAATGGACTTTTGGTGTTTTGACTTCTGCAATGCAGGTGGACAGCCACAGATTTGACTCAGTATCCACTTGGGTTATCTGCCTTGTTTTTCTTCCTGAATCCTCTGCTTCCAATCAGCTGCTCTTTTAGAAACCAAAGAGAAGTAAAAGAGAAGGAGGGGGAGAAAGCGAGGGAGGGAGAGAAAAACAGAGAGAGAGAGGGAGCGAAAGAGAGAGAGGTATTTTTATTATCAGCGGGTAAAAATACCTGTCAGGCTCATAAGGTACCTCCTTAGTGAATTTAGCATTTAATTATTAGTTTAGAGGGGATATCTTTGAGCTTAAGAGTTAGCTAATTAAGAAAATAAGTGTAAGATTTGGGGAACTCATTTTTCTGCTCTCCCGGTCCCCTGAGTTTCTCCCTTCAGCACTACTTTCAGATTTGCTCCATCCTCACGCCTCCCCCGCCCCCCCCTCCCCGAAATATTTAACATTTGTTAAAACTCAGAATTTCAGCTTCCTCTATGAGGCTCTATCCCCAAATTGCCCCCTGGTGGTTAGAGGGGAGAAAGACAAGATGAAGGATGGGGAAAGGTGGATCATTTTGCCTCTTGACATCTAATACAGATTTCTCTTTATGTATAATGGGTATTGATATAATTCAGTCTCAGTGTAAAATAACCCTGAATAGGTTAGTGTGTCACTGTGTTTCCTTTTGGGTCATTTTGCTGCAGGGATTTTCTTTCCCCATTCTTATTCCTGTTTCTTTTGGTCTCATTTTTGTTTCTACATATAGTGTTGACCAGAGCCTTTGTAACAGTACTAATAACACTGGGGTGAGTGAGAGAGAGAGGGAGAGAGACACATACATACACAAGACTGAGAACAGGATAGTTGAAGACTGTGCATGCTGTCACTTCGTGTGCTGGTGTGAGCAGCACTGGGAAGGGCTGTGATTTTATAGGCAAGCTGATTAGCCAAGCACTTGTCACCTCCATGGCTGCTCATTGGCCTAGTGAGTGTGAGCATGCCATCTCATTGACAGCTGTCTGTTGTCAGAGGGCCATCTTTTCTCCTTTTCAGTTTGACTGAACACAACAGAGACATCTGCAGAGCTCTTTGCAGCTCTGACAGTGTTACCCTGCCTGCCAGCCCTCTCACTCAGAAGGCAGCATAATTGAAGAGCTCAGAAGAGAATATTAACCCATTGACCATCTTGGTTTGGGGTATTTTGGCAAAAAAAAAGTGTCTTTTTGAGGTGACCCCAAGTCTATCTAGATAGAGGAAGGTATGAGATCCTGCGTGGGGATGAATCGGGCTAGTAGAATGTAAAACGTCTTGGCCGTAATCGGCCGTGGGATGGCAGTCGATCTGAGTATATGGAATAGGACCAGAGGTTCATTTTTAGGATGGACCCAGTATTTCATGGTGGGGTTAGACAGGGGGGCATACCTCCGTCCTAGCACCTCACCATTAGTGTGGTCTTTGAAGGTGAGAATGGCACATTTGACTTGTGTAGCAATAGTAGTCCTTGGGATACGTGTGCTTTTGGATGAGGCGTTGCTCCTTTTTCTTTTCAAGCCAAATCGGACACTGCCCGGTTTGGGGCAGATTCCAGAATCTCCACGAGAGCATAGCGTCTGTATTTCATGCAGTGTGTTGCTAGCCCTGTAGAACCACGGACGGCCTCTCTAGGACATTACCTATAAACTAGAGATACCAAGTTGGACTTTCATGATGGGGAAATAGTTTAAATTTTTATACAGTTTTCAGCATGGGAGTTTCAATGTTTGATTCTTTGCTTCATCATAGTACCTTCCAGTGAAGCTCTGTTTACTTGAGCTGATACAACATGTAGACATGCAGCGCTTGGTTTGGGTTAAGTCACAGGGATTCGTCCTACATTTGCAAATGATTTAGTGGTATCTGAAGTATAACAGGAGGAAAATATTTAATGTATTCATTAAAAAAATAATTTAGAAAGGAAAAGTATGGGGGAATGTTGATAACATTGCTTTTTACTCTTTCTTTGCTTTATACAGTTCCCCTCATTCATGATTTTGCAACAAGCCTTTGTCACTGAACCTGGGTGAGAAAGGAAGATCTGAGAAAACTTGAGTAATTTGTTTCAGACTGTCTGTACTTTCGTTTTAGAGATTTATTTATTTTAGTAGAGAGCACCAGCATGTGCATGGTGGGGTGAGGGACAGAGGGAGAGGGAGAGAAGCAGACTCCCCACTGACTGAGGAGCCCCATGCAGGGCTTGATGCAGGGCTCCATCCCAGGACCCTGACATTAGGACCTGAGCCTAAATCAAGTCAGACACTCACGAGCTGAGCCACCCAGGTGCCCCTCAGACCGTTTATACTTTAATGCTATGCATATGTGGTCCCATTTGGGGGTTAGTATTAGAGAAAGGTAGTGTCATTAAACAGGTTGGAGAAAATTCAGCCAAGTAGACAATTAAGACTCCTCTTCTAAGTTGTCGTTTTAGACTAAGTTGGGAATAATTGAGCAGAATATTTAGAATCTAGCAGTTCCTAGTCCTGGCAGGGGTTGAGGGTAGTCAGATAACTGAGTTCTTGTCCTGCCTCCAACTCTAAGTAGCACCGTTTTGAAGACTCAGTTTCTACCTCTGCAATGTGAAGGGTTGGCCTAGATGGTTTATGAGATCCCTGCCAGCTCCCGGTGTCTATGGTATCAGAACAGGGGATAAGGAAGGAGAATATACACTGGTAGCCCTTAGGCATCTCAGAAATTTTTGATCCATTCCCAAAACAACATGTATAAGGTGGCAACTCTTTGCCCTCGAAAAGAATAAGAAATATAGAAAGTATTCAAGAGATATACAGTTAGCCTCCATTAACTACTTTCTTCTTAATTTCTGTTGAGTAGAAATGATAAGTAATTTTCCTTTTTTTGAAAAAAAAGTTTAACGAAGGTAATGAGAGTAGAGAGAGAAGGTTCAATCAAGTAGGACTCATGACTCACCTGCATAGTTATGATCCCTCTTGGAAGATGATAGTTTTATCCAAGATACTAGGAGTGCTGTGTCAAAGCCTTATGCTGCAGTATTCAATCGATTCTAAGACATTTTTTTTTTCACATTTTAACACTTCAGAAATTTATGGTATGCCAATTTAATTGGCAACCTTTTTTTCTTCTTTGGTGGTAAATAGATAATGATGTGTCTTACATTCAATGACATTTTATATATGATAAAATATAATTCTAAGATGGGGAAGCAAGATTTTTTTTTACTAAGAAAGCCTAAGTGACTTCTTTATTTTTGACTAAGGCTGTGAATGTCCTTTTCAATCACTTTGAAGAATCCAAATTGCCTTAGGAAAGCAATTCATGGACAAAGCTCACCCTCCCAGAACTCTGCACATAATCCCTATTTAAGGAAGGAGGGATATACATGAATACATCCTCATGTGGAAGGAATATTCTGAAACCAATTTCACAACTTCCATTTGGCTTTTATAACATTTTCTTTTTCTAGAATTACTCCAGTTACATTGAGTCAGAAATGCCAGATATCTTCTCCAAAGGAAGGTCAAGAGTCTTTGCTGATTTCCAAGCTGAAAGAATTCTCCCCTAGCCCAATATTAGTCAAGGTTGTCAGTAAATCATTTAGACTTTAATTTTTTTCAACAACTTTTAGAGTTTGTTGATACTGTAGAGATACTCTAATCCAAATTCTCATTTCACAGATGAGTAAATGGAGGAATAGTAAGTCACCCGTCCAGGGTTTCATTCAGATAGAACCTGGGTAGCCAGATGTTCACTTTTGACATTCTCGCCTCTAAGCTCCATAGAGTATAAGGAGAACGCGATTGATGACGAAACAGTGTTCTAGATGTCTTCTGCTTGTATTTCTGGGCATTACACTCGCATTTGTATGAGTGAATACAGTTGGATTCCTTTGGTTCATGTCTCTGAATGTTACATTAGTTTCTCTGCCTGACATACTTTCAGATTAATTCGTAGGTGGTTTAACAAGGGACAAAAGCTGAACTTCTCATACACAGTTCGATGTATACCATGCTTTATGTTACAGTAACACCATTTGATCATCTTTTAGTGAACTCCGCGATCGTTGAGAATGCCGAAAGTGGCAGTTCAGAGGCTTGAAGCACTGGTCTAGAGGTCACTTAGCAAGTTTAACATCCCCATTGCTGGTGCAGCTGATGTTACAATGACTTCCCGAGGCCTGGGCCTGGTTTTGTTATTTCTCCAAACCTGGGTGTTTTCCCCTTTGAAATGTGACTGTGGATTTAGTTTTTTCTTAAAACAAAACCCAAAAACAAAAAACACGAAACAAAACCCTTTAAGGTCTTTAAGTGTAAACACACTTGGAACCCGTTGCATGTTAGTATCATACATATTCTTGAACATTGATTTAAGTAACATTTTTAAATTTGATAGTGATTCCCCAAGACGCTTCACCCTCTTTGCTTCAGAACTGATGGGATGAGAAGAGTTGATTATTTTCAGTCCATTACTGTGTGATTTTAAAGATAGAGGGATTTTGTTTCAGGTATCTCAATGAAAGAGAGGTCATAATGCTAATGACTTTACTTTTTAAATTCTCTCAGCTTTTTAACTTTTAATTTTTTTTCCAGCTTTATTGGTGTATAATTGACAAATAAAATTATATATATTTAGAGTATACAGCTGACAGTTTGGTACACATATGCATTGTGAGGTATTTATCACAGTCAGGTTAATTAACAACCATCACCCCACACTTATTTTATTTTATTTTTTGGGAGGTGATCTTAAGATCTACTCTTAGCAAATTTTAAGTATAGAATACAGTATTTTTAACTATAGTCACATGCTGTGCGTTAGATCCTCAGAACTGACTTATCCTCAAAAAGTTTGTACCTTCTGATATCTCCCCAACTCCTCCTTGCACCCCAGCCCCCAGCAATCACCAAACTAGTCCATGGTTTCTATGAGGTCAGCATTAAATTCCACATGTAAGTGATACCATACACGGCATTTGTTTTTCTTCATCTGGCTTATTTCACTAAGTGTGATGCTCTCCAGATTTGTCCATATGGTCATAAATGACAGGATTTCCTTCTTTTTTATGGCTGAATAATATTCCATTTTATATTTATACACACACACACACACATGCATTTTCTTTATTCATTCATCTGTCGGTGATGATTTTATCTTGACATTGTAAGTAATACTGCAGTGAACATGGAAGTATAGATACCTCTTTCAGATACTGATTTTGCTTCCTTTGAATTTATACCCAGAAGTGGGATTGCTGGATCATATGGTAGTTCTGTATTTACTTTTCTGAGGTGCCTCCATACTGTTTTCCATAGTAACTGCACCAATTTACATTCCCACTAACTGTGACCAAGGGCTCCCTTTTCTTCACATCCTCTTCGACATTTGTTGTCTCCTCTCCTGTTGATGCTAGCCATTCTAACAGGTGTGAGGTACTATCTCATTGTGGGTTTGATTTGTGTTTCCCTGATGCTGAGTGATGCTGAGCACCTTTTCAGGTACCTCTGGCTGGTTGCAAGTCCTTGGAAAGCTGTCTATTCAGGTGCTGTGCCCATTTTTTAATCAGATTGTTTGCTTTCTTGCTATTGAGTTGTATGAGTTCCTTATATATTTTAGACGTTAACCCCCTTATGAAATGTATGGTTTGCAAATATTTTCTTCCATTCCGTAGGCTGCCTTTTCATTTTGTTGATGGCTTCCTTTGCTGTGCAGAAACTCTTCAGTTTGATGTAGTCCCACTTGTATATTGAAGCTTTGGCTGCCTGTGCCTTTGGTGTCATATCCAAAAAATCCTTTTGCCAGGATATCTGTCTAGGAGCTTTTGCCCTGTGTTTCAAGTCTTACAGTTTTTAGGAGTCTTATGGTTTTAAGCCTTATTTAAATAAGACTTTAACTTATTTCAAGTTTATTTTGTGAGTGGTAAAGATAGGAGTCCAGTTTTACTCTTTTGCAAGTGGATATCTGGTTTTTCTGACACCAATTATTGAAGAGAATGCCCTTTCTTCATTATGTGTTCTTGGCACCCTTGTCAAATATTATTTGACTGCATATGCTTGGGTTTATTTCTGGGCTTTTTATTCTGTTCCATTGGTTTGTGTGTCTGTTTTAATGCCAGCACCAAATTGTTTTGATTGCTATAGCTTTGTAACATATTTTGAAATCAGGAAATATGATGCCTCCAGCTTTGTTCTTCTTCTTCAAGATTGCTTAAGCTATTCAGAATCTGTTGTTGTTCCATACCAACTTTAAGATTAATGCTAACTTAATTTTAATATTGATAAATGAGGGTAAAATGATTAAAAATCATTCTGGAGATCACACGGAATACCAGGATTAATACTCAAAAGAATGGTTTTGTAATTTAAGTGTTACCACAGAGTTCCCTAAGTAATTTAGTCTTTAAGAACTAAAACTGACAAGTATCCTGTGAAGAAGGAGAGCTACTAGTTAAATATTCAGAAATTTTTGTAGGCTGACTGTTAAATCATTAGTACCTTGAAATCAACCGCAGTGGGAGTGTTTACCCCATGGAAATGTGCCTCCACGACCGACGTGGTGTGTCAGCACGCCACTGCAAGGATGAAGAACGGGCATCTAGTACATACCGGACCTGCTTCTATTACTGCCGTTATTATTAAGTCGAATTTCTTAAATGCTAAGTTCTAGCTTTCTGGAGTAAGCATGTTGACATTGAGCAGAAACCTGAATAAATGAACTGTTTCACAAAGAAAACTGAATTGATCCATGCTCTTGGGGGATGAATCAGCTCTTGAGGCCTGGTCCCCCTTCCTTTCTTCCCTTGTCCTGCTGAATTTCCTGCCTTTTCTCAAGCAGGCTTTCTGACATGGAGGCCTTCTCTGCTTCCCAGGGACACAATCTCTCCTCAGTGCTCCTGGATCTCTTTTTGGCTCCTCTGGAGATCTCTGCTCCCCATTCAATTATAATTATTGTCTCTGAGTTTGGCTCCTCCTTCCCACTACAGAAACCCCAATGGACTGTTTCTTGTTTGTGCAGACACACTGTCTAATGTACAACCTGGTTCTGTGTTACGTATCATGTGGATTGGAATATTTTGCCTTTTCTGTTTTCCTCTCCCTGCCCATTTCCCCCTTCCCTCTCCTTCTTATGCCCCCCAAGATGCTACTTTTTAAAAAAATAGGAAAAATGTAGCTTGCACTTTTCTACATTTATGTTTTGATATAAATAACTGTTACTGGTAAATTTAGTCACAATTAGACTAAATATGTTTTTTGAAAGAGGGAGGCTCATCTAATGAATAGAAATGAAATAGATCAGAAATTGTTACATAACTAAGAACTTGTCATCTTTTGTGAATAGAATATTGAGATAATTTTAGTACTGGGCTAGTTTTGTAGAAGACATCTTATTTTAAGCCTTCGCTGAAAGCAAGTTTTAACTTGGGTTAGGATATAAGGGTGCAGCCTTTAAATCAGTCTTCCTAGCTCCATCAGCCAAATGTCTGGTCTGGGGCAAGTTAGTGAAGTTTGCCAAACCCCACTCTCTTCCGTATCTGTGAAATAGTATTAATATTAGCACCTTCTTAATAGGAGTTTGTGAGAATTGAATACTTTATGTAGTGCACTTAGAAGAGTCTGGCCTATGGGATGTGCTCAGTTAAATGTTGGCTATTATTATAAAATTGGAAGTTATTAGTCCAACTACAACGTACCTTTGACTTTTGGTGGTCAAGAGTGAGCAGTATCTTTGAATAAGTTACTGTTTCTAAAATCTGTGGGCCAAGCAGTCTTAGTGAAACTTTTCATTTTGGTGTAACTTGTAACTTTTAACTTTGGTGACTTAATTTGTCTTGGTATCTTCCTGCTGAGACAGTAGGTAGTCTTTCTGTCTCCCTCTCTGTTTTATAAAAAAATTTCCAAAGCTGAATTTTATGTCAAAAGAAAATAACGTAGCCTTAATAAAATGTTAGTTGGTCTTCTTTTTAGTCTACAGAGTAAAAGAAAGAAATAAAATAATCTTTCTAGAGCTACAAAATAGCTCAGAGTGGCCAGGATTTGGCCCTCTGCCCCCTGGACATAATGTGTCTTGTTTTACAATATAATAGCAAGTTCAGTACAGTATGTAATTGCCTTTGATTTCAAATGTTAGCAACATTTATTGAATTATTTTTGTAGGTGTTCAGTGCTTCCAGCAAAATGCAGGTCTTAGAAGGATGATAGCTGTGGAGGATGCATCACTGGGTCCCACTCCTTAGACACCTGTGACATGATGGATTTAAAGTCCTTGAAATAACCAGGTTGGCAGGGTCAAAGGCTACGAGACTTCAATAGGGGGTAGGGGCTATACCCCAGGGGCTATTTGATTCAGTTAAATATTAGCATAACTATTTAAAATATCATTTGTTCCCACTTATGCTTTCCCACTTATGACTCTGATTCATATTTTTTCCTGATAATAATAGGATAAAGTGAATCACTTTATTCTCTATTCCAAGAGAAATATGCCCATTAGGTAGAGGGAAAGTTTAGGGATTAGCCTCAAGAGTGGCTTGGTTTATAGTTCTCATATTGTGAGGTAAAGAGAGACTTGTGTGTGTGGGGGGGGTCTGATAGTAATATGTTCAGAAATTGAAACAAGAGCTGCCATCTCTCCTCAAACAGAGAAGGTATTTTATTCTTTAGCTTTCATTGGGTGCTATTTTTTACATTTTTTTCACATTAAGCTCACCAAGTAGATGAGAGGCTCTGGATCAGTCAGACCGTGTCGGTGGACAGTCGCTTCATTGACAGATACTGATGGTAAGATGAGACTTGAGGGCTGGTGGGCAGGCGATCATTGTCAAAGCGCGAGGCTCTCAGTTTTACAGTTTACTGACACTCCGAGTGTAGTGTCCCAGCTAGTTCTCAAGCTTTCTGTACCTTCCCTACTGAGCCACATTCATTAAAGGGCAGAGATAGCAAGCCCTTGCTAAAATTCTGACAGGAAAGCCAAACTCTTAAATGACTGTTTGAAACCGTGGTTTCCATAGCGTCTATTAAAAAAAAAAAAAAAAAGAAGACTTGATGAACGTTTTGGTGGTGAAACCTCCATGCTATGATTCAGGTTAAATTGCCAGGGTCATCCTGAGGGTCCCCAGGGGCGTTTTCCCACAGGCATCTACGATGGGTCCACGCAGGTTACCTGGACTGGCTGTGTAATAAGAATGGGTGGCACCGGGCTGCCGAAGTCAAGTCTGGGAAAGTGGAATGGGGTGCGGCACATGCGAGAAGGCACTCCAGCTGTCAAGAGCCAGTAGGAAAAAGCCACAGTTCTGAGTGGAAGTTGAGAAATGGCACCTCTTCTTTGGACACTTAGATTTGAGCAGGAGACAAAAGGAACTGGCTTCATGTTGTGGAAAGAAGAGTTTTGTGAAAAGAAGTCAGAGTCTGGATTCCAGGCCCATTTCTGACTTACATTTTTAGTGTGGTTTGCAGGCATCCCCAACAGCCACACTTGCTTTTGGGCCTCAAAATGCACTGTGATAAAATTGCATAGCATTTTCTTTTTCCTAACTCATGTCTGCAAAAATAGTATAAATTAATACATGAATACATCCTTAAAAATTCAGTCACTGAAGTATGTTAAGGAAAATACTAAAGGGACAACTGCATTGCATTTATAGATTAATTTGCAGAGAACTGCCTTAGTTACAACAAAGAGACGTGCTATTTAAGAAATTTCTCTCTTCCCACCCTGTATTTACAAAGATTTAGTTGTGGCTTCAGGAAAATTTTATACTTTCTAAAAACGTGCTTGTTAATTTTATTCTTAGGTGTTTTTTTAAAAAGGAATTTTCTTTTTCCATTACAATTTTTAATTGGTTAGCTGATGTATAAGAAAGTGGGGTTTTTAAAAATTTTTTATGTTGATCTATAACCCATAACGTTACAGAGCTTTCTTACTGGCCTCTGGTAGTTTTTGTTGTTGTTAATTAAAATTTTCTAGGACGAAAATCATAAGCAAATATTGACAATGTTGTCTCTTAGAGTATCTTTCTAATTTATTTCCCTTGTCCTAGTATACTGGCCAAGTCTTCCAGTGAATTGTTACAAGAATAATGGGAATACAGGTCAGCTTCACCTTTTCTAACTTGAGCCCCAAATCTTCTAGTGTTTCACCATTAAGTAAATAGGCTCCTAATAGATTAAGAAAACTTTCTTGTGATACATGACTTCTTAAGTTGAATATGTTACATAGATGTACATGTGTATATACACCAAAGCCATATGTATATATATATACGTATATATATGTGTGTGTGTGTGTGTGTGTGTGTGTGTGTGTATATATATATATATATATATATATATATATATATATGAATTTAAAACTTGAAGTTCTAAAAAATTCCTGATAAACCCTCCTGGGCCATTTTAAATAAAATTTTGTATTTTATGTATTTGTGTAAATTACATACATTTCTATTGTATTTAAATTTTTTTTATAAACTGGCAAAACAGGATTTAATATAAAATGGAAAACAGGGTTTATCCTAGAAATTTTGCGGCTAAATTCAGTATGCCCAATGTTATTCTGGGATTTTGTTTCTTTGTTCTGCCTGGAGAGTGAGTAGCCTGTCATTTTCTTTTTTGTGTTACTTTGCCTCTTTGACATCTCGCTTTTATGATGCTTATGTCCAATGCATCAGAAAATTTACCTACTTCTTTCTGTACTGTAAAATAGCTTATGTAAGACAAATTTTTGACATTTGGGAGAAAGTGCCCGGGGTGGTTCTTTAGAATTGGATTTTTGACTAACTTTTCGATTTCAAATTCTCTGTGTGTCAATTGTGACAGTTAATATTGTCCTAGGAAACATCCTTTTTCCAGACTTTATAATGTATTGCATAAAATTATACATTCTGTTCTCTTGCATTAAAAAATTCTTTATCTATATCTAAGATTTTTATCCAGATCTAGTTTGTGATCTTGTTGACTTGCATTTTCTCTTTTTCTTTCTCTCTGTTTTTCCTTCTCTCAGACTTGCCAGAGGTTTTGTGTTTTCTTTGGTCTTTTCAAAAAACTTTCTTTTGGTTTTATTGATAATCTACATTTTGTTTTATTTTTATTTCATGATTTTTAAAAAATGCTAATAATTCATGGCTTTTTTTTAGTATTTAAACTTTTTCTAGTTCTTTTAATATTTACGTTTAGTTCATTGACTTTTGTTTTTTAACATTTTCTAATACACAATTTCAGACCATAATTTTTCATTTGATTACTGCTTTGGTGGTATCCCAGAGATGTCTATATACACTGCTATCAGTCATTTTTTGTATTGTTTAAATGTCTTTTTAAAATTCTTGTTTATCCCAAGAGTTATTTAAAACCCGGTTTTAAAATTTCCATTTTAATAAAATGTTTTTCATGGTGGTGGTGTTAAGTATGGTTTTGTTTTTAATTTTGAATTTTATTGGATTTTGGGTGGGGAAGTATCATGGATATTTTCTACTTTGGGGTGATCCAGCGAAATTTTTTGTGTGGCTTTATCCACTGTCGGTTTTTGAACAGTCCATCTGCACTTGAAATGAATGAATACTCTGTCTTCTGTGTTTTAATATATTAAATAGTGTCTTAATTCTTTTCAGTCTACTTGCTTTAAATTTTTGAGATTTGTTCTGGTCTTCTACTTTGATTATGGATTTATCAATTTCTCACGTATTCATCTTTGAAAATATACCTCCAAGGTATATTGTAAATATCAGAGGTTCATGAATGTTTTATGCTTTTGGTGGGCTAGAAGAAGTTTCATCAATATGAAATATCTTTCTTTTTTTTTTTTTATTAATTTTGAATTGGCTTTCAACAGATAGTACTGTTGCTGTCCATGCTTTCTTTTGTAGATTTTTTTCTTATATATATTTTGTATCTTTTCATTTTTCATATGCTATGTTTTACTCTTGGTCATTTGTTACACACAATGGGACAGCCTATAATTATAACTTAATTAAGAAATACAATATCAAAATAAACACAACAAAATAAGGTTACATTTATAGTCATTAAAATACATTGAACTTATTCTTGCCATGTTAATTTTTATATTTCCCAAGTTTTCTTGTTTAATTTCCTTTCTTTCCTGGCTTGATAACATTGCTTTTGTTTTATTTCTTTGCTGCTTCCCCCCACCACCACCACAATGTTATGAGAATTGGACATTGTATATTTTTCCTTGTAAAAATTATTCTCTTTTAAAAAAATTACTCTTTCAGTTTTAACTCACATATTTAAAATCATATTTTTTCTTTTAAAATCTAGAATTGGTTGGTATCTATATATTTCCTGAACAAAATAAGAATGAATGTTAGCACTTTGTTTCATCCCCAGTTTCTACTTCCACTCATCTCCTTTACCTAACATGTTGAGATCAATATACTTCCTTCTAGACTTCTTTTTTTCTTGCATCAGTAATCACAAAGGACTTCCTTGCCACAAGGAAGGAGACCTTACTTTTTCTTGGAGACCATGCCATTTCTGTTGTGTTTATTTTTGTCATTGTGTGGTTGTACATCTTTATGTAATTCTTTGAGAAGTTTGGGGCTGTACATTTTCAGAATTGTTGATTTTTCTGTATTACCTTCATTTTGTCCGGCTTTCTGAATGTAGTTTGGCTAGATATGAAATTCAAGTTCTAAAGTCACACGTCCCCTTTTTCCATCTCATTTTGGCCCTGGCTCGTCTAGCAGCTCTAAGGCAGCACCCCACTCAGTCACTGATTATTGTATCAGAACCCCTCTCGCTCCGTTTATGCACTGACTCCAGGTTTGGGGCACCGTGTTCCTAGCTCTTGTTCCTTGCAGTCTTCTGGCTTGGCTTATGATTCACTCTTTTTCCATTATATAGCCAATCCATCTAATTTTATGTTTCAAGAACCATTCAAAATTTTTAGTGCATTGAATGCACTCTCTTATTTGAAGCACTTATTGGTATGTATATCTCTCCTAAATCTACACATATTTACACACACACATGCACACACAAATGCACAATCATTTATGAGGTGTGGGGTTGGAGAGAGAGTAGAAGCATGTGTTCAATCCATCATTGCAAGCCAGCCTCCCTACATAGAACTTAAAAAAAAAATTTATTATGGTAAAAAATACATATCGTAAAATTTACCGTCTTAACTGTTTCTAATTGTACCGTTCAGTACTGTTAACATATATTCACATTGTTGGGTAACCAATCTCTGGAACTTTTTCATTTTGCAAAACTGAAACTCTACACCCATTAGACCAGCTCCTCATTCTCCCCGCTTCCCCAGCCCCTGGCAACCACCATTCAATTTGTCTGTATGAATTTGACTACTGTAGGTACTTCACGTAAGTGGAATTGTACCTTATTTGTCTCATCTCACTTAGTATAATGTCCTCAAGGTTCATCCATGTTGTAGCATGTGTCAGAATTTTGCTCATTTTTAAGGCTAATATTGCATTGTATGTACGGATGAACACTTGGGCTGCTTCCGCCTCTTGACTATTGTGCTGCTGTGAATGAAGATATGCCTGCATAGAACTGTATGCATTCCAAGTGCTTTCAAGTACAGTAAAGAAGGGGGCACTGATATCCTCCTTTCACGAATCAGAGAACTGAGAAGTTATTCATTTTTTCCTTCACTTATGTACCTATGATTAAATCCAGGTGTTATATGTATTGACCCTCCGCTATATATGTAGTACTATGTGTCAACAGCATAAAGACCTCAACCTCTAGGACCTTACACTTGAGAGTGGAAGCAAGTGGGTCACCACACAGACTTGAAACCATAAGTTCAGCCTACGGTGATTTTTCTGCACCGCACATGCTTGAGACACACGCTTGGTGCAGGAGAACATGAGGAGAGGCATGTCTGTATCAGACTAACAGTTGAGGACAGACTTCCCAACTGAAGTGTTGTCATTTCTTACAATTCATGCTGTAACCGTGGGCCTGGCTTGACTGTAGTGCCCCCTCCATCTAGTACAGCGCGGGCCTCTGGTTGGCACTTAAAAAACAAGAATGAATAAAAAAATGTTTTCCTGACTGTCGCCATGGTGCTCCCTTTACACTAATCTATTCTCTCCAGGACTCCGTATGACAAGTACTCAATGGGTCTCATTTCTTTACTCCTCCCAGCCACTCTGTGAACTGGGCCAGTTCACTCCATTCTGCAAATGCAGAGGCCGCAGCTAGGGGACGTTCTGTATCTTGTCTGAGAAGACCTGAACCCTGGGCCCTCTACCTCACCCTAAAGGCAAAGACCCTTGTGGTTCTTTGGCTGCTCTACCCAGATGATTTTGGCCTTTGTTTTCAAACTCTTTCCTGCCCTCTGACCATCTTATTCATGAAGGAAATCGAACTTTCTGCCCCCTGGAGGAGGTATAATTAGCACGCAGAGGCTGACAAAACCTCCGGAGTGATACCACCGTGGCTCGTTACACATTTGTGAGTTAGACGCGACGCTGCCTTTCTATGCAGCTTATTCAGTTGAAATCTCATTACTCCTTTGGGTTTGAATCAGGATAGGTTAATGTCACCTAAAATATTTCCCTTCAAAGCGAAGATTATAAGAAGAAAGGAAACATGTTTCCCAAACAAGTACAAAGCATATTACAAAACACATTCTCAAATTATTTGTAACACAAAATACATTTTGCCCCGTAGCCCTTCTATACTTCCATTCCTTCTCTTCCCTCTTCTGTTCTATGTTCATTATTTCCCTACCTAGTAACTGGCCCTTAATTAATATTCCCTTTGCTTGATTCATGGCTTCCTAGCTGATCTTCTTTTCCTGCAAATTGCTGTATTTTATTCTCATCTAGCAAGATGATTTTATCCTTTCTTCATGCGCGGAGACCTAATTCGATCTCTGAGCTCTGAGGTTTGCTGGACAGTTGTCATTTTCACTGCTTGCACATTCAGAGTGTCCTAAAAGCCATGGGAAAATGATACGCATGGCGAGTGGCCCACTCTGAATTAGCAGGACTTCCTAAGGTGTCACCTGAAGCTCTCTGCATTTTTGCTCAGTTGACTGAATTCTTTCTTATAAACTGAAGTTGGGGATGGGGGTCAGAATGTGCTGGATCTGGGCACACTGCTCCTTGAGTGTTGGAGCACCCCACCCCTGAAGCCCCGTTCTCAGGTCACAGGATGACCAGGATGGGACGTGAGCTCAGTGTGGGAAGCAACAGCTTCCCTTTGATCCTTTGCAGGATGCATAAAAAAAGTTTGATGTTCTGAAAGCCAAAAATGTACAGCTCGTTTCTCCTGCAGACCGACAGGTTGATGTTTGAGCAGTACCAAGTAACCCAGTTTAGTGAATGGCTGAATTTTGACTTCTATAAACATTTAATAAATACATTTTTATTTATGTCAGCTAAAAAAATCCAGCTGCTGGTATTTGCACCCTCCCTGTACTTTTCTTTTTACCTTAATGCCAAAATTAGAGTATTTAAATTTTTAAAATTTCATGTTGAGCGCCTGTGCAGGTGTGAGGGCAATATAGATTCACAGGGAGAGTTTATGAGGTTGGTTGTTTGTGTGTTTGCTTGGAACGTGTATTTCTTTGTGAAGGCTGTGGCGTGCTGCCTGAATGTTCACGGAGCTCAGTCACCTGCCTCTGACTTGCGAAGGAGCACTGTGGCACAGGGGTGGAGGGACAAATTTATGGACTGGTCCTCAGGTCAGGCGGGACTTCTGGTTCTTTCTCTGACCATCTGCTTGACCTTTAGTCTAGTATCTTCAAAGACTCTGACTCTATGCCAGTTTTAAGAATTCCGTGACTCTTGGTCAAGGATAGAGTGTAAATCTTAGAGGAAACTGCAGCTTTTAACCCCACTGCTGGTGTTCAGACGGTACTCTGAGTCTCAGTCTCCTTCCTTAAGTTTGAAAATATGTAGAATTTGTTTTATTAGCATTTAAACTTTTGGAACTTTTTTATTATGGCCATTTTCAAATACACACAAAAAATAGAGGAAATTACAAAATGCTCTGCCATGTATCCATCATCCAGTTTCAACAGATGGCATCATTTTCCTCAATTTTTTTTTTGTATAACATCCCTTTTACTTTATGTTTCTGAACTGTTTTAAAGCAAATCCCAGATAGCCTATTATTTCACCTCTAAATATTTCAGGAGAATCTCTAACAAATAGGCCCTCTCCTTTTCTTTTCATAGCCGTGATGCCGGTATTACACCTTGCAAAACTATCAATAATACTTTACTAGCATACTGAGATTTTCCCCAGTTGCCTTGCAAATGTCTTTTTACAGTTGGCATGTTTGAATCAGAATCTAAACAAACCAAATATGTTGTATTTGCTTATCATGTCTCTTAAGTCTTTTAAAAATCTGTAACTTTCCCCACTCTTCCCCTCTTTAATATTATACCTGGGTCATTGTTCCTGTAGAACATCCTAAATCTGGATTTGGTTAATTGCTTACTTGTGGTATCATTCAACATGTTATTCTTCCTCCATATTTCCTGTAAACTGATAGTTGAATCTAAGGGTTTCATAAAATGTGGGTTCCATTTTTTTTCATGGATTATCTTATATACATCATTTTGCTTCACATCAAGAGACAGATACTCTCTGATCATTATCTTTTCATGATACTTAGATTAATCAGTGAGTTCGTGCTCTGCCAGCCTCCTCCTCCTCTCATGAAGTTGCCCATCATCTCTCACCTGTTGGTTTAGGTACTATTGATTATTTAATTGGAGGATACAAAATACTCAAGAAAAATTAATTTAATAAAGTTTCTTCTCCTTATTAAATCTCATCTGGAGTGTAATAATCTATAATTCATTGATTTTGCATATTTTTACAGCTTTTCATTGTATTTTACATTCTTTCTTTTGGCTGAACATACAGGTGGCCTTGTAAATCTAACCCAGTTCACTAGATGAGGCAAGTGTTTCTAGCCTACTCTACTAATTTATTTGTCCAGTCTTTCTTGCACATTCATAAACTTACTCTGTTATTGTACTGTGTGATTTATCTCCAATGCTTAGAATGGTTCTTGGAACACGATAATGAAGTTTACTGAAGGAATAACCTTGTGCGTTGTACATGTTCTCCAGAGACATACTCTGTACTCCTGGGTGCATCGGCGAAGGTGCCACAAAGCAATAGGAACCTGAAATTTGAGCGAACTGTGAAAAGCTCTTGATACGTCATAATTTCCTCGACTCCTTTAGCCAGTATTAGCATTTCAGGCAAAGGAATAGAAGTGGCAAGAGTGTTGTCTGTGTTGGCAAAAGGAGGGAAGATGGCAGATTGGTTTGTAGGTGTTTGAATGGGGAGAGCATACAAATAAGTAAATAAATACAAATATGTATATAAGTAAATGTACATAATTATACACACACATGCGCACGCGCGCACACACACACACACACACACACACACACGGCTGTTGTGTCCTTGACAACGTGGAGCACCTACTTCAGAGCAAAGATCATAGTGCGTCCTGAAGGAAGTGATCTGCGTCTCTACTGCATGGCTGAGACCTGAATAATCGAACTATTATTTTGGATACATGAAACTTTTCTTCAAACAGCAGTGAAAATTAAGCAGCCAGTTACGTAGTGTACAAATCAAAACAACCAAAAATGTTGGTAGATATGATGGGCAGTTCTGAATAGGAGAATGTTCTCCGGGAGAAATAAAACCACTGTCTGGCAAACAACAAGTAAAGGCCTCCACTGTCTCCCTGTGATCTAGTAGGAGATCTACTAGGAGATCTAGATATGAAGAAACTGGAATGTTCAAATACACGTGCTTCCCTTGAGCAACCTACGTGTGAATCGTCTAAGGGAATTGAAAGCCAATTTTACTTTAAATAGGTTTAGGTGTTGATAGTGTCCCCAGAAGTAATTAAAATCTGACTGTTGCAGTAAATTTTCTTTCAAACCATGCCTTAAGTGCTTTATTGGAAAAGCACTTCCATAGGCCAGAGTTCCTAAGTCAGGACCCTCAGAACCATAGATGTTTCAGAATTCTTTGTATTTTAGGAAGTTAATATGGTGCATGTAACCTGTACTGTGTAACCCCTGCCACAGGGTCGGACGCAGCATCCGGTAACAGTAGGTGACTGTTCCGTACGTGCGTAGCCACCCCCAGTGGGATAAAAAAAGATTATAGATATCCTCATATCAGTTCAGGTTAGGCTTGTCACAGAACTACAGAAAGTGTTCAGAGCTTTTGGGAAATCAGAATTGAGGGCAAGGGTCTGTGGACCTGTCAATGGAATGTTAAGAAAATAAATAACTAAATGTCCATCTTTGCTGGAGGAACGAAAGTCAGATAACAAATAAAGCGAGTATCGTTGTTAAAGGATTTTAAGCCCTTTGTGTAAAGGACTTGCTTCTTTGATTCACCTAAGATTTAGAAATACAAACAAAGAAGTCGTATCTACATGGCCAAACAATGTAAAAATAATAATAATTTTGGAAAGTAGTACCTCCCATCTAAAAAGCTCAGACCTTCCACGCGTTTGTGTCTCAAAGCCTGTGTAATTGAAAGACTGATGGGCACTCTATGAAAGGCCTGCGGTTGCTTGGGGGGCAGTAGCTGGTGTTTGGTGTGTGAGAAAAGCAGCATTATCACTGCGCTTGGCCACTGTGCTTTGTGGAGTGGATTACTATAGGGCTGAGTTGTTCTTACTCTAAGCACTTATCCAGCACTTGGGAAGGAAATTATTTAGGTAAATGCAGTACGGAGGATACAAAAGGAGAGTGGGAGAGTCTACATATTTGCTAAGTCCAGCCCTCTTCTATGTATTTTTGCAGTGAGTTTAGCGAATTATAAATCATGACACAATTGACATGTGGAAACTAAAAAGAAAAACCAAGTGATCTTGTCTTGTCCCTTTTACATCGCTGTTGAAAGGTTTGGTTTTGGTATTCTTCTCTAGAAAGCTCTCAGATATCTGATTAACCCCCTGTGGCAGCTGTCACCTGGGCTATGCATATGCACAAATATCATCAGAGTATTCTTTATCTTGGTATAAACAAAGTTCAAGAAATTTTTCTGAAATGAATATAATCTTCATTCTGCTCTTCCTACTATCTAAAATTATCTTGCAGAACTCTACTCTGTGAGGTTATTCAAGATTGTTACTTATAATAAATATAAGCAATGGAATTTGCCAAAATAAAAAATATTCTAATAAAACATCATGATTTGACTAAATAATCATGAAGAAATTGTTAGAGGATTGTTAAACCTGTGGATACTTTTTGGAATAATTGATCATACCCAGTGAGTGCTACATTTTTAAAGCATGTTTTTTTCTTTAAATGTTAATTTACCACATCATTTCATACTTATTCATTTATTTAACAAAACTACTGCTAGAATTTTCTAAGTTTTCATAAACACAAAGTTGCCATGGACATCTTTGCACATATATTTTTACATACTTGTCCAATTTTATCTTTTGGGTAAAATTCTAAAATTGAAATTTCAAAGTCATGTGCTTTTAAAATTTTGCTGTACATTTTAAATTGCCTTCCAGAGAGTTTTTACCAGTTTACATTCTTATTAGCTATATATGCAAGTGCACTTCCTCTCTGGCAGCTGAAAATTTGTCTTATTGTCACTTGCCAAATGTCTTTTCAGATATTTATTGCCAAATTTCAAATTTATTCTTCTATAAAGGAATGGTTCATGATTTTTTATTGCAATCTAAAGAGCTTTTTATTTGTTGAGGGTATTTATCTTTCCTTTGAATTATTTATTACAAGGATTTTTCAGAACTTTTTTTGTAGCTTGCATAATGTTTTTAAAAACAATTATGTAGTCATAGGTTTTAATATGTTCCTTTAATTTTTCTGCATCTAATGTCATAGACAATGGTCTTCTCTACTTTAAAATTAAAAAAGGATTTTTTTGCTTATATTTATTTTCTTGGCTTTATGTTTTAACCATTTAAGTACATTTTGGTGTAAAGTCTGAAGCAAAGACTTAACTAGGTTTTTTTCTTCAAATGCTGAGCAAACTTCTGGTACTATTGATTGAATAATTTCTTGTTTCCTCATTGATTTTTAAATGACAGCTTTGTCATGAATCTCTCTGTACATACTCCCATTGCTAGGTCTGTCCTTTCTGGCAGCAGTACTAAATTGTTTAAATTTACTTTTCTTAAAATATGTATATGTATATGTAGTAGATTTTCTCAACTCATTTCTTTGTAAAAATTTTCTTAGCTATAATTATCATGCATTAGTTTTCCAGATAAAATTTAGAAGCATTTCAGGATTCCGTGTTCTTCCTCTCCCATCCATTTTTTTTTTCTATTTGACATTTTGTTTGGATTTGCATTAAAAGTCTAATTGAATTTTGAATCATCAGATTAATTTTATACAAGTACTTCTCTGCAAAACATTTGAAAAGATTAAAGTAATCGATTCCTTTAAAAATTGATATATGAGAGTATTTTGGTGTTTTGGAAGTGTTTGTGCTGCTGAATGTGGATCCTTTCATGATTTTTGTTCAACTGTCTTGTGAACTAGTTCAGACAGTCAGTGTCATATGCTGAATATCTAAATATATGTATAATGAGGAATTTGAGAAAATATGATAGAATAGACGCCTGTCCCACAGCCTTGGAGAAATAATAAAGTATAGATGGGTATAAATGCTCCACAGTTACTATCAGGAAAGTTACAAATTGTGATCTTTTCCTAGCTCTGCGAAGCCAGTTGGTTGCTTATTGTTAAAATATCATCTTTCCCATAGAGATCGGAGGCTGCTAATAAAATATGTGTGTGAAGGGGTGTCTGGGTGGCACAGTTGGTCTCAGCTCAGGTCATGATCTCAGGGTCATAAGATGAACCCCCCCATTGGGCTCTGCCCTGAGTGCAGAATCTGCTTGAGACTCTCTCTCCCTCTCCCTCAGCTCCTCCCTGCCCCTCTCTAAAATAAAAATAAATAAATCTTTAAGAAAATAAAATATTTGTGTGAATATTGAGTAAACTGAAAGATTGGACACTGGGTACTACCTACAGAAGATTTCATTGAATAAGTGAGTTCTGAATGCAGTTTCAAAAGAGGAGGCAGGTCACTGTGCACGTGGGGACACTGTGCAGATCAAGGCTGGAGCTCTTGAAGTTGGCAGTGGCTTGAGATGATGGGAGAGAAGGCAGTGGGAGGAGTCCCAGATGCCATGTGGCTCTCAAAGTACTTAAGTTAAGCCAAGGGGAGGATATGGGTGGTCCTGTACCTCCAGGGCCTAGAATGGTGGCTGGTTCACGGCGGGTGCTCAGTGCCCAGTGAGTGCCAAATGTGTGCAAGAGGAAGGAGAAACCTGAGAGGCGGACTAGACCAAATTGTCTGTGAGGTAGGTGTTGATGGGGTTGAGTATATTTGCAAGCTCTGAAGGTTGTTCTGCTGAGAGAACAGTGGCAGCTCAGCGCTTAAGAAGCCTAAATTCTGACAGCAGTATACAAACATTCAGGGTGGGGCTGGGGTGACAGGCAGGGAATGTAATGGGTGAAGACGGCATCCAGAAAATTTCATGGCATTTCCACCATGGCAAAATGATTGAGGGTTTTTTTTTTTTTTTAAGATTTTATTTATTCGACAGAGATAGAGACAGCCAGCGAGAGAGGGAACACAAGCAGGGGGAGTGGGAGAGGAAGAAGCAGGCTCATAGTGGAGGAGCCTGATGTGGGGCTTGATCCCATAATGCCGGGATCACGCCCTGAGCCAAAGGCAGACGCTTAACCGCTGTGCCACCCAGGCGCCCCAAAATGATTGAGTTTTGAACACGTGGCCTAAAAAACACTGTGCCTTCATCTTAGAAAATGGGTCAGCAAACGATGGCCTGGAGCCCAATCCAGCCCACAGCCATTCTTATAAATAAAGTTTTATTGGAACACAGCCTCACCTGTCCATTTACATATTATGCGTGGCTGATTTAGTAGTACAAGAGCAGAGTTGAGTATTTGAAACAGAGAACAGATGGCTGGCAAAGACTAAAATATTTACTGTCTGGCCCTTTAAGAAGATATTTAATGACCTCTGTCTTACAACAATGTTCTTAGTATTTAGTGGTGGCCTTCTGGAAGTGGTAGTCGAGTCAGAAGAGTTCAGATAAATTGGTGCATGAATAGTCATAAGAAAGTTTAGGCCACATCACTTCCTGTGAAGAAATACACCCAAAATTTTTATGGTGTTGAAGCTCAGTTCCCAAGTCATTGCCTTGATTGTGTTATTTCTATCTCGGTCTACTGTGGCCATTTCTGTGGCCAAAAGTCCACGAAACTGCATAGAACACCTACTATCTTTTGAACCTGTCTGACCCAGTGAGTTATCCATAGTTAAGAAATTAGAATCCCAGTGCTAAATATCATGTCAAGACTTCCCTGCGGCCTACTAAGGAGGGCAATTTCTCAGTCTGCCTGTTCAAGTTCTGCCAGCCTGTTTTATATGCTATGCTCCCCAGGGTAACTGTCCTCTTCAGAACTCGCCACAGTCTTTCCCTCTGTTCCTTTTGTGTCTTCCATCGTCTTTGCTGCAGTGTCTTTTCTACTGGAAGTGTGTGGTGTCGTGGAATCTGTTTGTCCCAGGGAGAGCCTGCCTTACTCAAGGTGGATGAGTGATAACATATTTGAAAACAACATATTCAGGGCAGTCCAACCATTTTTCAGCCAAATGTCAACCATCGTGTGTGCATTTGGAAAGACATACAGCTAATTTCTTCACTTACTTTACAAATTCTAACTCTTCTAATTTATTTTAAAGGGCTGAGACAGTAATAAGGAAGCAGCAGAAGTTTTGTGGGAAAGGTGTGTCGAGTCTTTCACATATTCAGGATTAAATTTTAGTTTTTTTGTGAAACATTCAGAAGGTGGTGTTTTGAAAAGCCACTCCAGAGACACAGAAGGAAAGCCAAGGGCAAGACTGAATTCAGCTAAGTGTATACTGAATATACAAGACTGAATATACTGTCTTCATGACAGTAACCACTGTAATCATGTAGGCACAGTCAGCAACTAATTTATGAATTAACTAATTAATCGAGTTGACATTTACTGAAGATACACTATGACTAGACCTACTGTGCTAGGTGCCAGGAATACAAAGATGATTGAGGCTCACTTTCTGCCCTGGAGGAACCCCCAGACTGGAAGGGAGTGATCAGATGCATGAACACTTGCCATACAAGATGAGAAATGTTACAGCAGATGCATGTTTTCAGATGAAATAGAAGGAAAAGTCTAGAAGGAAGTGGACTGCAATGTGAGAAGGTTGGGGGCAAAAAGAAATAACAACAAAATAGGAAAGGAAAAAAAAAAAGAAATTTGAACTTGATTGGAGAAGACAGTTGACCACACTGTGGAAATCAAGGTCTGACGTGAATGGCAAGATGAAATGGAGGATGGGGATGAAGGATTGCACTGGTCGTGATGAGCACGGGGTGATGTGTGGAAGGGTTGGATCACCCTATTGTACACCTGAAACTAATATAACACTGTATGTTAACTATACTGCAATTAAAATTAAAACTTAAAAAAATAAAGAGTAATGTAAAGTAATAATAATAAAAAAAGAAAAATGAATGGCAAGAGGCTGCAGACAACAGAAGCAAGGGCAGCAAAAGTTTCAGACTCAAGAACTGAGATTTCTGTTGTTCAAGAGGGTTTGGTGTTTTACAGCCTAACACTTCCTTGAACTGTTACAAATGTGTGTAATATGCCTATATATTACTTATATCCAATAATCTATCATGTTCCGTTCTGACTTGTGCAATGATGTTACATAATGGATATTATATTAATTTATAGTAAGGTATTTTATGTATACAGCATATACGACAATACTCCTCCTCTATGAACCAAGACTGAGTGAGTGCTAGGAACTTTACTAAGCCCTTTATATTGTTTAGGTTAGTTCTTGCACTTGGTAAGAGTAGTAATACCGGGGGTGCCTGGGTGGCTCAGTCGTTAAGCGGCTGCCTTCGACTCAGGTCATGATCCCAGTGTCCTGGGATCCAGCCCCTCATTGGGCTCCCTGCTCAGCGGGAGGCCTGCTTCTCCCTCTCCTACTCCCCCTGCTTGTATTCCCTGTCTCGCTGTCTCTCTCTCTGTCAAAAAAATAAATAACATCTTAAAAAAAAAAAAAAAGAATAGTGATACCATTTCCCCCCAGACAGGCAGCCTCAGGCCTGCGGAGGTTAGACAGCCTGCCCAAGGTTACCCAGGGGATAAGTGGTACTCACACCCAGGCCTGTCCTCATCTCCTGAGTTAGAGGCTCTCTGGAGTAGATTTGAGAGATGAGCTTTTGGTGTTAAGATGAACTGAAGAGAAACAGATTGACTCCTCCTAAGGGTCAGAGTGAGGGCAAGAAAACCGAGTGCCCTCAACGGAGGGAGGGAGCAAGGGCGGGGGGCAACACGGGCTTCGAAGTCAGAGGTGACCGAGTTCTCGTCCTGGTCGTGTGGCTTCTCAGCCACCCGTCTGCCCTGGTCAGGCCACGTGCCCACTCTGGATGGCCTCGTGGGCCCGGCGGCGGTCAGATCTTCTGCCTTGGTAGTATGGAAAGGACCTGCAGCCGTGCTCGGCTCTTCACAGGCAACCACAGTGACAGCCGCTGCTGCTGCTCTCCCAGCACCCTTATTGCTGGTCTTACTTCGCGTTCCGGCCCCCCTTCCTCCACTGCTAACACTATTATTATCGGCAGCAACAGTAACTGGAAGGACTAATGGAATACATCTATGCCAGAAAAAAACTAAAAAACAAAAAAACAAAAAAAACAACACCCAACCCAACCAGAATAGCTGTTTAAGTCCTCAGTTTGATTAATAGCAGTAGTTCTGTGCTCATATCAACGTTGAGCAAGCGTTTGCCGTGGCGGGTCTCTATGCTCGCACAATAGAGAGTTAAACTACGAATAAGCCATTTTCCCTTTTAACTAGCATATATACTTGTTTGGCCTTCCTGACCACGTAGTGTTGATAAGCCATGTGTTCAAGAGAGAGCTCTTCAGGAGCTGAACTGTGAGTGCACATTGAAAGCCGACCCACTTCGAGGAGGAGGCCATGCCCAGCTTTGGAAGGAGAGTCAGAACGTAAATAATTTCATGACGATTTGAAGATTCCATCGTGCATTCTCTGCTTCTCCAGATGACCTCAATTGTCTCATGTCATGTGGTAGGCTTGTCACCTTATGTACAAGTTCAGAAAGTTATCAGGATACTTTATTTTAGTAAATCTTACACGTTGGCCGTTAGACTTTAATTGAGAAGCTATGCGAGTTGCTGGATAAGCAGATGGAGATCCCAGATCCTGTCCTCCACGAGGACAGTCTCAACATAAAAATGTTTTTATAAATCCTTATTAGAGAGGAAGGCATTTCCAACCACCTTGAAATGGAACCTTCCCCACCCAGTACGAAGAAGACTGACATGTGACATTTTAATACTGCTTTGTTTTACTAAAATAGCAACCTGGCCAAATATACTTTTCAGCACGTTTATTATAAGCACATGTTTATATTTATGGGAGAAGTGGTGCTAATTCCCTAGTATGTTAACAGGTCTTATTCAAATTGTTCTATTTTTACTTTGGAACAAAATTGCTAAAGAGAAACATTTTAAGGCAAGTAGTGATTATAGCACACTTATCAAATTATATATTAAATAAACTTCCTGAACTGAGAAGGAGCATAAATTGCAAAGAAGGTAGTTATCTTAAATTCTGTATTGTTTATATAAGATTTCTTCAAATCCATTTTTATGGTAGGATCCTGATTGCTTTCCTGTTTTTTGCTAAATTTCTGCCTTCTCACTAACAAATAAAAATCCTCTTTTTAATAAATAATAGATGACTTGGGATTCCAGAATGGTTTTCAGAAACCACGGAAAGACCTCCTTACTTTATTGTATACAATAAATGTTTGCTGTGTTTTGTTTTGTTTTTTTTAATTTGAAAGGTAGTCAAATAGGTGAATGCATAAATCTTGCCAACCCTTGGGCAGTTGTAATTTCCATACCAAATACATGAGTTTTTACTTGACTATTACTCCACTATACATTAAGTAATAGTGTTACCATGGCAACCTTTGCATCACATTATAACATTTAAATATAAGGTGTTGTGTTTCTTTATAGGAAAAGACAATATACTTGAATTTTTAATGTTTAGTGAAATATAATCACTAGAAAGGTAAATAATTTTGTCCAAGGTCAATTGAATGCTTTGGAGGTTATGCAGATTCCCAGCCAAAACTCTGACGTGCGTTCATTTATTTTTTGTCATGTCACGAGGCAATACAGATTTTTTTTAAATAGTACTTGGTAAATATCACATAATATTCATTAAATGCCTGTAGTTGGCCTTGCAAGGAGAAAAGCAATATTGAACTTGTTTGAGCTATTTATTTATCAGTGGCTAATGCAGTAGTAAGAATTTGAATTTATTTAGCATCACATGATTAATAAAATTTAATAAAGTACATGTCTTATTTTTAAATACCTAGTTGTACAATATGTAGCGTGACTGGTTTTGGTCTCACATATAGTGGGATTAACTGTAGCGGTTTGCTCATACTTGAGAAAGCAAAATTAAATGAGCCATTGAAGTAATCCTGTGGCAGTTCCAGAAAAATGGCTACTAGCTGAAATTATTTAGATTGATTGTTGGCCAGTTTCTTTCTTCAGTATGGATGAACACTAGGCATCTCTTGTTGCCAGTGTAGTTCTAGGCCATGAGGCTATCATCGCTGTTTATGTAGGCCCCCATATTTGGCTTTTTTCAGTGTTTTTATGATGACTTTTCAAAATTATTATCTCAGTGTATACTTTTTATCTCAAAGTAGAATAGATGATCTCACGGCCAATGAATCATTCACAGCTTTGGGGGAATCTCTGAAATAGTCATCAGTGAATGGTAATATAGGACTATGAGTTGTAGGGACATAAGAAGGAGGGTAACTATGTGCTAGATACCAGCTCTGCTGGACATTTTACATATGTTGTTTCATCTGCTCCTGATAACCCTTAGTAGAGCTTTCATGACTTCCTATTTACAGAGGAGGAAAATAGGGTTTCGAGCCGTTGTATAACCAACCCCTAGTCATGATGCTTGTATGCCTCTGAGCTGGGGTTCCGTGTGATCTGTTTAACCTCAAAGCCCTCCCTCTTTCCTCAAGAGGTTTGGAATCTACTTCTGACTTGTTACAATGTGCAGTACACATTCAGAGTAGAAATAAAAAGCATTGACCAAAAGTCCCTAAGAGAAAATCTTTGCTAAATGATAATTTCAATAATTTACATTTCTTTGCAGCACAATGACAATCTGTTAAGTCCCTGATTATGAAAGTTATCCTTGCCATCTTATCTAAGTTTCCAGAGTTCTCTTGTTGAAACCAAGTGTAAGACAGAACTCAAAATAAACTATAAAGGTGCATTCCTAGACCTTCAGCTATCGGGAATAGCTACTGTCCAAAGACTGACCTTCAGTTTTGAGCTTTGAAGTTCAAAAGTGGACAGGTGGAAATACTGTGTTCTTCATTGCCCTTTGGTGTGAGATATATTCTGGGTTGCAGAGTAAGTGCCAACAGCAGCAAAATTATCGTCCCCTCCTGCTACTGTAGTAAGTCAGCAATGGCCCTTCTGTGGTCAAAATGGCAAATTCAGCAGCAGCTATTCGACAGGGATTTGCAAAAACTTCCCCATGGCTGTTAGGAATCTTGTTCAGCAGTGTCTTTGAAAACCCGATTCTGGGCAGAATTCACTATGTAGAAATGACCTCAATTGAATTAAAAAAAAAAAAAAGAATGTGTTTAAAACAAATATAATTGGTAATTTTGCTCGATGTGTATTTTGCACTTAGTACTGCAAAGTCTATTAGGTACCTATACAAATATCCAGCATTCATAAGTTTTATAGTGGTTCAGAATTTTATTTCCATATTAACGTGAAGCCTTCCAAAATTCCTGGCTTTATAGAGTCAGTTCGCCATACAAAGCCACTATACATCACTTAGGTTTGTGATGAAAGAATGGAATTGCAGCTGTGTGAGTCCTAGAATACCCAAACATGAATTAGACTCACAAGCATTTGGCAATAGTTCAGAAAAGGAGCTTAATCTGGTTTCATCTGAGACTGCTTTTCTCTGTTCTACAACATCCCCCCAAGATGTTGTGTCTGATATCGGATCACAACGTAATGGGAGTGACGCAAAATCAGAGAAAGCTCTAAGAAACCAGGGGCACATTTGCTTTTCCCCAGAGATGATTTTTTCTCCTACTTCTTTTTTTTTCCCCCCCTCTCTCTCCCAGATTCCAACTCTGAAATTCAAGGTCATTCACCTATTAGATGAATTAATTATAAGCCAAAAAGCAGCATTCATCGTACTCTGATCTCACTCATATCTATAATTAAGGGTAAATATAATCTTCCTTTTTAGAAATGTACCACCCACCCATTACATTTAAAGTGCTGACTGAAATGAAATAATAGTTCAGAGCAAGATGATTTTAGTTTAACAAGAAAAAAGTTGATAATTTAAGCTCGAAGCAGTGAGTTCTATTTTTGATTACCATTCAGTTATAAATCTAATTTGAGATATATGCTGCTTTTCTGTTACTCAAGTTTAATTCATGGTTTGCATTCTTGGTTGCATAAGCAAAGTTCAGTGGTTGATCAAGGATGTTAAAAAGCTCCCCCCCCCCCCAAGGAATTGGGGCAGGGGTTGAGAAAGTGTTAGACTGAGACCCAGATCTGATGTAAAACAAACAAAAGAGTTTAATGGAAAGGGACCCTCCCAGAGAATGCTGCATTTGGCTTATGAGGGGCTCTGGTGGGACTGTCTGCTGAAGGATTGGTTGTTGGGGGGGGTGGACCCCAAAATATTTAAACCCAATTAACAAAGTCAGCAAATTCTATTTTTTGGTTAGGGTATTTTAAGTCTTGAGATTGTTTGTCTTTCAAAGAAAGTAAGGAGTGAAGAAGGGGAAGGGCTCATCTCATCACATTGCAGACAGTTAAACAAAATGCTAAACTATGGGTTTAAGATTTACAGGTTAGCTGTGCGAGATGCCACATCTTGCTTCCAGTGTTTCCTGGCAGACTCGGGCAGCTCTGTACTGGGACCCAGCATAACCGCAGAGCATGAGCTTGCACAATGCGAAAACCCTGAAACCTTTACAATCTTATTTAAGGCAAAGACGAACTGGCCCATTTTGAAAGTAGACTTTAGCTTCCAAACAACTTTTATTAAGCAAAAATTTGTCTTTATATGTATGTCTATATTCATGTAGGTGAATTCATATGTAAACGAATGCCTTATCCATTTTGTGTCGTATTCAATTTACCCTATTAAATGGATGCCATTAACTTTCTAAGTTCATAAACTCAGGTTTTGTAGCCAGTGGAAATTTTTTTTTCTCTTTCTCATTGCTGAAGAGAGTTAAATGTGTGACGTAAAGACAAAACAATAGTAAATGGTTATTGTTCATTTTACAAGTATACTCTACAATAGGAACACATATATTTTTATCTTAATTTTCCCTAGGGGGGTGATTAGGGCCCCCTTAAGTATGAGGAAATGCTTATTTTTGTTGCTTTAGAAGAATGAATCTATTGTCTGAGAGAAAAAGAAAAAGGAACAAACAGGTCTAAAAAGAAAGAAACAGGAATATGCTTTGTGAAATAAAGAAAAAAAAAAAAGATTAGCATGAGCCTCTACATGTTCGGAAGTGCTATCTGGTCTTAGTCCTCTGTCACTACCCATAGTTCATGTGGCTGCACATGCAAGGGTTGGGTGCATGATTTATTTACAACTGGCCCGTGAAATGATTTTCTTTTAAATTAACAACAGTAAGGTCAGCCACAGCCAGGGAGCGATCTTCTCGTTATCATTTTACATTTTTCACAGCTCTCTTGTGAATGCTGCTAAAACACAGGATAGCAAGCTTGTTTGTTTTTATGTTGACCTATTGAATACATCTACTTTCTTGGGAGTGGCAACCTTTGCCACCAGGACCCACACGAACTAAGCAATGGTTAAGCTCATTAAGGAGACAAGCCAGAATTTCAACATATCTGCTTAGTCCTTGTTTGAATATTTTATGTTATTGGAGAAGAAGATAAATGAAGAAAGGGGAGTAATGCCTGTCTAAAATACAAAGTTTTCATTAATGTCATCTTCAAACTCCTCTTCTCCTGAAAGGAAGGCTTATTTGTGAATTTACCAGACTGTGAGGAGGTTGTGATTTAAATCATTCACAGCTTTTCTTGATGGAAATTTCAAGGAAAATTTGGGCTTAAATACAGATTTTGTTAATAAGATTTACCAAGAGTGGAATTTCAGGTGGAGATTCTAAAATTGTTGAATGCCACTTACAAAATGATAAATCATTTGATGTTAAGCTGTTGGGTTCCTGATTTATAGAAAACTATTACAATGAGCTCCATATTTTAGTTTGCCATTGGGTAGCATTTGGCTATCTTTCTTAACTCCAGAAGAGGCAGTAATTGAGCACGCGGATGTCAGATTTTTATCTGGTAAATAATCTGGCTTTATCTGGGATCGATGTGGCAAATGTGAAGATACTCGCCATGAGTTTTTGCTCAAAGTGAGCCTCAAACCTCAAATCTCATCCTTGAAGTTTCATTTTAAAGTAATGTTTGTTATGTATCCCTTGGAAAAGTCTGAAGCTGGAATCAGTGAAGGCAAGCTTGTCAGTAGCTGATTAGTCCTTTATATATTACTCATCCAGCACTCAAAAAATCCCTTGGATAGAGAGGTTCTCTTTATGATATTTCGCTATATGGCACTGGAAAGAGGGGGTTTGAATTTTTGATTTTCCAGCTTATGGGTCATATTTGACCAACTGCTTTCACTAGAAGACATGCCACTTTGTTGAGCTATTTAGGAATCAAAAAGACTGTCTTAATTTAAAACAAGGACTCTTTGTTTTAGTTGGTGACTGCCTTGTGAAATTTTTCAGTTCTCAGCGGGTTAACCAGGGAACAGGGGCAGAGTCATAATTGGCCTATTTAGAGTATTTTGCATGTGAATAGTGTGTTAGTGAAGCATCCCTAAGTCTGTTGTGAGTGACATGGTGATTAGAATTTAGATTAGGGAAAACACATTCTGTACTTTATCAAGGACAGTAATTAGTTCAGTCAGTAAAAGTTGATTACAAGTAACGATAAAGTTAGATTTTTAGTACTTAATTTTAAAATTTCTTTATTAAACAGCAAATTTGTTCTTAATATAAATGGTAGTATCTACACTTGTTTTCTTGCATATCTGACTAATTAAAAGAACAATGTGTTCAATGCAGAGTATAATCAGGCGATTTATATATTATGGGTAAGTTTTTATGTAGCTTTTAGAAAATGTAATATTATTACATAATCTTTCATGTGTCATCATTTTCGAAAGTTTGGTTAATTTATCACACTGTGGTAAGTTAATGATATTTGTGAAAGTTTTCTGGTGCTCAGGTAAATGTTTAATCTGCGGGGATGTGTTTTAGCTTCCAGTAGTCCTCAAGAGGGCATTCTAATGTCCTTTAATTTGTTCCTGTTAGCTGAGAATGCCTCCTATTTCTATGATTTTGGAAGTTAGCGTGAGATTTGAATTTCCTCCCGGTTCCGCTGGCATTTTCTCTTCTGTGGGTGCTGTGTAAATCCGTGGAGGCTAATGCTGTACCGATGGCGAGAGGCAGAGTCCTCAGTGGAGTGGAGCATTCCACACTCACCCCCAATGTGAGCAGCCGGGGGAAGATGTGCGTGCGTCCGAAAAATCAGATTCTTCTTGGGTTCTTGTGAAGGAAGGGCACGAATAGTTTCCAGATAGCAGCCTAAGTGTAGATTAAAAAAAAAAAACAACAAAAAAAAAATCCAAACCACGAGTCTTACATAAATGCCCTCTTCTTTAAAAAATTAAAATGTGAGTCATCTTAAGATGAAAATACTGTTTAAAGAGAATCACCTTCCACCTTCCTCTTAAAAGCAAATAGTTTAAAAAAAAATCACAAACTTTGAGCTCGCTTCGTAGCCTGCTTTCCTTTTTGTTTGGTTGTGTTGTAATTGTTGCAGCTTAGCAGATGCTGTTTTGTTTATTGCGTTGGTTTAAGTACTAACAATCAGTTGGGGGGTGGTGAATGTGAAAAACTAACCTTCTATGTTTGTTTTCCCTTTTTAACCTTTTAGCAGAGTCTCCTTGGAGGTGACATGGATATGGGCACCCCAGGAACCCTGTCGCCCACCAAACCTGGCTCCCAGTATTATCAGTATTCTAGCAATAACCCCCGAAGGAGGCCTCTTCACAGTAGTGCCATGGGTAAGGTATTCCTCCGTTTGAATGCCCGAGCGATTATCAGTAGTCTTTTTCTTTCTTCCTCTCTCTTTTAATACCACCCTTCTCGCCCTACCCTCACCCCACCCTCCAAAATCATAAAATTTTCCTCAAATGTCAGGCTCGTGACCACCCCTCCCCAGTAGTGCATTGGATGGGTATGTTAACAACTTCTAGTAGCAAGAGAACTATTTTGGTGTATGCTTATTTCTTGTTTTCTCTTGGCTGCCCATATAAGGCAACTTTAAAAAAAAATCAAAGCTTAAAAAAAAGTTAAATATCTTGATTTTTATGAAAAAGGCAGAATTTGATGTCTGCCAGAATAAAATAAGATAGCGGTACTGACATTTTGCTAAGGTAACGATTTAAGAAAATCTGGTCTAATCTAAATGGCTTCGTGGTGTGATCTGTGTTCGTTAGGAAAATGGGCATGCGGGGACCTCACCGCCTCTTCCTTTTCTTTCAGAGGTGCAGACAAAGAAAGTTCGAAAAGTTCCTCCAGGTTTGCCGTCCTCAGTAAGTACTGCTTGTTTCTGCTTTTGTATATTGTTTATTTTGTTCTGTTTCATGTTGATGCGAGGGAGCGGGGGGTCACGAGGTGCCACGCACCAGAACAGCACGTTTATCTAGAATGTGGATGAGGTAGGACTGGCCTGCACGTGCAGCCACCTGACCCACGCTAGAGTGATTAATCGTGTATCCTGGAAGGCTGGGTGGTTGCGTTGATATTCAGCAGGTTAAGCTCGGAAGAGAGCCTTGAAAAGGTGCCTGAAGTTCCAGGAGTTTTACCTGTACAGGGCTTTCGAGAGAATGAGTATTAGTTTCATCTGTTGGTTAAATTCTTTGTCGGTATTATGATGATTTATGGATTTGCATGCGAAAGGAGATTTGTGGAGAGGATTTAGGAAAAATTTACATGGGTTTCAGCCCAGAGTGCAGAGAGAATGTCTCTATTTTCTAGAGAGGTGACTGAAGAAAAGCTTCAAAGGTAGCCGCATCAGTAGCCATTTGTGTCTGGAATACCAGGTGACAACCAGAGGAAACAGCTGTAACCAAGAGCATTCTGGGTCTTTTTAATACCTGGAGCTGTATTCAGGCGCTGCTGAGGTCGCTCCAGTCCCCAACCTAGCAAAAGGCGGTTGTGATCACAACTAAATAAGATAGCTTTATTTTCAGTTCTTACATATATTTTTAAATCGGACTTCTTAAATGGTTTTACTTGATTTTGTTTAGAACCAGTCTTCTCCTAGCGATTTCCTCCTTACGTAGAATAAAAAATATGAGTTCCTCTCTTCTTTTTTTCCCCTTCCTCCTTCCTTCCTGTGATATAGATACAGGTACAGATACACAGTTTTGATTTAATGTAATTCTGTGTTCTGTAGGACTCTAGTATTCTTTGAAAAGAATGCTAATGAGCCCTATTGTAAGTTCTCCTCTAAAATAAAATGATATTTGGGTTTCTGAAAATATATTACCAATCAATGCTCGCATATTAGTTTTACTTCATTTTTAATAAATTAGGAGAATAATAGGTTTTGCAAATGTGCTAAGATTAGATTAACCCAAACACCTGTGTATTTGACTTGATTTCAGTTCAGCTCATCCAAAAAATTATTAAGTGAATATATCACAGTGAGTCTTTATCAGGGAAAAAACACAAATTTTGTATGCTGATTATCATAGACTTGGTAATGTTGAAGAAGCATCACAAAATTATCCATAAATATAGAAAAATATTGTGTAAATAAAACTGCCAGTGGCGTATAAAATAGTCACTCTGGACTACCAGTAAGTCACTTAAAAATGTACTGAGTGGTTTATTTTTTAAATTTCTATGCTGTATTGAAATTGACTAGTATCCCCTCAGGTTTTTATAAGCATATTTTAAGCTTGAAGTTTGTGGTGGATTTAATGTAGATGAAACTTTAGCTTTTAATAGCTTTTATGACAACTTCAAATGATATAGTCCTCACAGCTGTTTACATTTTAAACATGCCTGAACCTAATACGGACAGTATTAAATACAATAAGTGGACCTTTGACTCTTGTGAAATGATAGAATAGCTATGAGCCATAAAAGCCATGGAAAACTTAAAGCTATAGAACCTTATTTATGCTTCAGTGTCAAATAAACTTTATTTTATCCAATGCTAAAATTATGCAGAAATCTACACAATTTCTAAGGAGTGCTTTGGTGTGGCATTAGATATTATCTATCTGCTTAATCATCACTGTCCACAATAATTTCTCCTACTTCATTGTAAATTTTTAAATACTTCCCTAGAGCTAACTGGCCACTACGGAAGATTTCACTGATACAGTTTTGTCTTTGCTATTTGGACAGTTCGTGTGCTGTTGATATGTTGTCAGGTGTTTGGAAATACGAAAGTATCTTTCCTTCCCAGTAGATCTGGAATTGGAAATCTAGTTTGTATTATTTAATTTTTGGCTTTTGATGGTCAGTTCAGGATTTACTCTGCTCAGAGAATTTATCTTGGCTAAATGTTTTAATGGTCCTTAAGGAACATTTTTGTAAACAGCCTCTTTTTGGAGAGACAGGAGGAAAATTCAATTGAAATGGAAATGTTATCCTTGTTATTTTTGTTTGTTTATTTCTTCTTTCTTAAGCAAAAAAGAGTAACTTGGTCAATTTTAGAATCCAATCGTCTATTTATTTTTACTACTTTGAAAAAAATCTCAGCTCTGTTTTAATCACAATTTAACTTAGCTTATATTAGCTCTGCTCTATGTATCGGATTGCTTATTATTCACAAGACCCACATGCCTTACCAACGCACAAAATATATTTTTTAATTCGATCTAAAGGGAGGGTCCGCAATAGTCACTGTAGCACGTTTGCCCCAGTAGACCCATATTTTCATGTTTTTAGACCTCTGCCATGTTTATTCTTTTTTCAAGCTCAAATAAAAATTATGAATATAAATCCAATAAGAGATACTTCCTAAAACTTGCTTCAGTATGTGTGAATAGTTTTATTACACATAATAAGAAATTGGGACTAATAAAAGATTTCCTTTGGAGTGATTATGACTAGATAAAGACATTTATATGTTTTCTTCAATACATATTTACCGTGATAAATAGTAATAAATCTGTCACAATCTGTTGTGTCAACTCACTTTTTTTTTTTTCCTTTTTGACATGGGCCCTTTCTCGTCCTTAACCTAAAACAAAGAAAATTTGAACTGTAACATCTGTAATCAGATATTATTTATGGCATTACCGGAATACAGAGGCTGGACCTCTTTAGTCGCCATTAGGCTGGATCTTCACAGGAAATGAGAGCGAGGGGCTTGCCTGGCCCTGTTTTTGAAAATACTGCAGCATCTGTGGGAGAGAGGAAATGTAAGCCTGGCCCAACATCATGCCATGGATCTGGCAGGATCCTCAAATGTGTTTGTGCTGTGCACTGCCTCTAAGAGACCTCGAGTCACTGTGGAAGCGTGGCAGTGATAGGATGGTAGAAGAACCATCCTGAGGGGTCGCCTTGCACAGGCGCAGTGGAGGCAGGGAAGTCTGTCCCCCTGGACCACAGAGGCCTATAGTTAGGGCTAGGGTGATGTTTCTTTAAAGGAAAGGCTGTGTGAAATGACAACTCTCTAATTGCCCACAAGAGCCCTGCTTAGTACTGCAGAACATTTTCGTGTTCTCCCTTCAGATTGTTGTATGTTCTTTTCAGTCACATACCAGGTTCTTGTAGCCCTCATCTTTTGATGAGAGTTTAATACTAACACTTTGGTTTTTGTTGGTGCCAGAATTTATTTCACCTGTCTCATTTCTTGGATCTGCACGTGAACTTCTGGTTATTTCTATGTCTTAGATTTCTTTTTTAAATCCTAGATCTTAAACTTAACGTTTTTCAACTTTACTGCTCTTTCCGGCAGATTTCTTCTCTTTGTATAGCCGAATCGTCATACATATTGAATCCTGAACTCATGCAGAGAAAAATATACCCATTAAATCACATATTTGGGGAAAATGATCCATAATTCTTAGAAATTTACGTGGCGACATTAAAATCTAGAAAGCAAAAAATTTTCACATTGTGCTGTTTTAAAATATTTTTTCTGAACACACATAAAAAAGCACAAAGACATGGTCTTTCGGGAACTTTATTATGCCCACCAATATGGAAACACATAAAACCTCCATATTCTTGTAATTTGAATGTGAAATGATATACATTTAACCAGAAACTATTAACAATGACGACCATTCTACTTGGAACATGGGTGGAATTTGTCTTCACTTCGAATTGAGTTTTGAAACTTCAGTGACAGTCTCACTGTGTTCCCCATTTGGAATCCCTGGAACTTCAGATTTCTCTGGAAGTAAGAAGTTTTCGCCTTAGAAAAAGTTTATGATCTGTCTTATCACCAGTGCTTTTTCCAAACTGAACTTTTCAGTAAAGTCTATTTTTTTTATGTTAAATTACAGTTGTTTTATCTTTGTTTGCCTGTTGTTTTCAAAAATCACATAGATCTGACAAGCTTTGTACTAGGTGATCAGAGACAGTTTTGGGTACATGGATCCTAAGGACAAGAATCTCTATGATAGTAAAGATTCTAAAATAAGATTGGGGCACTCCAAGAAACTTTGAGATGAGTTAATCATTAGGTGGACTTGAAAAATAAAAATTCAATGTGTATGAGATACCAGCTTTACCAATTTTCTTAACGGAAGAATTCTTAAAGAAAATAAAATCTTAAAGTTTAGATGAGACTTTCTTTTACAGAAGAGATTATTAGGAAAAAGTTAGATAATGTTGATGGCATTAAGTGTCCTGTGCCTTTTACATTATATAAAAAACCTTCATATTTGAAGGTTTCAAAAATGATGTAGAGTTCATACCTTAAAATATTTTTAGAAAAAAACCTTTTTTCAAAAATGCTTGAGGAAATCACAATATAAAAGAGAAGTTGGTAATCATTTTTCTTTCCTTCTTAGAGGCTCAGAAATTATATATGATTGAAAACCTCAGTACTTAAAATACATCATTTCCCCATCACTTTGAAACTGATCATAAATCACAGTGATGCTATTACATGTCAGCAAAATTTTGAGGGATAATACAACTTTCGTTTAAATAAAATCTATATTAATTTTAAAATGAACTAAGTGTCAGTCACCTTGACACCATCCTTTGTAGGAAATTCTAGGGTAGCCAATAATGTGATAAGAATAAAAGGAGGGGCCTCATCAACATTCATTCCTAGAGAGGTAGATCCTTTGTGAAAAAGCATAACTATAGGTATTTACATTAAAATCTTTGGGTAGCTCACAATAGTTAACCTTAAACTTAGTGTGCCCATTCTCCAACTAAAGATATTGAAATATGAAGTTTGGCTATTAAAATTATGCTTACTAGTTATGAAAATGTATAGATAGAAAAGAGATGGAGTACAATGCAATTAAATCATCCCCAATTGGACAAAAGTATTTTTCACACAATTTACTCAGAATAGGTAACATGACACTAGGAAGCACCTTGAAAGTTGAGAAAATGTTCATCACAGAGAACATATATTTTTATGCAGTTAATACTGAATTTACTAAACCAAAGGCTTCAAAAGTTCAGCATATACACTCTTTCTTTGAAAGCCAATCTTATCATCTCCATTGCAGTTAGAGGCCATGGACATTATGCTTTTTTTATGAATTGCTGGTTATGACACAAGTATAGGAGAATCTCTAAATTTAAAGTTTTTATTGGGGGCTCTTAGTGTATTAAGAATATTTCAAAAAGCAGATGAGAGTCATACAAATATACAACATTTGTACCATTAAGCATTCCAGTCTCTCATGGGGTTGCTACAAGATTTCTGTATCTTTGTTTGGAATTTTGGAATAATGAAATCTCTCTTCCATCATCCTCTCTGTTATGAAATCTATTCCTGCTCCCCTTAAAAGGGTGACTTCTGGTGTGTATATTTTAAATATAAAGTGGGAAGAAATGTAAAGGAGAAGAAAAACACAAAAGTCAACTATAGAAGAAAGCTTTGCGTATTTATGAGCTCCTCTGCGATTATCTTTACAAATGAAAAGGATGAATGTGTCAAACACTCAAATGAGACACAGCCACCTAGTTTCCTCCTCAGTAGAGATGCCTTCCCGGCCCCCTTTGTCTGATTATTCTACTAAGCAAGCTCTTACAAGATGGTTAGCGTGATATCTCTTCCCCACGCCCCCGTGTGTATTTTTATTTTTAACCAAGTTTTCGATATTTCACCTGCTGAGATTTATCAGGACTTTTGTTAAGGTTTCAACAACTGGAACAATAGTATTTAGTATAAAACTGGCCTCATTTGTTGAAAAAGGAGAAATACATTTCAGGAAACGTGTTATTTGGAACCTTATTGTATCACTTGCACTGAAGAGTATATTTTGGTGTGAAGCCTTGGACTCTGTCTGAGTGGTTTAGTTATTAAGTCCAAGGAGCTGCTGTAAGGCTGCTTTACCTAGAGAGAGAATTGTAACAGGCTTGCATACATTCTGAAATTATAAAAACTCGTTTTGCAGCGTGTGGTTTGACTGTGAGTTTATTTTATGTTTGTGGAATAATAGATGCTTGGCTTAATATTTGGTCGGGTACCATTTTTTAAACTTCCGATATTTCATATATTGAACCATTCGTTTTATTTTCTAACATAGGGAAATTTTCTCATTTTTCCCCCCGATCACTGACGATTTCTGCATTTTCAAGATGTGTTTTCCTGATTTCAAACAATAATAAAGTTTTTGTTTGAAAGTCATAAATCAAAATCGGGTAGAACTCGGAGGACTAAGTAGGATTCTCTCAGAATATGTAGCAGTAACCCTAAAAGGAATGAAGAGTGTCTTCAAAAATAGCTAAGTTGTATTTTCTTAAGGCAGATTAGATTCTGTCAGGCTGTTGACAGACACTGCTTTGTTTTGTTTTTTAAATAAATTGCACTGAATTCTTAAACTGAACGTAAAGTCGCATTTCCAAGCACTAGCATGAGATTCTCAGCCTTGATCTCAACTGTCCCAGGGTGTATTCGTGTCCTGGAGCGTGCTCTTTTTAAAAAGGAATAAGAGCTTTTATAAAATGCGGCGCAAAATTTGTAGTTTTAAATACTCAATTATTTTATCTCAAAACAGCAGCATGTGAATGATTCTGATTTTTTTTTTTTTTTGTAGTTGCAGCTGTCGCCTAGGTACAGAGCTCTGTGAGTTTCATGCTTTGCTTGAGCTTGTACTCCCCCTTCAGAGAAATCAAGGTAGTGCAGAAGAGTCTGCATTTCGTAGGATTTCAAGGGTGAAAAAATGATATAAGTTTTGGTGAGAAGCACAGATTTCCATTCTGAAAGAATGTGCAAATTCGAATTTGAAAAGGACATTTTTAGAATTATATTCAAGTCGTGCGGCGACAGCCACTATCGTCTTTCTAGTCTAACTTTGTCATCTGAGGAATTAATCAGTCCTAAATATGCTACTAAGGTTGAAACTCGGTATCTGAGCGTTTACTTCTAGAGTAATGAGAGGAGGACCCGGACGTGTATTCAGTGTCACTAGATTCAGTTTGAGTGTTCAGTGGAACAGAAGGAGGGGCATTTCTTAGTAAGGCCCCCTTGGTAGCAAAGTGTAAAGAAATGCTTTGGTGTGTTGCTGCGTGTCAGTAGTGTTTGCAACGATGGTGATTAAAAGGCATTTCCTTTGTGAAACATGGACTCATATTAGAAAGACTTAGTGTTCTCAGAAAAATGACCCTTGTGGTATATTCCTCACACACATACAGAAACTGTCACTGTTACCACTTGCTGTTACCATCTAGGGATTTTTTTTTTTTTCTAAAAAAAATAAAAATGCTGTTTTGGAGCAATTATCTTGATACCATCCGAGAAAAGAGTGTCTGTCTACAGCAGCCTCCTTGTCCCCAGCCTATATCATTCTAAATATGCCTCCTGGATTACACTTATTAAGAATATTGTAATGGCTTTCATTGTACCGATTGGCAAAGTCTATCATTCTATCATTAGCTGCCATGAGAAAGCAGTTTCCAGTAGGTGGCTGATTCTTCGCGTTAATGTTTTCAAGTAACCCTGTTTGGGGAATTCAGTTGTTTCCCAGGTGCTCAGGTGTATTAACCTAGGGTACAATAATATTTTCTGGCTTGCTCATTATGAAACGAACTTGAAGTACAAAATAATTCAATAATAAGTGGGGTATAAAAACTCAAGCTTTATCATAGGAAAGTCTAATAACTTAAGAGGTTAGCAGATGAGATAAAAAATAAAATGTGTCTAAGGGTATAGCAGTAGTCAACTCTTTTCTCATAGCTACTGACGCTGAGGTTTTAAAAGAAGTTTCCTGGCCTGGTAATTAAGACTTGTTGAATCAGTTTGAAATTTGTAAGCCATTAAGCTAAATAGAAAATCAGTCTGTTTCTGTAACTGTTGTACTGTTTGAAAGTATTGTTATGTCATAAAAAGGTACAAATTCTGCCACTTAATACTAAGGCATATGCTTCACGAGTGAAATTTTATTGCCAAAACCTGTGGGTTCCTCATAGAGTGCCTCGATACGAATTTTATTTTTAGGTATATACAACACATTGCTACATATCATCTGTAGCTTAATTGATAGGGTTGGGCAAAAGAAAAATGGAATTCAGCATTTTTATTATGGGCAGATATGGTTGGAATTATGAAATTCAAATCCCTGTAAGTATTCTACAAACAATGCTGTTTTGTTTTCCCTTTAATAAATTACACCAACAACCTAGCTGTTAAGTGGAACCCTATAATAAGCTGGGAGATCCAGGTGGGAGGGAGAAGAAAGCATTTTCAGAAGTTTTCATTCATTCACTCATTTCTTCCTTCATTTATACTCTTTCAAAGCAATAATTTTCAACTAACCAAAAAACTAGACACACCAAGTAACACTGAACATTTCTTTCTCTTCAGTGTCCTCTTTCTTTAAATCGTGAAGCTTCACCGCTAAGGTCCTTCCTGTTTAAGGAAGTTCTGCGTGTTCTGTCACTTACATCCCCAATTGGTGGGGATGACCTTAGCATTTTAAAGAGCATAAAGTCTGGCCTCTTGAGAAGGCTGTGCATTCAAAAAATCAAATAATGCACACAGTGAAACACAGGGACTTCCTGTCCTTCAGGCTTGTTTTGGAGATGCTGAGTCCCCTTACCCACTTGTAACCACCTTGAAATGGATAAGGATCTTTTTTGTCCCATAGAGGCCAAATTCACTGCCTTGCTTATTTCTTTGAAAGAGATTTCCAATGAATGAATATAGTACTAAAAGTGGGGTAGTGAGATGGAAATAACACAGCACTAGAAATCAAGAGCTCTTCCTAATTAAATGTCCGGTATCCTCTCCTTGCTCACCTCGTGGCCCTGGTTGGGTCGCAAACCTATTTCATGGTCTACAAGATAGGTGTGAGTAGCACCTGCTTCAGGAGGTGACGTTGATGTACTCACGACAAACCCTTACCATAGTGTTTATCCTGTGCCAGGAACTGAGCACTGTGCATCTAATAAATCACGTAACTCCGACAAAATCCTATGAGATGGGATGTCCTACTCTTCATTCATGGCTAAAGAAACTAGACGCAGAGGGGTGAAGACACATGCCTGAGGCCACACAGCTAGTAAATGGCAGAGCTGGGCTTGAGGCCGGGGCAGTCTGTCTGCAAGGCTTATCCCTCTTTAATCATGATACTCTGCTGCCTGTGGCCCTTCAGAGCTTTGGTAGAACAAAAGGCTCTCCACAACCTGCTTGTTGTCTGCGTATTAAGTATTTGCCAATCTGGAATCAATTAAATGTTCAAAAGTTTCACCTCACAGTAGAATGACCCTCCGTACTTCTAAGGTGTTCCCAGGCAGACCCCTTAGAGAGACTAGACCATTCAGTATAGCATTTCTGCAAGAGAGACAGTATGACCTAGTGGTTAAGAGCATGGAATCGACTGGGCTTTTAGTTGGCCGTGCCACTTACTAGCCACATGGCCTTGGGCACATGATGTAATAGCCTTGAAGTCTTCCCTCAAAAATGGGGAAAATATACATTCCTCCTAAGGATATTGGGAGAAATAAATAAATGACAAAATATATATAACATGCTCAGCATAGTTCCGACACACTGTAAATATCTAAGAAATGATACCCTCTAATGGCAATAATAATAAGGCCCTGGCAATGTTAACATCAACAGCAAGGTAGCTACCTTTCTTCTAGCACTTGGGAAAATTTAACACACGGCTTAGACTGGAGTAGTTAGCTGCTGAGCAGAAGACAGGGTCTCAACTGCATGTGGAAGAATTCTACCTAATGGAGGTCACTGGTTTTTTCTGAAACTACAAAATACGGCCAGCACTTTTTGTATGTCTTTTCCTTGCAGGAGTGTCTCTATTAGGCCAAGACACCTAGTCAGCTGTTTCAATCATTAGACTTACCGCTCTACAAAGTTTGTGTTGGAAGTATGTACTCCATCTTTTTTCTTTTGAAATGGGACATCAGGCCAAGATGACAGAGCGCCTCATAATATGATTCCCTCTGCCAGTAATTTGTTTATGCCTGAATCAGCCCTGCCTCTGAGCGATAAGGAGATACATGCTTCTTCTTTCATCTTCTATCAGTCTTACTCTGTAATTGGCCAGAAGCGGGTCCTGCCGAGTGATGTACCACCTTCGTAGGGCTGGCTCTGGGCCCCAGGAAAAGAGGTTAGGCCCGGGGTTTTTACTTCATCTGGCAAGACGAAGATGTGTTGAGTAGGTGGGAGTGTGTGGCACTTTGTTTCGCTTCTAAAGTAAAACAGAGTCCGATTTGTTTAGCACTGTTTAGGTAAATTTCTAACACGAAACAGGACTATTTATACAGATGTTTTAAGGTAAAGTCAAAGAATTGCTGGATTCTGGCCTTTGCCACATTGTAATGTGGGGTTTTTTTTTGTTTTTGTTTTTTTTCTCAGTGCTCTTGCTGAATTCATAAAAGAAAACTTGTTTTTGCTTGTCAGCTAAGGGAAACTTAGAACAATTTTTTTTTTTTACAAGGGCTGATTAGTGAACTCTTGCATCGAAAGAAAAAAACATCTGCCAAAGGGGGTAGGGGAGAGAGAGCATGGTGTCTGCATTCCACAACGAATGACTTTCCCCAGCCAGTTTTCATTGACAGAAAAGCCAAGCAGCACATTAGACTCGTCAGGAAAGGTCCTTCTGGCTGGACCCCTGCCTCGGGTCCCTGGATGGGACCGAGGCTCGGGTTCACAGAGACAGACACTTTCTCTGGGAAACCGGGTAGATCCGATGAAGGCACCCCTCATTTGTAGTCATTGCCACCTTGTGGATTACAAAGGATATTGGTTTTCATCAAAGTTCCATTTCAATTTGGCTTTTGATGGCAAGTACACTTTGGCAGTGGATTGCTGCGTTCCTCCCCAAAAGGATCCCCGTTTGTTCAGCAACACCTCTTCTCCGCTCACAGTTCATTTATGATTCTGATGAGAGTGTTTTTTCAGGAAACACACATTTCACTTTTTGACCTAGGAGCATCTGTTAGAATTTTTTTTTTAATACTACTTTGGCATTCTGAAAGTGTTAATGTCTTTCATATCTGTTTAATGCTATTTAGGGATATTTATGATCACCTCTTGGTTACTCAGGGTAAAGTGTGTCGCAATTTTTTTTAAACAGACAGGAAAGCATTCACATGAGGAAACAGATTGCTTTAAACATGTGCTTCCTGTGACAGTAAAAAGAACAAATTAGATTTAACACTGTGTAATGAATGCATAAATGTGTACATTTAAGCTTTTAAAAGCTTTATGTTCAGTTCTGGTCACAACAAAAGTTGAGTCACCTGTAAAAATTAAAGAGGACTGGGTTACTCTCAGATTCCTGAAATGCCCAGAAATTGAGATCCTTCACCTGATGATGCCTCGTTGGAATCATAAAAGGCACGCTGTGTAAATGCTGGAGGGAGTGAGAGCATCACGGGGCACATGGAGAGGTTAAGCCAGGTTAGACTCTGATTCTACGCATTTAGCAAAGAAATCAGAACATGTTGGGGGACGGGGATGGGGGGCAGGGGAGAGGATTTTACTACCATAGTCCTCTCTCTCTGAGAATCAAGGAAAAGATTCCATTCTTTGGAACCCCAAATATTCCTCTCCCTTTCATGGGGAAAAAAAAAAAGAAAGAAAATCTGATGTTTACTTACTAGCGTCTCCTAAGATTTAATTACATAAGAAAAAGACTCCTTTTCTTATGTAATTCAGTTTGTGCTCATGTATGCTGGCTGGCAGGGAGTGAAAAGAATATGAGTTAATATTTCCAGTTAGACGCCAGTGCTGAATTGGAGGGCATGAATCCTCTCTCCAGAAGAGTCTCTCCTCGCCATTTCTGTCTGAGCCCTGTGGATGGTGTGTTTCCTTCCCCTGTGCTTTCAAAGCTAAGGATTTGTGGCACACTCCCCATCCCTCTGGCCAAGGAAGGCCAGGACGGAGTCCCTCAGGGGAGGGCACATAGTTTGGGGACATCTGACTCTCTTCTATCACATACTGAGGTACTAATATCAAAACAGACTGCTTGTCGTTGCACGGTGGGGCAGGGCTTTTTTTGGCTGCCGTGGTCGAAATGAAATGGGCAAGCTGTAGTCCGCTTGGCATCAGAATGGGCTAAGGGAAGCTGGGAGATCAGAGTCAGACTGTGAATGCAAGTAACAGCCAATGGTTAACTTCCTTTTTGTGTGTCACTTGGCAGCAATGAGACTGATGGCGATTTTTTTTTTTTTTAAACCGTGGGTGAGAGTTCAGTGCCCTGGGAAGAGCCCTAGACGCTGTTACTGTGCTTCCTCATGCAGTTGAGTTGTGTTGATTTCTTGAGGCCAGTACAACTGTTCCAAGTGCCAGCTCCAGGAGCTGTATACAGGGCCGCCGGACTTCGGATGAGAAAGGTAATCAGATGAGAGGTGATCCACACAGAGCCTTGCTGCTGCTGAGCTCTAGGAAGTCCTGGGGAAATCAGACTCTTGCGGAAGGCAGCAGAGCCAAAGGATAATATATGCACTTGACTGGATACTCCCTTGTACGCAGACACCCAGAGATATTTTTAAATTATCACTACTGCACATCCCTCATCTCCCATCAAAGATTCAAATCAGTTTTGGACTGTCTGGAAAATGCAGGGCTAAAACAGCCAGACTGAATTCGGATGAAATTACCTTCTGCTTTTTGGGGAGGTTGTTGCTCTTGTGTTAGTCGCATTATTTTCTTTGAAGATGCATTTGGAAGAGAGTTTGGGAGAATTTCTAGCCTCCCTCTCGAATTTCCTCCCATTTCTCTGTTTGCAAAGAGCTGCTCCCCAAAGGCGAAAAGAGCGAGTTGCCATCTTGAGGAGTGAATTGTATGTGTAGTGAACACCAAATGGTCTCAAAGTTCCCCTAGAATTTTCAATATCTCTAGTTGCTTTCAAATACTATTTATTCCCCTAACCATTTGTGCAGGATATCAGTAAGATGACCAACTTCTGACAACCCTAAAAGCAGGGAAGGAAGCTTAGAAATAGAATACCATTTGTCTGGTAATTAGAGTGTATCTCTTAAGAGTTCGAGAGAATTCTGATTAACCTTTCTGTTCCCACATTCTCACATAAAATTAGCACACCTTTTAAATTATTATCTCGTATTTAAACACATATTTTTGAGTCTTCTTAATGCAACAGGTTCTGGAGACACTAAAAGTGTGTTATAGGTTTCTAAAAAACTTCATTTTTCTTACATTTTAAATGTTCTGTTTGTGCAAAATTTCGAGAATCACCATAAGGGCTTCTTTGCATTTTTAATTTAGTAACTAACATATGAATAAATTTGCATATTAATTAGTTGCAGATTAAATCATGCATACATAATTGCCTCCTTACTGTGTTTAATGTTTGTCAAAATCTCCAGCCTGGTTTGATGGATGTCGTATGAAAGATTACAATTTGATGTACCCTTGGAAGTATTTACACCAATAATGCAAGATTCTTAATAGCAGAATTCTCTAGTTACATACAGTTACTAATAAACATGTAAGATAGGTACATGTCCCTTTGACTAAAATTTTTTCTTTGCACCAAATCATTTACTATTCATAATCATTAATGCATCTCCTAATTATACAGCATATGTCTGTTAACCCTTTTATTGCTGGTCCTCGAGTGGTAGCTTCTTTCTTTTCTTGTCCCCTAAAGGAAGCACATTATTTGATAGTACTCTGAAATTACTGCATTGCCTTTTACTTATTTCTCTACTAGTGTATGGACACACCTCATTTGCCATTTACTGTAACATACAGTTGAGAATTATGTATGATCACTTTGTATTTTCCTGTTAAACATCAAGAAATGACCCATGTGCACACACTTAGCTGATGGCCTTTTACTTCTCTTTTACCAGTGTTGAAAAGAACTCAGATATTTGAGATACTTCGTATTACATGGTAAATACACATGCACACACACACAATTTTGAAGGCCAATTGTAGGATAGGTAAAATCATTTAAACTATATTTTATTCCATTTTGAATATAGCAATGCACTTAACATGTTATCATCAAATGTAGGATGGATTTGGGGGGGGGGGGTACTAGGACTGAGATCTCTACAGAAACTGACCAGAGAATGGATGTTCTTGATTTGACACAGTTAAAAAAATATTTGTATGCCAATAAGTGTTCTTTTTCATTAATTCCTCAGGTATTTAATTTTTTTAAGTTTTATTTTACTCATGTACAGAGTAGACCAACTGGCATTTTTTTTTTTTTTTACTATTTTGATGTCTAAGCTGCTTATCACACTGTATTACCCTGCATTAATGAGTATTCCTACTGTGCAAAATTCTATCAAAAATGATGGTGTGAATGTCATTTTTAATTGGAAGTTTATACAGTCAAATTTATAGTACACAACAAAAAATATGTACGTAATTCTGTTCCAAGCCTTTTTTAGGCTATTGATCTTTTTGGTTTAAGTATACATTTTTATCAGTCTGACCTTAAACTTGCCTTGAGAATCTGGACAAATGTTACTGAGTTTGTATCAATACCATTATTGTGGGAAGAGGGAAACCAAGGCACAGGACAATTATAATGCCTTTTATTTATAAAAGGAACAAATATAGAGTCTATTTTCAGGAATCCCTTTTAAACATGAAAACTTGCTGACCAATTTTGTATGTTTTATAGTAGCCAGAATATCTGATTTCTATTTTATTGTTGAGTGCCTTGCAGTCATATGCTTATTAAGGAAACAAAGGTTAAAATGAGTCCAAAGCTGAAAGAGCTGATTTCCTTTATTTGATTCTTACATGGGAGAAATGATACCGCCTGCTCACCTACCTCATGGTCGTCTTCTGCTAGTCACAAGGCACAGTGAACTATTTATTGATTTAGCAAAACATTCTTTTGCAACATGCAATATTGCATTAAATTATGTGGCAATGGGAAAAATTAAGTGAAAGCTGCAAAACTTCTAAAAGGAAGCAAACAGTCAGACCTGAAACATCATATTTGTGCACAGCCATTGTGCCTAGTAATTCAGGGCATATGGTATGTAAATGATGTTTGGGGATCCTTGCCAAATCTACACACGGCGGGATAAATTAAGGACAGGTTTCCCTGGGTGTAAGTCCCACGATTGTGACCGGCACACTTTCTGCTCGAATGTGCTTGGTCTGTTCTTGTGTTTCAGCAAGAGCTTCACACAGAATCCAGGGGCCAAATCTGGTCCTCAGCCTGTTTCTTAGGCATTATTTTTAATTCCTGAGAATTGATTTTATAATTAAATTTAAAATATAGCACCAGTTTCTCTTGCCCCTGCGTTGGAAAAGAGCTGAACAATGCATCCGTATATATTTAGATATTACCCATTTAAAGGGGTGTCTTTGACAATGGAAATTGAGTGCCTCTCAGCCACTGAAGAAAGGTATTACTAAGTAGTGACTTTTCTCTAGGTCGAGATTGAGATATTTTCTCGAACAGGAAGTGAATTATTTTGAACAATTAATAATTTTAGTCCCAAATTAGCCCAGTCATAATTTATTAATTCAACTGTATAACTCAAATTACTAGTATCACTAAATATTCAAATTATTATTTTGAAGTATCTGCTCTCACTTCTAGAAAGGTAAAATCACTATCTCCTTCTTCCATTTAAAACTTGTTTAAAATAGCTAAGAGCTTATACTATCTGCTTTTTTTTTCTGAAAGGAATTTCTTTTCTAAGCTGGGTGTTGTGGCCCATAGTTTTTAATACTTTAAATTAAAGTCCATTTTGTTTATCTTGGAACTGTATAATTGGAGATTTTGTTTAGAAATGTTGGCAGATCTTTTTCTTCTATGATAATCCATCAGAAGATACCTAAATAATGCATTTACTAGGAAGACTTAATTATGACTATAGAACTGAAACTCATTATTAATGAAAGTGATTTCAGGGTATGTTAAAGTATGTAGAGTACGGTTTAGGACATTTTGTTGTTTTTACTGTTAAGAATAATGCTTTTACCAAATAAAGCTGTAATTTTTTTTTTTCAAGGATAACATTACAGCTCTATTTAAATTAGCAGTTTAGGCTCTGTTCCTACTATTACCATTTCATTTTTAAAACACAAATAACATGCTAGTTACTATATGAAAAATGAAATTAGGTCCTGTTCCTGTCCATTGCTGTGTAAGTTGGGCAAAATCAGGAGGAAAAAAAGACCTGTGAGATCAACCTAAATCAATACTACCTGACACAGATTTCGCTTAAAAGTCACGCAAGTGGTGGCCGTGGAGACGTTCATGTAATCATCACGCAGCCCGCGCCTCGTGAACTCAGGGCGAAGTTCTGAGCTGGTTATTCTGTGACCGTCCCTTGGTCACTGGAACTACTTTGCACAGCTGTGCTCCCAACTCAACAACAGGAGAGCAAAAACAATATTCGCTGGAAAATAAAGCTCGGTCGGCCTTCCAACTTTTCTGGGAACTTGCAGCCTTGAAAACAACAAAGAGAATAATCACAGTTGAGATTACAGAGTCCAGATTAAATGTTTTACACAGTAGGGGTGGCATTGCCCAAGTTTACCTACACGGCGCAAGGTCGTGGGTGCCAGCCTGTGAAGCGCTGTAGTCACTTACCAAGATTTTTGGTTTTAAATGTCATTGAATCACATTTAAAATGAAGCACCTGTACTTCCTTCAAAAAAAAGTCAAGGTACACGGAAAGGTGTGGAGGTGAGCTGAGGGATTTTTTTATTTTTGCATATTTGGGGTAGGAGGCAAGGGCCATAGACAATAAAGATGAGCCATCTCAAGTATTAAAACAGTCTATTTTCATGCAATGTATGATTCAAAATGACTTTGCAGTTTAAAATTTTTTTTTAGAAAGAAAAGAATATAAAGAGAGAGAGAGAAATGAAATTTGCATCTCTACAGACAACTCTGCATAGCAAATTTAAGATTCTGGCTATTTGCTTACAAACATCTGAAAATTGAGAATTTTAAAGGACACCCAGACAGATCTTTAACTACTGCATTGCTACTAGGTATCTATGATGGTATCCATAAGTTAGGAAACTTTTTTTTTTTAAGATTTTATTTATTTATTCGACAGAGATAGAGACAGCCAGCGAGAGAGGGAACACAAGCAGGGGGAGTGGGAGAGGAAGAAGCAGGCTCATAGCGGAGGAGCCTGATGTGGGGCTCGATCCCATAACGCTGGGATCACGCCCTGAGCCGAAGGCAGACGCTTCACCGCTGTGCCACCCAGGCGCCCTGAAACTTTTTTTTTAAGAAACTATAAACAACTAAAATGATAACTTATTTTAGTGTATGTGTTCGGACTAAATTTCTTCCTAGTTAAGAATATGGGATCTGTATTGTTTGTATATACTTAGTAAATTTTAGGTAGATCTGATGCATTAATCTTGTCTCATAAAAGATATGGCTTCTGCTTATCCAGATCTCAAGTATATTTCAAATCAGTCTCTACAAAGTGTTACTGCCTTTCTCTTAGAATTCTAGTCAACAGAATTTCAGTCATCAGATGTATATCACAGAGGTAACTGGAGACAGTGTAATTTCTATCACATTGTCAAAGGGGTCTGTCACTCCCCAAAGGTTAAGGAACCCTGATGTCAGCCAGAAGTTGTGGGAAACGATTGATGATCCTACATCATCATATCCCCAGTTAGCATTGAATCAGCATAAGGCTTAAGTATCAGAAAAATTCAGCAAATATTTATTGCACATCTACTAAGTGCCAGTATTCCGGGAAGGCACATAGCAGTGGACCGAAGTTCCTCCTATTGGGAAGACTTACACTGCCCCAAGTAGTTGTTGAAAAAAGAGTTCATTTTAAAAAAAATTTTTTAGCATAGTTGACACACAATGTTACATTAGTTTCAGGTATACAACATAGCGATTCAACATCTTTCTGTATAGTTATGCTGTGCTCACCACAAGTGTAGCTACCATCTGTCATCATACAGTTTTACTACACTATCATTGACTGTATTCCCTAAGCAAAAGTTCACTTTGTAATGTGCCCTAAGGTTCCAACACCATTGTGATCCACCTTGTGGATTAATAAATACAGAGACTGTGACTCTTCCAAGTCCAACAATTGATGTAATCCCACAGTCTGTGATAACAATATCATCTGTAATAGATAAAATCAACCACAAGATTTACTGTAATTGTCAGTGAGTTTCTTGTCATCGGCATATTTTTGTTAGCAGTGAAACAAAATGACATCTTTTTTAAAAGTTTTCTCATTTTTGTAGTGCCTAGAATCAAGTTAAATGGAATGTGTTGGAAAAGACAAAAGAAAAAAGTTAAATATGTGGAAATGACATGAAAGCACCTGCTTCTTTGTTTTGTTTTCTTCCACGTCATTAGGAAATAATGTCTAACCGGAGGAGAGTCTGTTGTCCCGTGAAGAAAATGTTTATAAAATTGGATTTTCGAAGTAGAATATAGAGTCAATAAGTAGGGTGGACTTATCAAGAAAAATTAAAGAACACATAAAACAAACAGGAGTCTGCATCACACATAGCAAGTGGCACAACAGTATCACCTCTCAAAAGTGACAATGCATGCATGTATCCATTTTTATATCTTTGGCATATTGTTGGCACTATTAATTATTCCATTGAGAAAATAGCCGCTCTACACAGAAGAAAGGGAGATAAATTCGATCCTGCAAGCCCCCTTCTGTGAAGTGTGTGTGTAAATGAGTATGCTCTCTGCCAGCCCAGCAAATAAAACTTGGTCCATCCCTGATCTGTAGCCATTTATAATCCAGGTGAGGGAAAGGCCAGGCTCACGAAATAAAACATAACCATTAGAAAATTTAAAAACTTAGGGGAATAATTTATCATAACTACGTGTATGTCTGTGTTTTATCAATATAAAGTAGGTGTAGCTCTATTGGAAAATGTTTGCCTCATAATATGCTCATTTTTCCATTTTACAAAGGCTTGACTTATTCTCAAATTGAACTGAGGGCTGACTATAATGTGTTTTTCTGACAATTCTGGACTTGATGATTTCTGTCATTGGGGAAAGGAAGGATATAAATCTCTTTTTGTTCCTCATTCACTCCATGAGTAAAATATGATTAAGCTTTTGTTCTGTGCATATTACGTTGTTAGAAGGTGGGGCAGAGAAGGTTAACTCTTGATCTCTCCTCTTTATAAATTTATAGTATTTGGGAGCAATAAAGGAGGTGCATGATTTATTTAGCAACAGTTTATTGCGTTAAAGTTGGCTGGAGGATCCAGAGGATCTAGAATGGTCCTTATCTGGAAGTGACTACAGAACTTGATGTCATTCTCTTGCTGGGAGTTGCAGATCTGGCAGATTAAGACAGAGGCCCCAGCTACACAACCCACCTTCTGCCTAGAAGCTTCTGTGTATCTTTTCCCTACAGTTGAGCTTTTGCTCGTTTAACTGCAGAAACAAGTTTTGGTTGTTTTCATATTTTCAGAGATTGATGTCCAGAGATACCACATTATAATAAAGCCATAAATTGCAGAATTTCAAACTTGGGGGGAAAAAAACCCTGTCATGATCACAATTTAACAGTTATTTATTTCAAACATATTTATTTATAAAGAAACTGAGATTTAGTTAAAGCCAGAACTCACTCAGGCTTAGAGAGCTAGTTAGAGATTAAGCCAGAACTCAAACCAACATCTTGGTTTCTGGCCTCCACATCTCTCTAATAAGTACAAGGGAACAGGTGATGGGGATGGAGGTCTCATCCCTCTGTGCTTGGTTGGAGAATCAGAAACTAGCTCTTTTGGAAGTCAGTTTAAAAAAAAGATGATTTAATTTTTTTTTTACTTTTCCAGGTTTAATAATTATTTATCATGAAATATAGTCGCTTGTCTAATAATTGTACTAATAATGACTCAATATAGAAATGTTTAACTCTGAGAAAGCCTTATGCACACAATTTTATTTTAATTTTTTTTTAAAACATTTATTTATTTGAAAAAGAGCACCAGCGATAGTGGGGGGAGGGGCGGAGGGAGAGAAGCAGACTCCCTGCTGAGCAGCAGAGCCCAAACAGGGCTGGATCCCAGGACCCTGAGATAATGACCTGAGCCGAAACCAAGAGCTGGCTGCCCAACCAACGGAGCCACTCAGGTGCCCCCCACAAGGATTTTATTTTAAGTGTACCTATTTTTATCATAAAAAGTATGAGAAATTGATCAAAGATCAACACTTGTACGCAGGTACAAGATGGGTATGGCTTGAGGAGCTCTTATGTTTATTGTGTTTTCTGTGCCCTCCCCTTGCGCACAACACGTTTTTCATATGCTGACACTGAGTAGGTGGCTGCTGGAACCATGTGAGGAGCATGGCTTGCAGGCGCTGGACAGGTGTTAGAGAGCAACTTGGGGTAAGGATGGGAGAGTTGACCTGTATGGAATTTTGACTCTTGTTAAGCAGGATTTAAGTTGTTTTAGGTTCAGAATGCATTTGATAATCATGTTCAAAGAAGGTAAAATGCTGACTACATTTTGGAAACAAATAGAGGCAACATTCATGCCTCTGGTTTGTAGGCACCATAATTTGGCAATTTAACACTGTTAACAATAATTCTAGTTATGATTATGAAGACATCTTTTTAAATCAGTTTTTACCCAACCACAAATGAATGGAAATAAGACCATTACAGCCATATGACTTTGGGGAAGTCCTCACCTATTCCTGACTCAGTTGGCCTATATTAGAAGCCAAATTTGTCGATATCCAATTTTTGCCAAATGATTCTAATTTTAATGCTGTTTGTATCATGGAGAGCTTATGAATTTATTTCCTTTTTGTTTAGTAGAAGCCCCAAATTGTTTTTAGTTGTATCTTATCCCTTTCGAAACTTCTTTGAAAATGTCTTTTGGCTTGCCCTCAGGATGTCTACAAGCCCTTTTCTCTTAATGGATGAGGATACAAAACTGGCCCATTTGTCTCTTCATGGTCATCCCTGTTTTTATGTGTGGGTGGATATTTAAGTGCTTATGATGAACCGAACGAAGAGATCATTTATTTTTTTAAAACTAAGTAGCTAAAATTCAAGGTCATTTTGAGTTAAAGAACACAGCATTTAGGTCATAGCTTTAGGCTATGGATTGACCTTGAGGGAACCTAAACCTGCTACTCCTTTCTCCTTGAAATACCCTTAATTCTTGCTCAACGTGGGTGGTGACACAAAAGGATATTTTGGGCAGAACCTTTATAAAACCAGCATTTGAAATAGGCATTTCAGGAACGGATGTGTATAGGGTGCTAATTCTTGTATGGTCATTCACTTCCATTTTAAAACTTATTTTTTTCATTCTCTTCACCTACTCTTTTTTATTTCGAGTGTTTATCGGGGATAGCCATTAAAGTATTTGAAAATTGTTTGTTCTCTGCCCAGCAATCCGTTGTTCTACTTGTTGGACGATGTCAAACAATTAAATGTAATCAACAGTTAGAACCTCAGGAAATTGTTAGAATTTCCACCCCAAAGAGGGTTGACAAACCCTAGCCAATTATTCTATTTAGAATGAAAATGGTTTTCATTGTGATATCACATTTCCCTCTGATCATTGAGCAATGCATTGGGAAGCCCAGTATTTATTCACAAATTTTCAAAAATTGTGTACATCCTGTGCCCAGATTCCAATCTGCTTCATCAGTCCATTTTGTCAAAAGTTTCTCAAATGGAGTCCTTCATCCAGACAAACAAACATACCCAGGATTTCCCCCTTTAACTTTTTGGGAATTCATTTTTACACGTGCATCAATTCGACGGAAAAAACAGTTGCGTCTTTTTCATCTGATTCAGGTGATTGTGGTAAGCCGGCTAGCTCTCTTCATCTGGGAAGTGCAGCAAATCTGAGTCAACTTCCTCCGTCTCTGTTTTTATATTGTCCAGGGCGATGCTTCCTCATTGCACCAAAATAGAAATGGTTTGTTTTTGTATCAAACTTGGAGACTGGCTATGGATTACACTGGGTTAGGGTAAAGGAATTTTTTTTTTTTTTTTCAAAGAACATTCCACTTATCCCAGGGGAAAGAGATTGATGTCCTGGAGAAAAATAAGAAGCATAATGAAAATTTTTTTTCCTTAACTAAAACATCTCCTTTAGTCGTCGGAAGTATCGCTTGTACTCTTTTTTTTCTCATTTCACTTAATGTTTCAGAGATTTGGTAGAATAAATTTATGACTTTTGCAATTACGGGTCTTTGCATGAAATTGAGGAAGGAAGAGGTGAACTTCAGTTGAGAGTCAAGCATGCAGTTTCTGTTGTAACTAAACACAAAAATCTATATATTCTGGTCTTGCAACTTACTATTTCACTTCACCATATCACACATGCCATTACATACATGTTCCCCGCTCTGCAGGCTAATTCTGATTCATATCTTTGGCTTTATTGAATTTAACAGATATGCTGTTCATGTGGGTAATGACATACTCAGTGTATTCTTTACCACAGAAATGAGAAAATATGTGGGAAAGTGGGGAAATGACTTGAAGCAGATCTAACTGGATGCAAGAATTTGGGAACTTGGATTTTGCATTATTTTGCATGGTACTGTATGTCACCAGAACAAAATATCATGTCTGCATGAGCTCGTGTAGGACCGTGTAAAGCAAAATAAGAACACCTCCTCTTTCTTCGGAAGAGAAATACTGCCACAGAAAGGTAGAAGTCATATATTTATGGGACAGAAGTCTCAGTTAAAAACATAGCCCCCCTTGCTTACCTTAGTAACCAATGTGAATTACATTATAATCAATATGACTACAAACTATCTGACCAGCCAAGGAGAACATAAATACTTGATCATGTGATAAACCATTTGGATGTCTGCATATGAACCCAAGCCATGTAAAAGTATCTGATTCAAGATAACAATACGAAGTCACTGATAAAGTCACAAATAGAAATTAGATTTCACAGTCTCAGCTGATAATTTGATACTCTTCTGTGATAAAAGGACCTTCCAAACTAAACTTGTCTGTATTTGAACCATACGAATACTTAAGACTGTTGTACCTGCTAACATCTAAATGGTGCCAAGAGAATAAGTTTATGCCGCTGAGAAGATAGAGCTGGTCTGTGCTTTATCTCAGTTCTTCATGTCCTATGGATTTACTTCAGACAAATATTTTTATATTCATCTGGCAAGTATATTTATCTGAGATAAGTATTTCCCCTAGATGAATGTGTATTTGGAAATAGTTTAAGGTAATTAGGCTTCCAATTCAGGAAAATCTTTTTTTTTTTTTTTTCAAGTAAAAAGCTTACTCGCTTACTAAGAAAACATAGTTCTTTTACATTTGAAAGGTCTCAATACAAAGAAATATAGGAATGGACATACTGGAAGTTTGTTGGTGCTCACTACTAGATTGCAAGACCGTCTCAAGTCAGGGATATCAGGAAAAAATTATTTTTAACTCTGCATGGGTGTGTCTGTGTGTTCGTATCCTCCTTTGGATAATTAAATCTTTTACAAAAGTTACACTCATACCTACTAAGGATTTTTGTCATTGCACTTAGTTTAGGGTGGATACTAAACATCAGCCTGCCTTAGGTATAAGCCATCACCATTTATGAAAATTTATTAAAATTAGCAATCCGTGTATATGCATTCGCTAACTAAACACCAACATTAATTTACCTTATAAATTAAATTTCTTGTTTATAGTGACTCCTACTGGAGAGCAGGAAAATCCAATTATTTGGCATCTGGATAAATTAAATTCAGTAATACCTCTTTTTTCAGTGGATAAGGGTAGTTTAGATAACCTCCTTTCCCCGACTTGGCAGGTGTTGCTATTCATTTATGTTGAAATATGAGAGCACAGATTTTGATACTAACGCATCAGTAGAAATATATTTTCAAGTATCTCACTGTATGTGCGTGCTTCTCATGTCAATAGTGGTGAGCACTCCAAAAAGCTGTGTGATTTGATATCTTTGCTTAATAGTGAAGAGGTTAGCATGGTTCTGTATTTTTTAATCTTTTTTCACTTCAGGAGACTTGTGTTACCTAAGTCCGTTTTGGGTGGAGATCATTTTCCCACCGCTGGCTCAGGCACACTTGCCTGGAGGAAACAGCAGAGGAGGAACAAGGAAAAGCACTCTCATTTCCAGCACGTCGCTGATAGGCTGAGCTAGGTGTCCTCAAAAGAAGTGCTTGTGTTAAAACGAGGGCACTAAAACTCTGTGATAGGACCGTGATAGGACTCTGCTACTGTCAAACTGCTACCAAGTAGCCAGGTTGTAATTCTCAGACAGCTATGTCTGACCCTCGCATTTAAGCCCTTGGGATTTTATGACTTTGCTCACATCCTGATCCCACTGTCTTAGTAGCTTTGTGGTCTATGAAATGTCATCTAAGGTTCTTTGTGCCTTAATTCTCTATCTTTAAAGTAGGAATGATAATACTTGTCACAGAGTACTGGTTATGAAGATTTAATGTAGGCAATTGTATGTTCTTTAAATTGTATATCAGTATACGTGGATTGGCTAAGTGCTTTATTATCAAAGATTTTGATGGGGTAGATATTTACCTAAGGTGGTTGTTACATTTATGGGTGTGTTTGTTCCCTTTATGTTACGTAATCACCGTTTATTGTTGAATATTACTGTTTTCCTTGGGGTATGATGTTTAGCTAAATTCAGCTATGCTGGGGCAAAGGGAACAGCATTGTAGAAGGAAGCAAGTGTTGTATGGAAAAAAAAATGGAGATGTTGCGTGACTTCAACAGAAACATGGAGTTGTTCAGGTACTACCAAGTTATACCCTGGGGGGAAAATGACACTCCTTTCGTATGACCATCATTCATTCCTCCATTCATTCAACTCATTTACTGAGCACCTGCCTTATTCTGGACGATATACAAGATAGTGTGTGTGCACGTGCATGTGTGTGTGTGTTTATTGGGTTTATTTGGACTTTTCAGTGTCTGCGTAATAGAGTTGTTACTCAGAAAAAGAGGTAGAATTGACTTTAATGAGATCTGTGATTGGGAGGGAATGGTTCGGTTCCTTACTGTGTGATAATTTGTTGTCTGTTTAATATATATGTGTGATTGTCCCTACTTTACAATTGAAATATAGTCATTAGTCATACTTTTCCATTTCATTCAAGGGCACAGGTCCCATCTCCTCAGCCACGTGGTCAGGTCTCTGAGAGCAGGGAGAGTGTTGTTACATGTCTCTGGATCCTGTGCAAGTTCCACAGTGGGGCTCCACACGAAGTTGGGAACCGTTGTGAAATAATTGCTTGTGAGATGATTCAATGAATACAAAAATCCAAGGCTCTACACTCAAGTGGTATAGAATTTGAATATCTACTTGTTCTTTAGTGTGGTCATTCATTCTTTCATCCATGCATTCGTTCAGCAAGTTTTTATGAATGTCTACCTTGTAGGTGATACATGCATTGGGGATTTCAGGTCAGATAGCCCCCAAATTTCTCGTGATTGCTGTAGGTATGTGTCCCCAATTCTCCTTCACCTCAAATTTATCTGTCAAGGCCTTTTTGGAAAATAACTAAAGAACTGTAAACTTCAAATTGTAGAAGGTAAGAAATACGTGGGTGGATTTTTAGTGGTCATTACTTCTAAACAAGAGTTTTACTGTAAGATTTTTTTTCCCAAGAGTGGCAGAGAATACACCTGCCTATCGGTAGTGTCCTCAATGGTGTTTGCAGCTGACCGCCAGGGAGAGTGGTGGCTTACTGTTTTGCGTGGCTAACTTCCATTCCCTATCATTTTGGTACTAACGAGGGACTCTGCCTATTAGGTAACTTGCCCGGTTATACGTTGGTGAAACAAACAGACCAGGTTAGGGGGCCCTTAAAAATTGGCTGCTGTGATTAAGACTTCTTTTAAAATTATTATGAAACACATGGATTCATGCATATAGCTTCGGTTGTTCTTATACTTCTGTGCTAACTCCCCACGCATCACACTAAAAATTTATCATGGGTGATATTTCTGTCACAAAGGAAACTTCAAAGTCTGAATTCGCAGAAATGTCTCA